>NC_053022.1:128411325-128780269 GCF_003073215.2 Triticum urartu
ATTTGCAGTGCCTTTCAAATAACGCAAAACTCTCTCTAGAGCTTTCCAATGCACATCTCCTGGTTTTGAGACAAACCGACTCAGTTTGCTAACAGCAAAAGAGATGTCAGGTCTTGTAGCACTTGCTAAGTACATAAGCGAGCCAATAATTTGAGAATATTTCAATTGATCTCTAGCAATTCTTCGATTCTTTCGAAGTAACACACTCGCATCATATGGTGTTGGAGAGGGCTTGCACTCACTATAGCCAAAGCGACTCAAGATCTTTTCCACATAGTGAGATTGAAGCAATGTAATCCCACCATCATCGTCTCTCAATAACTTGATGTTCAGAATGACATCGGCCACTCATAAATCCTTCATCTCAAAACAAGAAGATAGGAAATCCTTGACCTCCTTAATAACATTCAGATTTGTTCCGAAAATCAGTATGTCATCAACATACAAGCACAGGATAACTCCCTCGCCCCCAGCATGGCGATAGTACACACATTTGTCAGCTTCGTTCACAAAAAAGCCTGCAGCTGTTAAAGTTCTTTCAAACTTCTCATGCCACTGTTTGGGTGCTTGCTTAAGTCCGTACAAAGACTTCAACAACTTGCACACTTTCCCTTCCTGACCATCTAGTACAAACCCATCTTGTTGTTCCATATAAATTTCCTCATCCAACTCTCCATTTAGGAAAGCAGTCTTAACATCCATTTGATGAACGAGAAGACCATGCGAGGCAGCTAGTGAAAGTAGAACTCGAATAGTGGTCAGTCAAGCCAGAGGTGAGTAAGTATCAAAGAAGTCTTCACCTTCCTTTTGGGTATAACCCTTAGCCACGAGCCGAGCCTTGTACTTCTCAATAGTACCATCTGGCCTAAGCTTGTTCTTGAATACCCATTTGCATCCTATAGGTTTGCACCCATAAGGACGATCAGTTATCTCCTAGGTTTCATTCGCCAAGATGGAATCCATCTCGCTACGAACCGCTTCCTTCCAGTAGTCAGCATCTATAGATGCATAGGCCTCTGAAATAGAACTGGGAGTGTCATCTATGAGATACACAAGAAAATCATCACCAAAGTACTTTGCAATCCTTTGTCTCTTGCTCCTAGTAGGAACTTCATTGTTCTCCTCCACAGGACTTTTAAAGTGTTCTATCGATATGGCAGGTTTGGTAATTGTAACTGGTTCCTGATTCGATGAACTAGGCATCTCCTGATTAGATGAGGTAGCCATATCCTTCATGGGAAAGATATCTTCAAAGAAAGTCGCATCATTCGACTCCATGATCGTACCGACATGCATTTCAGGTACCTCAGATTTTACAACCAAGAATCTATAGCCAATGCTATGAAAAGCATATCCCAGGAAAACACAATCCACAGTCTTTGGTCCAAGCTTCCGCCTCTTTGAAATTCGAGCATTGACTTTCGCCAAACAACCCCATATTCGCAGATAAGAGAGTTTTAACCTTTTATTCTCCCATTCCTCGAATGGAGTTATCTCTTTGTTCTTTGTGGGGACTCGGTTCAGGACATGACATACTATCAATATCGCCTCCCCCCACCATGCCTTGGAGAGACCCGATGTGTCTAACATGGCGTTAACCATATCAGTTAGAGTACGGTTCTTTCTTTCGGCCACCCCATTTGACTGAGGTGATTAGGGAGGCGTCCTCTCATGGATTATACCATGTTCCGCACAAAAAGCATCAAACTCATTGGAAAAATACTCTCCACCACGGTCGGACCTAAGCCTCTTGATTTTTCGATCAAGTTGGTTTTCCACTTCAGCTTTATAGATCTTGAAAAAGTTCAAAGCCTCATCCTTAGATTTCAGAAGATACACACGGCAGTATCTAGTGGAGTCATCAATTAACATCATGAAATATTTCTTTCCACCTTTTGTCAACACACCATTCATTTCACATAGATCTGAATGTATGAGCTCTAGTGGTGCAAGATTTCTTATTTCCGTAGTCGTGTGAGACTTACGAGGTTGCTTAGCTTGCACACACACTTGACACTTAGATCCCTTGACGGTGGTGAAACTAGGCATTAAGTTAAACTTCGCTAGTCGCGACATGCAACCAAAGTTAACATGACAAAGACGTGAATGCCACACATTGGATTCACTATTGTTGCAAATATGATTAACAACTTTATTGCAAACGTCTGATAAGGATAAACGAAACAAGCCTCCTGACTCATAGCCTTTACCAACAAAGGTTTCATACTAGGATATTACAAATTTATTCGACTCAAAGACAAGCTTGTAGCCATCTCTACACAGAAGAGATCTGCTAACAAGATTTTTATTGACGGAGGGGACATAATGCACGTTCTTCAGCCACACGTTCTTCCCAGAAGTAAACTTCAGATCGACCGTGCCAACACCACGAACAGAAGCACTTGAACCATTGCCCATCAGCACGGTTGAAGTCCCTGCGGTCTGATAAGACGAAAACATGGAAATATCACCGCATACATGCACATTGGCACCCGTGTCAATCAACCAGTCAGGAGAATGACATACTGAAATAATAGTGGGAAATATACCATACCCAGCATCCTTCATGTCAGCGTCTCCAATGACAACATTAGCGGTCTTGCCGCCTTTCCCAGGATGACGCTTGTCATAGCGATTAGGGCAACTAGGAGCCCAATGATCAGGATCCCCACACACATGACAAGCACCTTTCTTCTTGCCATTCTTCTTCTTGAAGTTCGTGTGTTGCACAACCTTGTTCTTCCCATCAAACTTTGCTTTTCCATCAAACTTGCCCTTGTTCTTGAACTTGTGGGGCTGGAAGTTCTGCTTCTGTACCACATTGGCACTAGATCCTCCCTCAATACCTCGAGCACGTGTGTCCTTTGCTCTCGCCTTTTCTTCCACATCAAGAGTGCCAGTGAGATCCGGGACAGAAAACTCCTGCCTCTTATGCTTCAGCAAGGTAGCAAAGTTCCTCCATGAAGGGGGAAGCTTAGTGATGATACCTCCGGCAACAAACTTGTCCGGTAGCATACAACCGAAGTGCTCAAGTTCCCTAGCAAATGACTGTATCTCATGAGCTTGCTCAACCACGGAGCGCTCTTCAGTCATCCTGTAATCATAGAATTGCTCCATGATGTACAGCTCAGTGCCAGCATCCGAGACCCCAAACTTGGCCTCGAGTGCATCCCACATATCTTTTCCATTATCAATTGACGCATAAGCATCAACTATGTTCTCACCAAGAACACTCAAGAGAGCAGCCTTAAACAGAGTATCCATTTTCTGAAAAGCTTGTGCCTGTTGAGCATCAAGCTCTCCTTCAGGTTTGCCGAGAGTGGCGTCATAGCAACTCATGGTTTGAAACCATAAGACTGCTCTCACGTGCCACCTCTTATAGTGGATACCCTCAAACATAGGAGGTCTCATGGAAGCAACAAAACCACTTGGGGTAAATTGCCTATAATAAGCTTTTTGGATTGTTGGAAATATAAGCAATTTACCGAATGATTTTATTAACAGAAATACTAGATAAAGCATGACTAATATGGTAGAGATAAAACAAGTCATGCGTTCTGACAGAGAGAAGGAAAATAGCTTCTGCATATATGAACCGTAGCTAATCATATCTATAGCAGACAGTGGAACTAGTTGCATATATGAGGTAGAACCTAACATATTTAGGGCAAATACTAGTACGAGAAACTGTGGCAGGATATCTAACAGAAAGAAGAACACATACGAGACAGCAGCAGCAGCAGCACTGGACTTGGGGTCGGTGTCCTCGCCAGCCATGTCGTCGAGGAGGTTGTCGACGTCGGGGAAGAAGTCGTCGTCAGGGAAGTAGTCGTCGGAGTCCGGGGTGTCCATGACGAAGGAGTTAGTTAGTAGTCGTGCAGAGCGCTCCCCAAAAACCTTATCTCCCTTCTCCCATACAGGACTCAAAGAGGTGCGGTTTCGGAGGCCTACTGTCCCGACCTGCGGTGCACGCCGCAAGCCGGGATGAGGAAGACAGCAGCAGCTCAGAGATTGGAACCGGTGGCGAGAGGAAGGAGAAGTTCTGGTGCATCTCTCTGAGAGGAGCGACCTCCCTTTTATAGGCGCAAGAGAAGGAGGCGAGAGGCTGCGCCGGGAGCTGAAGGGAACGCGGGAGATGAAACGAACAGGCAGCAGCCGAAGGGTGCAGCGTTCGTATTCAATATCCACTACACCAAAAACTTTCCAGCTCCCGAGTGACCTTTCGTATACCCATAGTGCGTGGAAAAACTTTAGACATCGGCTCGGCTCATTCCCGCAACCCGCGGCGCGTCATGACGAGGCGTGGCGTGGCGTGGCGAGGCGGGCGGCGGAGGAGGAGCGCGCGTGGATATCCCTCTTGTTCTCATGCTCGTACAAGTGGGGAAAGAACCTCCCTTACAAGGAGGTCCAACTCCCACTAAACTAGCACTGTGGGACTAAACTTTAGTAGTATACCTTGCCTTGCACAAATGGGCTAAGTGGGCCTCTAGGATTTATTACGAATTTCTGAAATAGTTATTGGGCTGCCCAAAATGGACTAAATTCCATCAATCCCCCACCAGATCCCAGAGGCACACAGAAATTTGCCTGTGGTTCCAAAACACTGTTTTATATACCGGTATTTCAGTGGAGACTGTTAAGTTGAACTTCCACCTAGAACTCTATGCTACACCAGTAAACAACTTGAACAGTGGACTGGGCCTTGAACTGCAAGTTTTCTGCGAATCTAGTTTCACATAAAGCCTTGACCGATACGTGGCTACCGTGGGTCTTCCCCGCGGGTGGAGCTTATGCGTCATACTCTGAGACCTTTCATGAGTTTACTAGAGAGAACCCAACTCTCATAGATTGCGACATTTAACAATCAGACTCATATAGGTGCGTTCTTCAAAAGATGTTCTGCAGGACAACATCTCTGCTTCAAAGAGCCACTTAGAACACATTAAGATATACATCAACCTGCCATGCAGATTAGGAGAGTACTGCATCTTTATGGAGTGGTATTTTAACAGTAAGGGTGCTCTCCTCCCAGTTGACCAACAGCTTGTCTTCCACATCTAATTCACGGGATCTCCGATCACAAAGAATAGGTTACCACTGTGAACAACTCATATTGTGGGTCTCATACCCATATCCCTCGATGCATTATCTATCACATTACGTGATAGACCCTTAGTAAAAGGATCTGCTAGATTTTTAGACGTTTGGATATAATCCAATGCAATAACTCCAGAGTTTCTCATTTTTCTGACAGACTTTAACCTTCTCTGAACGTGTCTTGATGACTTCATGTTATCCTTTGTGCTGCTCACTTTCGTGATCACAGTTTGATTGTCATAGTTCATAAGACTACCCAGTACAGGTTTCTCAACAACCGGCAAGTCATTCAAGAGCCGGCAAAGCCAATCTGCTTCAACCGTAGCTGTATCTAGTGCTGTGAGTTATGCTTCCATTGTTGACCTCGTTAAGATGGTCTGCTTGCCAGAATTCCAAGAAACAGCGCCACCTCCATGAGTGAATACATAACCGCTCGTGGCCTTTATCTCATCAGCATATGAGATCCAGTTTGATTCACTATACCCTTCAAGCACCTTTGGGTGCCCGGTGTAGTGAATTCCATAATTTGCAGTGCCTTTCAAATAACGCAAAACTCTCTCTAGAGCTTTCCAATGCACATCTCCTGGTTTTGAGACAAACCGACTCAGTTTGCTAACAGCAAAAGATATGTCAGGTCTTGTAGCACTTGCTAAGTACATAAGCGAGCCAATAATTTGAGAATATTTCAATTGATCTCTAGCAATTCTTCGATTCTTTCGAAGTAACACACTCGCATCATATGGTGTTGGAGAGGGCTTGCAGTCACTATAGCCAAAGCGACTCAAGATCTTTTCCACATAGTGAGATTGAAGCAATGTAATCCCACCATCATCGTCTCTCAATAACTTGATGTTCAGAATGACATCAGCCACTCCTAAATCCTTCATCTCAAAACAACGAGATAGGAAATCCTTGACCTCCTTAATAACATTCAGATTTGTTCCGAAAATCAGTATGTCATCAACATACAAGCACAGGATAACTCCCTCGCCCCCACCATGGCGATAGTACACACATTTGTCAGCTTCGTTCACAACAAAGCCTGCAGCTGTTAAAGTTCTTTCAAACTTCTCATGCCACTGTTTGGGTGCTTGCTTAAGTCCGTACAAAGACTTCAGCAACTTGCACACTTTCCCTTCCTGACCATCTAGTACAAACCCATCTGGTTGTTCCATATAAATTTCCTCGTCCAACTCTCCATTTAGGAAAGCAGTCTTACCATCCATTTGATGAACGAGAAGACCATGCGAGGCAGCTAGTGAAAGTAGAACTCGAATAGTGGTCAGTCGAGCCACAGGTGAGTAAGTATCAAAGAAGTCTTCACCTTCCTTTTGGGTATAACCCTTAGCCACGAGCCGAGCCTTGTACTTCTCAATAGTACCATCAGGCCTAAGCTTCTTCTTGAATACCCACTTGCATCCTATAGGTTTGCACCCATAAGGACGATCAGTTATCTCCCAGGTTTCATTCGCCAAGATGGAATCCATCTCGCTACGAACCGCTTCCTTCCAGTAGTCAGCATCTTCAGATGCATAGGCCTCTGAAATAGAACTGGGAGTGTCATCTATGAGATACACAAGAAAATCATCACCAAAGGACTTTGCAATCCTTTGTCTCTTGCTCCTAGTAGGAACTTCATTGTTCTCCCCCACATGACTTTCAAAGTGTTCTATCGAAATGGCAGGTTTGGTAATTGTAACTGGTTCCTGATTCGATGAACTAGGCATCTCCTGATTAGATGAGGTAGCCATATCCTTCATGGGAAAGATATCTTCAAAGAAAGTCGCATCATTCGACTCCATGATCGTACCGACATGCATGTCAGGTACCTCAGATTTTACAACCAAGAATCTATAGCCAATGCTATGAAAAGCATATCCCAGGAAAACACAATCCACAGTCTTTGGTCCAAGCTTCCGCTTCTTTGAAATTGGAGCATTGACTTTCGCCAAACAACCCCTTATTCGCAGATAAGAGAGTTTTAACCTTTTCTTCTCCCATTCCTCGAATGGAGTTATCTCTTTGTTCTTTGTGGGGACTCGGTTCAGGACATGACATGTGTAGCGACCAGACCTCAAACAGTTTGATCTCTGTGCTCCGGTGTCATCCCTGGATCAGTAATGCTGACACCACACAGTACTCAGAGGATTTATAACAGAGTAGCAATCACACACTTATTACATCGAGTGTCTCAACAGAGAACTTATTACAATAAATATGGCTTAAGGCCATCTAATAACTATAACAGCGGAATGCTTGGAAGATAAGTGAGTCCATCAACTCCAACGGCATCACTGAGTATAGAACCACGACCTAAAAACTCCTTAATCATCGCCTGAAAAGTCTGCAAGATTAACGTTGCAGCCCGAAACGGGTCAGCACATGGAATATGCTGGCAATGTAACACATAGAGAGTAATGGAATGAAACAACTATACTATATGCATATTTGGCTGGTGGAAAGCTCTAAGGTTACGGTTTTGCGTAAAGCCAATTTTTCCCTACTGCAAAGGAATAAATTTATTTAACTATCATGGTGGTTGTTAAACATTAAGAATGGTTGACAGCATTCTCAATCCCAATTAAGCATCATCATTAACAAAAAACCCAACAAAATTAATTTAGGGTAACATGTTGAGATTCACATGATAATCCAAGTACTAGATACTCAAAATTGTCCATAACCGGGGACACGGCTAACCATGATTAGTTTGTTACACTCTGCAGAGGTTTGCGCACTTTTGCCCACAAGACTCGATCGCCTCCGTTTGGTTTCTCGCACTACATGGTGTTTGAGAAGACGGATGACCGAGACATAGTCTTTTAGAAGCACTCGCACCTTCCGATCGGGTAGACCGTACCACCTACATCTGCTAGTCTACCACTGTAAGAGTTCGCACGACTTAGTCAACTATACTAGAGCCCATAATAGCTTGTGGCTGCACACAGAAATTTCTAGTATGAATAGTCTCATGATCCCTTTGAGCCTGGGTGGTGGTCCAAAAGAAAACAGGCAAGTCCTGGAATACCCAGGTGCCTCAATCCACCCAGATGTGTATTTAAGTTGCCACCTTAGATAAACCATTAATTAACAAACTCACATCTGTCATGGATATCACTCACCCAATCCATGTCTACTAGCATAGCATGGCATAAAAAGCAAATGTAGAAGTAACTCCCAAAGGTTTGATATTAAACAGGTAATAGGTACTACCTCAACTACTTCCCATCCCACATTTTAATTAGATCCTAGTCATGCAGTGTGTGAGGATTGATCTAATGCAATAAAACTGGGTTGTAGAAAAGGTATGATCAAAGTGTTACTTGCCTTGCTGATGATCCGGCAAACCTAGCGATTCGAAGTAACAGGCGGCGCACTCTGGGTCTTCTATCACAGACAAACAAACAAGCATATAATAAGTACTCATCTAATGCACAGGTAAAAGTCAAATAAGAGATCTAACCAGAAGGTTCAACTTAAGAACTCCGGTTTGCAAAAAGAATCAAATCGAACGAAGCAACAAAAGTCAAACGGCGAAAGAAAACAACTTCGTTCTACTAATCTGGATCTAAGGCAAATTTTACAGTGGCAAAAACTTGTTTAAGTTGGTTAAATGGATAGAGGGTTTCGAGACGAAACTCCAGGCGCTTGAATCGCCTGATTCCGATAAACGAGCGAAAAGTTATACTAAAACGAAAATCGGGTCAGGAATCGCTATCAGAAAAATCACGGATTTAATCCGAGAAAAAAATGACGAACGCTCGCTGAATTAAATAAACTGGAAAAACCGATCTATTTAAAAAAACCGAAACTAAAAAAACCGATGGAAAAACCGAACGGTTTTTCGAAAAAAATTAAAAAAACCGGCGCGGAAATCGAGGCGGCGAACCTCGGGCGGCGTGCGGCGGCGGGGCGGCAGCAGCGGCGGCGGGCGCTGGGGGCTGGGGCGGCTAGGGTTAGCTTTGGCTGGGCCTCTCCCCCGGCTTATATAGCCTAACGGGCCGGGAGTCCTAGTCGGACACGGCCCTAGGTCGGTTCGTTGTTTTTTTAAATAATTACGCGTGGAAGAAAAATAAAAAGAAATACTAAACGGACTCCAAAAATTCCTAAATAAATTTTCCCGGGCTTCTAAAATCAAGCCGCACAAGGTGAACATTTATTTGCGGCCTAAATGCAATTTTGAAAAACGCACATTTTCCTAAATTCAAATAAAATAACGAAAAACTCCGAAATAAAATCTTATTTAATTTTATTTTTAAATCCTCAATATTTCTTTATTTTGGGAAAGTTATTTTATTCCCTCTCTCGTATTTTTGTAATAGAAATAATTGATGATAAAATAAATAAAATCAAATGATCATATTCTCAAAATTTGAGAAAACTGAAATATGAAAATAACGAAATCCCCAACTCTCTCCATGGGTCCTTGAGTTGCATAGAATTTCTAGGATCAAAATGAAACGCAAATAAAATATGATATGCAATGATGATCTAATGTATAACATTCCAAATTGAAAATTTGGGATGTTACAAACCTACCCCCTTAAGATGAATCTCGCCCTCGAGATTCGGGTTGGCTAGAAAATAGGTGAGGGTGGTCCAACAAATCTTCCTCTCATTCCCAGGTGGCTTCATCCTCCGTGTGGTGGCTCCACTGAACTTTGCAAAACTTGATAACCTTGCTGTGAGTGACTCGACTGGCAAACTCGAGAATCTTAACTGGTTTCTCCTCATAGGTCAAATCATTATCCAACTGAATAGTTTCCAATGGCACTGTATCTCTCAGGGGTATGTCAGCCATCTCCGCGTGGCACTTCTTCAACTGAGAAACATGGAACACATCATGAACTCCTGACAATCCTTTAGGCAATTCCAACTTGTAGACCACTTCTCCCATACGCTCCAAAACTCGATATGGTCTTACAAATCGTGGTGCTAACTTTCCTTTAACTCCAAAACGCTTTGTTCCCCGAAGTGGAGATACTCGAAGATAAGCTTTATCTCCAACTTTGTAAACTGTCTCCTTGCATTTTGAATCTGCATAACTCTTCTGTCTGGACTGGGCTATCTTGAGCCTATCGCGAATCAATTTCACCTTCTGTTCAGACTCTTTAATCAAGTCAGGTCCAAACAACTGGCGGTCTCCAACTTCGTCCCATGACAACGGTGTCCTGCACCTCCTTCCGTACAAGGCTTCGAAAGGGGCCATCTTTAAACTAGATTGATAGCTGTTGTTGTAAGAAAATTCTGCATATGGCAAATTGTCGTCCCAACTAGATCCGTAATCCAGCGCACAAGCTCTCAGCATATCCTCCAAAATCTGATTAACTCTCTCGGTCTGTCCATCTGTCTGTGGATGAAAAGCTGTACTGAATTCTAGCCTGGTTCCCAAAGTTTCACGCAACTGCTTCCAGAATTTTGAGGTAAACTGGGTTCCTCTATCTGATACAATACTCCTGGAACTCCATGTAGACATACGATCCTGGTCATGTATATCTTTGCCAACTTAGCACTGGTGTAAGTGGTCTTTACCGGGATGAAATGAGCTACCTTCGTCAATCGATCGACTACAACCCAAATCGAGTCATAGCCTGAACGAGTCCTGGGCAATCCCGTGATAAAATACATGCCTAACTTATCCCACTTCCATTCGGGTATCGGCAATGGTTGTAACAGTCCTGCTGGCTTCTGATGCTCTGCCTTTACTCTCTGGCATACATCACAAACTGCTACGTACTCCGCAATATCCTTTTTCATTCCGGTCCACCAGAAAATATCCTTCAAATCCAAATACATCTTGGTATTTCCTGGGTGAATCGAATATGGTGAATCATGTGCCTCTTACAGTATCAACTTCCTGATCTCCGGGTCATTGGGCACGTAAACACGGTCTTCAAACCATAGGGTATCGTGCTCATCGTCGCGAAATCCTTTAGCCTTTCCTTTGCTAAGTTTCTCCTTAATAGAAGCGATCTCCTTGTCATTCCTTTGAGCTTCTCTGATTTTATCCATCAATGTAGACTGAATCTCCAATGCTGCTACATAGCCTCTCGGGACTATTTCTAAGCATAACTCTCGAAGATTTTCGGCTAACTCCCTTGGTATTTCTCCCGTCATTAACGTATTGACATGGCTCTTACGGCTTAATGCGTCAGCTACTACATTAGCCTTCCCGGGATGATAATGCAATCTCATATCATAATCCTTGATGAGCTCCAACCATCTCCTTTGTCTAAGGTTTAACTCCTTCTGTGTGAAAATATACTTCAAACTCTTATGATCCGTATACACCCCGCAATGGTTTCCAATCAGAAAATGTCTCCAAGTTTTCAGTGCATGCACTACGGCTGCTAACTCCAAATCATGCGTAGCATAATTCAACTCATGAGGCTTAAGCTGTCTTGAGGCATATGAAACAACTCTCCCTTCCTGCATAAGCACTGCTCCAAGTCCTCGACGTGAAGCGTCACAATACACCTCATAATCCTTGGTCTGGTCTGGCAAAATCAACATTGGTGAAGCAACCAAGCGTTTCTTCAACTCCTCAAAACTAGCCTCACATTCCTCCGTCCATACGAACTTGGTATCTTTCTTCAACAACTCAGTCATAGGTTTCGCAATCTTTGAGAAATTCTCAATAAATCTCCGGTAGTATCCTGCAAGTCCAAGAAAACTCCAGATCTCTCCAACCGTGGTTGGTGCTTCCTACTTGGTCACGGTATCAACTTTAGTGGGATCAACTGCTATACCTTCTCCAGATATAACGTGTCCGAGGAATCCTACTTCCTTCAACCAAAACTCACATTTGCTGAACTTGGCATATAATTGATGTTCTCTGAGCTTGCCAAGTACCAAACGCAAATGCTCCTTATGCTCCTCTTCATTCTTCGAGTAAACCAGAATATCATCAATGAACACTACGACGAACTTATCCAAGAACTCCATAAACACTTTGTTCATCATGTTCATAAAATATGCAGGTGTGTTAGTCAGACCAAATGACATAACGGCATACTCGTACAACCCATACCTGGTGGTAAAAGCTGTCTTAAGAATATCCTGTTCTCGAATCTTCAACTGGTGGTATCCTGATCGCAGATCGATCTTGGAAAATACCTTAGCTCCTTGCAAACGATCAAACAGATCATTAATCATCGGTAGTGGGTACTTGTTCTTGATGGTTACTTCATTCAATCCTCGATAATCGACAACCATCCTTAACGATCCATCATTCTTCTCCACTAGAAGTACTGGTGGTCCCCCAAGGCGAAGAACTTTGGCGAATATATACTTTATCCAGTAACTCCTTAATCTGCTTCTTAATTTCCACCAAATCCTTTGTAGGCATCCTGTATGGTCTCTTTGATATTGGCCCTGTGCCTGGCAATAGCTCAATCAAAAACTCAATATCTCTATACGGTGGCATGCCGGACAACTCTTCTGGAAATACTTCAGGGAAATCCCTTACCACTGGTACTTCCTCCTGCACAACTCCTGTTAAGCAATTTACTTGAGTTCCCTTTGGCACATGTCGGGATACATACTTGATCCTTCTCCCTTCTGGTGTGGTAAGCAAAATTAACTTACTAGCATACTTTGATAACCAATCCATGCCTAATATCCATGCCTTGATACTTTGATAACCAATCCATGCCTAATATCACATCCAATCCTTGGGATTCCAATACTATTAGGTCTGAGGGAAAAACATAGTTACCAATCCTTAATGGTAACCGATCACACCATCGACTAGCCAAATATTCTGCTCCAGGCGAGGTTACTAACATGGGTGACCTAAGGGCTTGGGTTAACAGGTTATACTTATCCACAAATCCCCTTGAGATGTATGAATGCGATGCGCCAGTATCAAAAAGAATGAGTGCAGTAAATGACTTAACCAAAAACTTACCTATTACTGCATCAGGCCGAGCTTCAACCTCCTCCACGTTAACGTGGTTCACCTGTCCCCTGTTGAAAGGGTTCGGCTTCTTCCCAGAGCTTCCATTGCTATTTCCATTTTGTAATTCAGGACATTCATTGGCATAATGTCCGGTCTTCAAACACTTAAAGCAAGTGACTTGGCTCAGGTCCTTCTTGGCTGGGGTTGATGAGTTGGTGCGATTCTGGCCGTTGCTTCCTCCATTCCCATTACCATTCTTGGTGCCATTGTGAGCGTGCGACTACCTCCTCCATGGGTATGCTGAAAATGTCCTCCCGGTCTAGGGGTAAAATGTGGCTTCTGCTGAGCTCCTGAATTGTACTTTCCTTGTCCATACTTCCTCTTGCGATTTTCAATTTGTTGTTGCTTCCCTTCAATCATAAGAGCACGATTTACCAACTCCTGGTAGTTGTTGAAGGTTGCTACCATCAACTGCATGCTCAACTCATCGTTCAGTCCTTCCAGAAACTTCTCCTGCTTAGCTGCATCCGTAGCAACGTCATCTGGGGCATAACGTGCTAACTTACTAAAGTCCTCCACATACTGGCCTACTGTCCGTCCTCCTTGGCGCAAGTTGCGAAACTCACGCTTCTTCATGGCCATAGCTCCTGCTGAAACATGGGCAGTACGAAAAGCCTGCTGAAACTGGTCCCATGTGACAGTGTCGACAGGGAAAGTGGCTGTGAAATTCTCCCACCATGATGCTGCGGGTCCTTCAAGCTGATGTGCGGCAAACTTCACCTTCTCCGCATCTGTGTATCCTGCTGTAGTCAACTCTCTAGCTGTCTTGCGGAGCCAATCATCTGCTACTATCGGCTCGGTGCTACTGGAAAACACCGGCGGATTCAGCCTAAGAAAACGGGCTAAGTGATCAACAGGTGGTGGTGGTGGGTTGTTGTTGTTGTTCCCCTGATTCTGATTCTGGACTAGCAACTGCATCAATGTGTTCTGCTGCTGGATCAACTGGGTGAGCTTCGGTGGAAAGGTAAATCCGGGGTCACATCTCGGAGGCATCTGAGGGTTTAGAAAAGATGAGATGTAAGAATAGAGGGGGTCTAAAGGGAAAACACTACCCATATGCACATGAGGCAAAAGCAAACAATTCACTTCATTCAATCAAACAAGGGCATACAATCGATCTAACTATCGCAAAAGTGCTCGGACTACTATATTTACATGGTGGACTACTACTACTGATGAGGTGGTCTACTAGAAATATTCTTCGGTTGCAGACTCCATGATATCTGCTCCAGCTTCATCAATATAGTCATCATCGCTCTCATCTGGGTTCGTGTCAGTGCCGTCGATGATGATGTAGTCTTCCGGGCTAATCTCCTTGGGTTCTTCGTCTTCATCTACTGGTGTAGGGCCTTCCATAAATATCCCGATCTTCATTGTTAGGTCGGCATTCTTATCTACCAATACTTCAATTTCTTCTTCATAATCTTCACATGTAGTCTTGAGTTCTTTCTCCAGTTCCTTGATTCTTATCCTTGCCTTCTTTAGGTCTATCATGTCAGCGCACATCTGGTTCTCCTGTCATCAAATGTGCTGGTTTAAATCCTGGATAAAAGCTGCAATTGATCTATCCTTCCTGGTACTGATCATCTCCCAGTGCTCATCTCGGCGCCCACAAATCTGGTAGATAGTGTCCTTGAGATCCTTGCGGTAGACTTCTCCGATGCGTCCCATGGCGATATGAGCTGCCATGCTCTTTCCTAGATTCCAAGTTGGTGCATCAAAAGAAAACTCTGTGGGCTCAGTGACTGGCATGAACGTCCTTCCTCGAAGTTGAACTTGAATCATCCAGGGCTCTTCTTCAGGTAAAGTGGCGTTGTAGGTTCCGGTGAAACTTGGTACTCCTATGTTCAGGTATCTAGTGACTTCCTTCAAGTGACGTACAAAGGGTGTATCTTCATCCGGTTGCGTGAACTTGTTCTTTGCATCCGCCATCCTAAAGAGTAGAAAAGATGAGAGGTCAGAAGAGAAGAGAGTGAATAGTGATCTAGGTCTTTAGCTTAGTGGTCGTGTCCTACAGTCAGCGTGTGCTCTGATACCATCTCTATAGCGACCAGACCTCAAACAGTCTAATCTCTGTGCTCCGGTGTCATCCCTGGATCAGTAATGCTGACACCACACAGTACTCGGAGGATTTATAACAGAGTAGCAATCACACACTTATTACATCGAGTGTCTCAACAGAGAACTTATTACAATAAATATGGCTTAAGGCCATCTAATAACTATAACAGCGGAAGGCTTGGAAGATAAGTGAGTCCATCAACTCCAACGGCATCACTGAGTATAGAACCATGACCTAAAAACTCCTTAATCGTCGTCTGAAAAGTCTGCAACATTAACGTTGCAGCCCGAAACGGGTCAGCACATGGAATATGCTGGCAATGTAACACATAGAGAGTAATGGAATGAAACAACTATACTATATGCATATTTGGCTGGTGGAAAGCTCTAAGGTTACAGTTTTGCGTAAAGCCAATTTTTCCCTACTGCAAAGGAATAAATTTATTTAACTATCATGGTGGTTGTTAAACATTAAGAATGGTTGACAGCATTCTCAATCCCAATTAAGCATCATCATTAACAAAAAACCCAACAAAATTAATTTAGGGTAACATGTTGAGATTCACATGATAATCCAAGTACTAGATACTCAAGATTGTCCATAACCGGGGACACGGCTAACCATGATTAGTTTGTTACACTCTGCAGAGGTTTGCGCACTTTTCCCCACAAGACTCGATCGCCTCCGTTTGGTTTCTCGCACTACATGGTGTTTGAGAAGACGGATGACCGAGACATAGTCTTTCAGAAGCGCTCGCACCTTATGATCGGGTAGACCGTACCACCTACATCCCCTACATCTGCTAGTCTACCACTGTAAGAGTTCGCACGACTTAGTCAACTATGCTAGAGCCCATAATAGCTTGTGGCTGCACATGGAAGTTTCTAGTATGAATAGTCTCATGATCCCTTTGAGCCTGGGTGGGGTCCAAAAGAAAACAGGCAAGTCCTGAAATACTCAGGTGCCTTAATCCACCCAGATATTTCTTTCCACCTTTTGTCAACACACCATTCATTTCACATAGATTTGAATGTACGAGCTCTAGTGGTGCAAGATTTCTTATTTCCGCAGTCGTGTGAGACTTACGAGGTTGCTTAGCTTGCACACACACTTGATACTTAGATCCTTTGACGGTGGTGAAACTAGGGATTAAGTTCAACTTCGCTAGTCGCGACATGCAACCAAAGTTAACATGACAAAGACGTGAATGCCACACATTGGATTCACTATTGTTGCAAATATGATTAACAACTTTATTGCAAACGTCTGATAAGGATAAACGAAATAAGCCTCCTGGCTCATAGCCTTTACCAACAAAGGTTCCATACTTGGATATTACAAATTTATTCGACTCAAAGACAAGCTTGTAGCCATCTCTACACAGAAGAGATCCGCTAACAAGATTTTTATTGACGGAGGGGACATAATGCACGTTCTTCAGCCGCACGATCTTCCCCGAAGTAAACTTTAGATCGACCATGCCAACACCACGAACATAAGCACTTGAACCGTTGCCCATCAGCACGGTTGAAGTCCCTGCGGTCTGATAAGACGAAAACATGGAAATATCACCACATACATGCACATTAGCACCCGTGTCAATCAACCAGTCAGGAGAATGACATACTGAAAGAATAATGAGAAATATACCATACCCAGCATCCTTCATGTCAGTGTCTCCAATGACAACATTAGCGGTCTTGCCGCCTTTTCCAGGATGACGCTTGTCATAGCGATTAGGGCAACTAGGAGCCCAATGATCAGGATCCCCACACACATGACAAGCACTTTTCTTCTTGCCATTCTTCTTCTTGAAGTTCGTGTGTTGCACAGCCTTGTTCTTCCTATCAAACTTTGCTTTTCCATCAAACTTGTCCTTGTTCTTGAACTTGTGGGGCTGGAAGTTCTACTTCTGTACCACATTGGCACTAAATCCTCCCTCAATACCTCGAGCATGTGTGTCCTTTGCTCTCGCCTTTTCTTCCACATCAAGAGTGCCAATGAGATCCGGGACGGAAAACTCCTGCCTCTTATGCTTCAGCAAGGTAACAAAGTTCCTCCATGAAGGGGGAAGCTTAGTGATGATACCTCCGGCAACAAACTTGTCCGGTAGCATACAACCGAAGTGCTCAAGTTCTCTAGCAAATGACTGTATCTCATGAGCTTGCTCAACCACGGAGCGCTCTTCAGTCATCCTGTAATCATAGAATTGCTCCATGATGTACAGCTCAGTGCCAGCATCCGAGACCCCAAACTTGGCCTCGAGTGCATCCCACATATCTTTTCCATTATCAATTGACGCATAAGCATCAACTATGTTCTCACCAAGAACACTCAAGAGAGCAGCTTTAAACAGAGTATCCATTTTCTGAAAAGCTTGTGCCTGTTGAGCATCAAGCTCTTCTTCAGGTTTGCGGAGAGTGGCGTCATAGCAACTCATGGTTTGAAACCATAAGACTGCTCTCACGTGCCACCTCTTATAGTGGATACCCTCAAACATAGGAGGTCTCATGGAAGCAACAAAACCACTTGGGGTAAATTGCCTATAATAAGCTTTTTGGATTGTTGGAAATATAAGCAATTTACCGAATGATTTTATTAACAGAAATACTAGATAAAGCATGACTAATATGGTAGAGATAAAACAAGTCATGCGTTCTGACAGAGAGAAGGAAAATAGCTTCTGCATATATGAACCGTAGCTAATCATATCTATAGCAGACAGTGGAACTAGTTGCATATATGAGGTAGAACCTAACATATTTAGGGCAAATACTAGTACGAGAAACTGTGGCAGGATATCTAACAGAAAGAAGAACACATACGAGACAGCAGCAGCAGCAGCACTGGACTTGGGGTCGGTGTCCTCGCCAGCCATGTCGTCGAGGAGGTTGTCGACGTCGGGGAAGAAGTCGTCGTCAGGGAAGTAGTCGTCGGAGTCCGGGGTGTCCATGACGAAGGAGTTAGTTAGTAGTCGTGCAGAGCGCTCCCCAAAAACCTTATCTCCCTTCTCCCATACAGGACTCAAAGAGGTGCGGTTTCGGAGGCCTACTGTCCCGACCTGCGGTGCACGCCGCAAGCCGGGATGAGGAAGACAGCAGCAGCTCAGAGATTGGAACCGGTGGCGAGAGGAAGGAGAAGTTCTGGTGCATCTCTCTGAGAGGAGCGACCTCCCTTTTATAGGCGCAAGAGAAGGAGGCGAGAGGCTGCGCCGGGAGCTGAAGGGAACGCGGGAGATGAAACGAACAGGCAGCAGCCGAAGGGTGCAGCGTTCGTATTCAATATCCACTACACCAAAAACTTTCCAGCTCCCGAGTGACCTTTCGTATACCCATAGTGCGTGGAAAAACTTTAGACATCGGCTCGGCTCATTCCCGCAACCCGCGGCGCGTCATGACGAGGCGTGGCGTGGCGTGGCGAGGCGGGCGGCGGAGGAGGAGCGCGCGTGGATATCCCTCTTGTTCTCATGCTCGTACAAGTGGGGAAAGAACCTCCCTTACAAGGAGGTCCAACTCCCACTAAACTAGCACTGTGGGACTAAACTTTAGTAGTATACCTTGCCTTGCACAAATGGGCTAAGTGGGCCTCTAGGATTTATTACGAATTTCTGAAATAGTTATTGGGCTGCCCAAAATGGACTAAATTCCATCAATCCCCCACCAGATCCCAGAGGCACACAGAAATTTGCCTGTGGTTCCAAAACACTGTTTTATATACCGGTATTTCAGTGGAGACTGTTAAGTTGAACTTCCACCTAGAACTCTATGCTACACCAGTAAACAACTTGAACAGTGGACTGGGCCTTGAACTGCAAGTTTTCTGCGAATCTAGTTTCACATAAAGCCTTGACCGATACGTGGCTACCGTGGGTCTTCCCCGCGGGTGGAGCTTATGCGTCATACTCTGAGACCTTTCATGAGTTTACTAGAGAGAACCCAACTCTCATAGATTGCGACATTTAACAATCAGACTCATATAGGTGCGTTCTTCAAAAGATGTTCTGCAGGACAACATCTCTGCTTCAAAGAGCCACTTAGAACACATTAAGATATACATCAACCTGCCATGCAGATTAGGAGAGTACTGCATCTTTATGGAGTGGTATTTTAACAGTAAGGGTGCTCTCCTCCCAGTTGACCAACAGCTTGTCTTCCACATCTAATTCACGGGATCTCCGATCACAAAGAATAGGTTACCACTGTGAACAACTCATATTGTGGGTCTCATACCCATCTCATGCGGCGGAGGAGGAGCGCGCGTGGATATCCCTCTTGTTCTCATGCTCGTACAAGTGGGGAAAGAACCTCCCTTATAAGGAGGTCCAACTCCCACTAAACTAGCAATGTGGGAATGAACTTTAGTAGTATCCCTTGCCTTGCACAAATGGGCTAA
This sequence comes from Triticum urartu, assembly GCF_003073215.2. Classification (NCBI taxonomy): domain Eukaryota; kingdom Viridiplantae; phylum Streptophyta; class Magnoliopsida; order Poales; family Poaceae; genus Triticum; species Triticum urartu. Next base: position 128,430,837 of record NC_053022.1, read on the forward strand.
GTGGGCTTTTAGGATTTATTAAGAATTTCTGAAATAATTATTGGGCTGCTTAAAATGGACTAAATCCCAGCACTGTTCACCCGCAGAATCGCCACCATGGCCTCGTCAAACCGGCCGCACTTGAGCTGCCTTCGCCAGCGCGCCCTGCCGATGCTGTAGCCTGTCTCGACCTTGTTCCTGCTGTGCTGCTGAGCCTCCAGCGTTCCCAATGACCAGGAGAACAATTCAGAGTGATGGAAAAGAAAATGACGAGGAGGAAAAGTCAAACAACGATGACTCGGGAGGATTGGTTCATGAGCACACGACGTCTCCGAGCGTTTTCGACCTCGCGCTGGCCGTACTCGGTCCCCTCCGCCTCTGCCTCGCTGGGCGAGCTGCCGCTGTCCGAAGGCATTGCCGGCTCGTCCCTCCGGGAGTCGCCTCGGCAGTAGGCCGCCATTCTTGCCGGTCCCCCGCTGTGACGTCAAGCCGCGAGCCGCCCGCGGCCTCCCTGAATCTCTGCGGTCTCTGCGCTCAGTTCGGCCCGCGGTGGCAGCTCCGCCACGCGCCGTCTGGCCGCTACTATTTTTTCACGGCGTCAGGCCGGCTCGTTCCATTACTGAAACTGCCGCCGGGTCGATCTCCGTGTTAAATTGCTGAACCGCCGACGACAAGCTGCCGGTTGTTTCTTCCATTGCGCTGTAGCTGGTGCTGTTCCAGCGCTCCGCGGCGGGCCGCCGTTGCTTAAGTCGCCGGCCTTGAGCCTCCCTACACCTCCTGAGTTGCCTGCGGGCCGCCCTGCACCGGCCTCGCTCTTCTTTGACCTCTGTTTAGCCTGCTGCGAGTCACCAGTACCACTACAAACTGCCGGGGCCCTGCCTGGTCATATATGAGGATCAGGTTGGCACTTTGGTTGGGCTTCGTGAGGCGGGAAGTACTTAAAGCAATCGATGGAACTCGTACCACTGTTTTGCATGCTTCATCCCTGAAGATTCTGCACATGTTCTATTTGACTGGATATGTTCAAGCCTCTGTTTTCCACTGGATATCAAGCTTGAAGTGATGATATCATCTCTTGCATGGAGAAATAAGAAATGACGAAAGGTTACCAATCATCAAGTGGTGGAGTATTGCATGATTTTATACTAAAACTGAAACAGGGAAGAGTGCAGCAGGCGCTATTAAAAGGAATCATCGAGGCTTTGTATATGTGCTTGCCTGCAAAATTCTGCTTCTATGTCACAGCGTGGAAGAGGTTGAAGCCCACACTGTTCGGATTAGTTTGCAGACCAGGCCGAATATTTTAATGGCCAAGGGGACCTAGAGACAGGGTCTCCTTACAGAGTTATCGCCTAAATAAATCAGGACAATTATATTTATACCACGGGCGTTTGGCCGACCCATACTGCCAGGGAACGGACGAGCGCAAGCCGCCACCCCCGACCTGGGTTACAATGACTCGCCGGAAATGCGCTTGTTCGCTATTTCAGGGACGTGCGTAAATTGGCGGCTCTGCGGACCAGTTTATATCAATACTCCAACTGACTCGCTGGAGTGCATGGTTTACCGTGCCTGCAATCAATTTTGCTCGTCTGCGGGGCTGACCACGCTTGCGATTGACTTGATTGTCCGCGCGACTTACCGCGCTTGCGATTATCTCGTCCATCCGCACTGGCTTACAGCGCCACGACCGACTCATCTGTGGTCCGGACGAATCAGGTGATATTCATCTAAGTTTGTTTTATTAACGCATATTATTTTTGTCAAAAAAGCAGTTTATCTTTGCCTTGGTCTGCAATATAGTTTATACAGGACAGTCGTTCATTGCAAGAGCGATGGTCGTACTAAGATGCTTGACGAATATATGTGTCAGCCGCCGCTTTTACGGCTCAATTTATATCAACGTGACGCGGCTGACTTGTCCATCCGTGCCGGCTTACAACGCCGTGGCCGACTCATCTGTCGATATCGCCTCTGATGCTACGGTCGTTTTACTGTCCACCCTGCGGTCCGGCCTATTCAACGTGCCGGGTTGACTAACGGACGCCGCTGAGGATCATAAATACATCAGGTGATATCTGTCTAGACTATTTTAAGTAGCACGTATCAATTTTTTTTTCTTTTGAGAACAATTACTCCGGGTTATGATATTATTTATGCAGGACATTTGGTCACTGCAAGAGCGGTAGCGACTCGCCCGCGTTCATATTGCCTCTAATGTTGCAGTTGTTTTTTCTATCTGCCTCCGCGGTTTGGTGTATATCAACATAATGCGGCTAACTTGCCCGTTCGCGCGGTTCACCGTGTCGCTTCATCGTGGTGGTCAATTGATCATTAACTCTGCGGCGGATAATTTCTGGCCTATCAGGACTTGAACCGGTCTATATCACAGTCAACTATAGAGAATCTCAAGCCAACTCCTCAAATCGCCTTGAGACTCGGGGGCTATGATGACATGGCTCAGTAAATGTTGGCTGTTTAAGAGCCGTCAGAAAAATTCCGGCTCAAAATGAATAATTTCGGTTTACAACCCGGCTCAAGGTAAACCTGTCTCCCACAAAGCTTTGAAGCTCTAAATATCCGGTTTGAAATTCCGGTTTAAAAAGAATTCATCTCTCGCAAGTTTGAATTTTCAGAAAAAATTACAGGGACCAAAGAGAGTTTGTTACTCAGCACAACTCAAACATAGGCACCCGGTGAGCACAACTCAAAAATATATCACTTGGGGGCTTCCGGCTTATTGAGCTAAGCTATGATCACCCTTTGATCCGGCTCATAGCCATATTTACAGGTCATTTGGGGGATTCCTGTTCAAACATAGGTCGTATTCGAACCAAAGAGAACATAGCTGTCGGTATCCTCTTGATCGGCGCAATGCCAAACCCACTAGGGGGCTTCTTGATCCTATTTGAATCATAGCTTAACCCCTTTTGGGTCCGACTTGGATCGTATTCGAATCAGGGTCGTTAAAAACTTCTCAAGGTCATTTGGGGGCTTCCTGTTCAAACATAGGTCGTATTCGAACCAAAGAGAACATAGCTGTCGATACCCTCTTGATCGGTGCAATGCCAAAGCCACTGGGGGCTACATGATCGTATTCGAATCCTAGCTTAACCCCTTTGGAACGGTTTTACTGATCGTATTCGAATCAAAAACCTCGATTTTTATTTGGTTTAAGTTTTTGCAAACGATCTTTAGTTTTGTCTTGAAACTTTTTTGTTCAGATCTAAATATAGGTGTGGTTTCGTTTAAACCCGACTTGGCTTTGGACGATAAGTCGTCAGCATGTGACAATCATCATATATTTGGATGTATTGGCTTCTAAGGATTCGGTTATCGCCCTTACTGCACAGGTCAGGTAAACCGGCAGTACAAATTCAATATCACAATGGTTATATGTGGGATATTATCACCTGCCCTGCGGTAAACCGCCAAGGGATCTTGTGATCTACTTGTGTGCAGGATAAGACTACATTTGGATGGTCACCCGCCCTGGCTTTTGACGTTAAGTCGCCAGGGCATATGTTGTTTAAACTCTGTGCAAGATTTACAGAGCTATGACTTACATAAATGATTAAGTTCCAGCCCATCATTAAAGATTGAAGTTGGTGTCTCAAAAGGGTTATCAATTCTTGATTTTCTCAAAGGCTATAAGCCGCCGGGTTATAAAAATTCTGGTTTACAATGGAGGCGTATTAAATCGTCATCGGCCAAGCGCCGCCGGGTATTTAAACTCCGGGTTTACTTATCAACAGATGAGGTATTCAAAGTCGCTTTGGCGCAATGGCTATTATTTTATCAATGGATATGATTTATTCTACAATGGAAGGAATAGTCCCAAGTCGCTGCAGGCTTACGACCCGGCACTTGGGGGCTGCATTATTCAAGTTTGGATTACATCAAATACACAAGTCTCATGTCGTTGCAAGCATGCACCATGACACTTGGGGGCTAATGCAAAGTCATTGTTTGCTCACCTTATTGAAGACCCGACTCATCACATCGTAATGAGCCGGCCCTTGGGGGCTACCAATTGCTCCTGTAAAAAATTCGAGGTGCACAAGCATTAATCTATTATATTGAACGATCCACTATCAATTGGTAGAGTACAAAGTTCTTAACCTTGTGGACGTGGGTTCAAGCCCCATGATGGAGATTATATTTATAGGGCCAATTCCAGTTCTGCCCCTAACTCAAACCCACTACTCAGTTTTGCCCCTAATTTTCAGGTATGCTCAGTTTTGCCCCTCCGCCGTTAGTGTCACTTATAGAAATGCCCTTTTGCGCCGTTACCGTCCGGTCAAAGTACTTTGACCATCCAGAAAAAAATAGCAAAAAAAATCAAAAAAATATGAAATTTGGTGGGATCGAAGATAGTCATGTCCGCAAGGCGCGTGCACATTTTTGTGTTGGTTGGACACTCCGGGAGCTCGTGGCAAAGGAAAACAAAAATAATTTATGCCTATGAACAGTAAATTCGAAAAAAATAGCAAAAAAGTTCAAAAAAATTTGAATTTATTTGGCGTCAAAGAGGCTTGAGTGCACAAAGTGCTTGCAAGTTTTGGTGATCAAATGACGTACGGGGCGCTCTAGAGAAAAAAAAACAAAATAGTGCATTTTTTCAAAGTTTTTTTGAGCTAAATTTTTTTTTCTCCACGAGCTCCTACAATGTCCAAACACAACAAAAACGTGCACACATCTTGCGCACCTGAATATCTTGAGTCCCACGAAATTTCATATTTTTTTGATTTTTATTTTATTTTTTTTGAATTTACTGCTCGCATGCGTACAAAATTTATGTTTTCCTTTGACACGAGCTCCCGGAGTGTCCGAACGGCATGAAAATGTGCACGCGCCTTGTGGACATGACTATCTTCGATCCCACCAAATTTCATATTTTTTTGATTTTTTTTGCTATTTTTTCAGGACGGTCAAACACCTTTGACCGGACGGTAACGGCAGAGAAGGGCATTTCTATAAGTGAAACTAACGGCGGAGGGGCAAAACTGAGCATACCTTAAAATTAGGGGCAAAACTGAGTAGTGGGTTCGAGTTAAGGGCATAGATGTAAATGTCCCTATATTATATGATGTTATTATCAATAAATTATATACAAATTCCCAGCTCAATATTATCTTACTAAGGGCCTGTTTGGGACTGCTCTACTTCACAAAAATCGGTTTCGCTTCACTAAATTCACTTCGGAGCAGTTTCATCTAAAAGTTGTAGTACTATCAAAGGAAATGTTTGGCTACCATCTAGCTCTAGCTTCAAGAATGGAAATTTGGTGGAAAGGATCTATCTATACTACTACTAAACAAGCAAACATATTCATTGCTAAGTGTACTCAGCCTAGTGTACACATAACAACACGGATAAATTACAGCCTCACGATCAGGGCCACTTAATTTGATCTAACCGTTAAGATCATAGTAACCCTCAATCAAATGTGCGTTTAGCAATTTGTTCGGCGGACGAAAACTCTACCGCTTCCGTAATCCAACAACGAAACGTCACCGCACCGCGTCCTGTTTCTTTCCTATAAACTAGGAAACAAACATCATGTGAAGAATAAATAACGCCGTTGAAAAAGGGAAAGTTAATGGGAAGTAAAAAGCAACCATGCATGCGGAGGAGCAATCGGTGGAAGCATGCGTCAGATTAGGTAGTTACTGCTCCCGCTAATCAAGGTAGAAAACCAAGAAAATTAAAGCAAAAGCATATTGGATATTCCTCCCAAAAATCCTTTCCACAAATAGGACGCCTTCGTACAAACAAAGGCCTAGCGGGTCATCACATATGTTGCTCATCGGCACAACGAACGTACTCGCCGCCGACGTCCACCTTGCCGTGGGTGGGAGCCCAGACCGCTTGGACTGAGCACGCCTTCTCAACATGGACTGAGCTTCCACGGCCGACGCCGTCAAAAGCGACATCTTCATCCAATCGGACAAGAACCTCGCCGCCGTCGCTGAGGGCGTCTTCAAGCTGCTCGGCCATATGTGATGCCTTCTCCTCCGGCCCCTACGACGCCGCTGCCATCTCCCATCATGATTGGTTCCGGTCACAGCACTCAAGATCCGCGATGCCGCTCGCGCCCGAGGCGCTGCCGTTTGTCCAGCGAAAAGAATAGTAGGTGTCGGCCAGCGCCTCGGACCACCATCGAAATCACCATATACGTATCTGAGTACGGATCCTTCGTGGGCATGCGGAATTTTTCCTTGAGGGCAGGAGGTCGCCAGGTCGGCCATGCGACACGCGCGGATTGTCGTCAAGATCGATACACACCTTCAGGTTGTACTCTTCGTCTCTTCATCTTCTCCATCTTTATCGCACTGGAATGCTAGCCAGTTGCAAATCACGTGTCCCCAGCGGCCCTGCCTCTGGTGAGAAGAATCCCTACAATATACATGCATCTTATCAATCCCCTGTTATAAGTATTATTCAAATCTAAGCCACATAGCCATGTTTGAGGCAGGAACTTGAATTACTTGTAGCCAGTGGGGTCTATGATGCGAGGAACGGACATGCCATAGGGCACAGGTGAGTCCATTGGGTGCTCTTTGTATTACTATTCTTGTTTTTATGTTGGTTCTAATCTTCTTGATCCTTTTCCCATGATAGTTCCCTGCATGCTTGTGCTACTTCATGTTTCTTTTTGCACATCATGTTTCTGTGTTTTGTGCTTTTGTAGGTGTTTAAATTTCAGGGGACTGGTGTGCTACTATGATGTTGCATAGGAGAATAGGCTATGCAAGTGGAATTGATACTCTGGTGTTTTGTTAGTTGGTATGGCAGCCTTGATACTTCATATAGTTTTTTTACAAAATATAAACAATAGTATAGACTATATTTTTTGTTTCATACTGATATTGTAGGAATATAATCTGAACTGAACTAATCTCATTTGAATATATTGCCATCCATTTCATAGATTTCTACTCACTTGATTATTCGGCGTAGTTGAATTGTCCGTGTCCAAAATGCATATGATTTTATTTTGTAAGCTCACCCGATGCCACCACACAAATACAAGTTATAATAACCGGGTTTTAAAAAAATTAAATAGAAGTACATACTGATTTCAGCATTAGGGAAATGTTTGATAGATTCCCCTTCAATTCGAATCACAGGAAATGGAGAGCTCACCAAGAGTCCGTTGGAGAAATCTACGTGCCATCATGAAGAAAGAGGGAACAACCCGGTATGCGATACCGAAGAGTGTAAATTGTAGTTCTATTTTCTTCATACAAATCATTTTTTGGGGACCAATTTATGTTGTATACTAAAATCATATTATGTACTAAAATCATGTTGTTCTAAGAAGTATCAAGCTAGAATTAGCTTGTCCAGTGATTTGGTATGTTTAACAATATGGGTTTCGAAGATTAATTACTAGATTTAAGCCTAGTGACTCGATATGTTTAACAATGGGGGTTTGGAGGATTAATTAGTAGATTCATCATCTACAACCTATATCTGAGACCAACTGGATTAAACAATATATTATTATTTTTATGCGTCAATGTGACCACGCGTCCAATTTACCTAAAAATACAAAAAAAACGTGATATCACAAACATTATATATATTTTAAAAATATAAAAAATTCAGACGTGCGTTGCGCATGCAATGTGACCACTTGGCGTTCAGTTTACCTTAAAATACAAAGTAAGTGATATCACAAACATTATATATTTTAAAAAATATAAAAATTCAAACGTGTGTTGCACGTGCAAGCTTACTAGTTTGATTGGTTGAGGGGGAAGAAACGAAGGGGTATCCACTTACTGGTGGCAGTGGTGGGTAATTTCCACCCAACTCCAGCTTCTAGAGTTTTCTGGAGCACCCCCTGAAGAGCTTCATAAAAAACTGGAAGTTGTACCCCAGATTCTAGTTTTTTTGCGGAGCGGCATATCATGGAGCTACCTCATTTGGCTTGTGTTTTCTGGAGCGGAGCTGAATTTTAAGGAGCAGAGCAGTCCCAAACAGGCTCTAAGCTGGCCCTTGGGGGCTACACATTGCAGTTCAAGTTTACATGGTTATATCTATAAAGTCCCTGCTCATTATTGCATAATGACCCGGCCCTTGGGGGCTACACTGGTTGAAGTTTCATGAGCATAAGGCAATTACAAGTCCCAGGTTGCTGTAAGCATGACAACCCGGCACTTGGGGGCTACAGGTGATATGCATATAAGGCAGAAAAAAAAATCTTCAAATTCTCAGTTTGGAGTAGACCATATTAACCCGGTGTCTGCAACAATCATGACCCAACATCATTTATTTATAACCCGGCAATTTTGGCAATCATAAATCAGCGAGATCTACATCTTTAAGCCGGCTGAATATCAGTTGAATATTTCAAGACCAATATTTTTGTCAAGTCAGAGCATTGAAGGCCAATTCAAATGGATTATTTCTTATAACACTTCTCTACAAGAGCCAATGTCAGCAAATTGCTTATGAAGCTGGCCTATTGACCCAGATTTTTTTAGAAGAAGTGCCTGGATTTTTGCACTGGCAAGGTTTGGACATATCTGTTAAAAGAGATTTGCTATAAGATCTTTGAGTAGGCATCCAGAAGGAAATGACAAGGACTTAAAGATGATCAGGTGCCGGTTCAGGAACATATTTAACCCGGAGCACAACCTATCAAGTTTGTTCTTGTGTTTATTTTACAGGATCAGTTTAACATGAATTAATCCAAATTAAACTGGGGGCTAATGTCGGGGATATACCCCGCGGTATGACCCGGCTGGAGGTATGACCCGGCCGGGCTTGTCGTTTTCATTGGTAAACCTGCCGGAGTGGCGACTCATGAACCTGGCGACTCACGGATGACCCTAACGGCGGGTCAGATAGAAGACTAGGCCTAAGGCCCAAAAGGCCGGCTCACGTTTATGATGGGTCGGTTTAAGAGGAAAGGCATAAGGAATATTCTCCTACAAAGGAAGCAAGACTAGGACTCCACTTGTAATAGGTTAATCCTAATCCTACTAGGACTAGTCATGTAACCCGCCCCTTCAACATATATAAGGAGGGGCAGGGCTCCCCAAAGAGGGACAAGTAAGAAGAAACAATCTGTAGGGCTAGACACAAAGAGCCGGCTTACCGGCGACTCCCTGATGATCATAATGAGACCTAGCCACAAACAACATGTAGGGTCATTACCGGATGATGTTTCTCGGGGTCCGAAGCTGTCTAAATCCTTGTCTTATATTGCGCCTCTCAATTCTGTCCAACCCCTCTCAAGCTACCACATAGATGCGTTGGCCTCGCGACTAAGTCCTCACACTAAGGACATCTGCCGTGACAATTCCATGACACTTCCGTTGTTATCTTACTTAGATGGCCTTAAGCCATAATTATTGTAATAAGTTCTCTTTTGAGACATTTGATGTAATAAGTGTGTGATTGCTACTCTGTTATAAACCCTTCAAGTACTGTGTGTGTCAGCATTACCAATCCAGGGATGACACTTATGCATAGAGATCTGACTGTTTGAGGTCGGATTGCTACAAGATGGTATCAGAGCACACGCTGAATGTAGGACACGACCACTAAGATGAGCCATAGGTCACTCTTCTCTACTCATTTCTGACTCCTCTCCATTTTCTACACTATAGGATGGCGGACACGAGGAATAAGTTTACACAGCCGGATGAAGACACACCTTTTGGACGACACTTGAAGGAAGTCACTAGGTACCTGAACATTGGAATACTGAGCTTCACTGGGACCTACACCGCCACACTACCAGAAGAGGAGCGTTTGATGATTCGAGTTCAAGTTCCAGGAAGGACATTCACACTAGTAATGGAGCCCATAGAGTTTTCCTTTGATGCACCAACCTGGAGTCTAGGCAAGAGCATGGCAGCCCACATCGTCATGGGACGCATCGGTGAAGTTTATCACAAGGAGCTTAAGGACACTATCTACCAGATATGTGGGCGTCGATATGAGCAACGGGAGATGATCAGCACTAGGAAGGACAGGTCCATTGCATCCTTCATCCAGGAGCTAAATCATCACATTCGTCGCCAGGAGAACCAGATGTGCGCAAGCATCATAGATCTGAAGAAGTTGATGACTAGGAACATGGAGCTGGAAGAGGAACTCAAGTCTACACACGACGGATACAAGGAGGAAATCACCGTACTAGTGGAGATGAATGACGACCTGACAAGGAAGCTAGGAGTATTCATGGGAGACCCTGCGCCAGGAGGAGATGATGACCACCCCAAGGACTACATCATCATCGACGACACCGACTCTGACCCCAGTGATGATGATTATGAAGACGAAGCTGGAGCAGATATCATGGAGTCTTCTACCGATCAAAATTTCTAGTAGACCACCATATTATTAGTAGTATTCCCCCATGTATATATTAGTAGTCCGAGCACTCTAACGATAGTTAGATCAATTGTATGCCCTTGCTTGATATTGCTTTGGAGTGATATTGATTGTGTTTGTCTCATGTGCATATGGGTAGTGCTTTCTCATTAGACGTCATTCTATTCTAATCTCTCCCCTCTAAAACCCACCAGATGCCTCCGAGACATGACCCCGGATTTGCCTTCTCACCGGAGCTCACTCAGTTGATCCAACAATAGAATACACTAATGCAGTTGCTAGTCCAGAATCAAGGCAACAACAACAACAATAACAACCCATCGCCACCACCTCCAGTTGACAACTTAGCCCGTTTTCTGAGGTTAAAACCACCGGTGTTTTCCAGTAGCACCGAGCCCATAGTTGCGGATGACTGGCTACGCAGGATTGGAAGGGAGTTAACCACCGCAGGTTGCACACATGCTGAGAAGGTGCGTTTTGCCGCACACCAATTGGATGGACCTGCAGTCGCATGGTGGGAGAATTACACAGCCACCTTCCCCATAGCCAATGTTACTTGGGAGCAATTTCAGCAAGCATTCTGTTGACGTTCTGGGAACGGGGGTCCCCAGACTTGCCTGCCTGCAGCCCGCGGCGTGGCTAAGCGAGCAGGCCGTATGACCCATCTTCATCAACAAGGCATCCAAGACCCTCGCAAGGGGCCAAGCCTCGCGAGGCGGACGACACGAGACCTCCTCTGGAGTGGCCTAGTCGGGCGGGCTCATGAGGAGCAAAGATATCAATGTGAGGCAAACCTCATGAGGCTCTCGTGATGTGAGCCATGACGATCGACACCAGGCGGGCGCCAGGCGGGCGCTAGTGCACACAGCGTCCTTGTTTCCTCTTTGGTGCTAAGGAGGCCAGCGCAGGCGAGGAGTACCGAGGCATCAGGCAAAGGTTGCCATATCAGTGCAACAAGACCAAGACCAAAGGACGGCAAGATGGAGGTCATCGTGGAGCCCAAAACGGCGTCACCGCCAGAGCCTTTCGCAGGCGGAGACCACCTTTGTCAGGATGGCATGTACTAGCTGTCCCCCTTCAAATTTTCCCGCCGTTGTTGGCTCCCTTCCCGCTCAATATTTGGGGGAAAGGACCAGGGCCTATATAAGTAGAGCTAGCCACCGTAGTAGGGCATCGAGCAGTTCATCCAGCACTTACCCACACAAGTTGGCCAAGCACAAGAACACCTCAACACGAGGCTGTTCTTCCACTTGTATTGTTCATCATCAGCCCAAGAGGCAATCCACCACCACCACACTGGAGTAGGGTATTACATCACAACGGTGGCCCGAACCAGTATAAATCTTGTGTCTTTCTATGTTGCGAGTTCGTCGAGTTCGTCCGCGCGATCTTAGCGAGTTAGGGCGTAGATCGATGGGAGGAAAAGACTTCGCGCGCACCCCAGTGTTCGAACCTTAAGGGTTTACCGGAACCCCACATCCGACATTTGGCGTGCCAGGTAGGGGTGCGCCGTAGCTCCCCTTCCATCAGTTCATTGCTCCATCGATGCATCGTCTCCATGGCAGACGCTTGTCGTGCTCGAGCTGAGCGTCGGGCTGCCCTCACCGCCCACGTTGCTCAGACGGCCCCCATCTGCGGGCCAGCTCGTCGTTCTCCGTCTCCCGCCACCAACGCTGCCACCGGACCGGTGGGGAACGAGCAGCAAGCGTCTTCGCTGCATCCTTTGGTACGGCAGGACGGCCGCACCACCACTCCATCACTGACCCCGGCCGGTTCTTCGTCCCATGCGTGCCGCACTCCCATGGAGGCGCGGGCCACACTCCTCACCGCAAACGAACTCCTACGCTACCGCCCAGTCGACGACCTCTACGAGGAATGGCTCGACCGCGTCACCGAGCTCATCCGCACCGTAGGGGGCTCCCCGGCGCCGTCCCTCTCTCTGCCTCACCCTCAACCGGTCGCGGGCGACGAGGCCCGAGGCGCGCCTCCACCACCCCAGCCCAAAGACGGTGCCTTGGCACCAAGGCACGCGGCCCCGCGGTGCGATCCGCCATGCCCGGTGCCCGCGCGCGAAGAGAGAAGCTGCCAAGAAATCCCTCAGCCGCGAGGAGCTGCACCCGCGCTTCTCGCGCTACCTCGTCAAGACCGTGCGCCGCCTGCAGCGGCGCTGCGTGGGCCTCATCAAGACCAAGCTCCACCTCCGAAGCGGGCACCAGTAACCACGGCCGGCTGCCGCGTCTTCACCCCCGAGATGCGCAGTGTCGCCTGGCCAGGCAAGTTCAAGACGGATCCGCCTCCTTGCTACGACGGCACCGCCGACCTCATGGAGTTCCTGCAGCTCTACGAGCTGAGCATCGAAGCAGCCAACGACGACGAGGAAGTCATGGCAAACTGGTTTTCCATGGCTCTCAAGGACGGGGCCCGCTCCTGGATCCTGAACCTGCAGCACGACTCGATCTCCTCCTGGGACGAGATGCGCGACCGCTTCGTCGCCAACTTGCAGGGCACTCGCGACCGCCGGCCGGCCGCGGGCGACCTGCACCGCATCAAGCAACAACCAGGGGAGACCCTCCAGAAGTACATCCAGTGCTTCAACAACACCCGCCTCAAGATCCCCAAGGTCATGGATGAGGCCATCATCTCCGCGTTCTCCGACAGCGTCTGTGACGTCAAGATGAAGGAAGAGCTCGCTATCCACGAGGAGCTCTGCACATCTCAGGAGCTGTTCAACCTGGCGACCAAGTGCGCAAGAGCTGAGGAGGGGCGCCTCTCTCTCCTTGAGCTGCCAGCCACGGGCACAGAGAAGAAGAAAGCCAAGGCCAAGGACGTGAAGAGTAAGGAAGCAGCGGTGCTAGCAGCGGAGCCCGACACCAAACGGGGCAGAGATAAGCCCGAGTCATCCAAGAACAGCCGACCGTTCTGCACCTTCCATAACCTGAACACCCACAACACCAGCGACTGCCAAGAGCTTAGAGCCATACAAGAAGGACGCTACGGTCGACGCCCCGAGCGCAGCGACCGGGGCTATGGCCATGGAGGAGGACGTGGAGGCAGACACTGGGACGACCGTGGCCCGCACCAGGAATGGCGCGACGGGCCTCGTGAGGACCGCTGGCAGGACCATCCTCGTGAGGGGGCCTGGAGGGATCAGCCTCATGAGGATCACCCCCAAAGCAACCCCGGTCTTCCCCCACTGCCGCCACCAAGAAGGAACGACGATCATCATCAGGACAAGGGGCTAGGGGCTTCCAGGAGCCGTGTGCAATCGCCTGCATCTTGGGCGGTGCCCAAGCCCCAGCCTCTCAGCGCATCTTCAAACGGTTCGCTCGCGAGGTGAATGCGGTGCTCCCCAAGCTTGAGGCCGCGCACCCGCTCAAGTGGTCCCAGTGTGCCATCACTTTCAACTCGGCATATCAGCTCAAGTGCGCGGCCACCACCGGCGTCCTCCCAATGTTGTGTTCCCCAGTCATCAGCAATGTGCAGGTTACAAAGACCCTCATCGACGGCGGTGAAGGGCTCAACGTCCTGTCCGTCGACACATTCGACAACCTCCAAGTGCCATATGAGCAGCTCCAGCCTACCAAACCTTTCTCAGGAGTGACTGACGGCTCCACCACACTGATAGGGCAGGTCCGCCTGCCTGTCACCTTCGGCACACGCGACAACTACCGCACCGAGCTCATCGACTTCGACGTCGCGCACATCCGCCTGCCGTACAACACCATCCTCGGGTATCCGGCCCTGGCCAAGTTCATGGCGGTCACCCACCACGGCTACAACGTCCTCAAGATGCCTGGAAGTGGCGGGGTCATCACGGTCCCATGTGAAGAAAGGGATGCGGTGTGCTCCCTCGAACACGCCTTCCAAGCTACAGCAATCGATGACCCCGATAGCAGAAGTGAGGGCCCTCCGGAGGCCATCCCCAAGAAGAAGCAGCTGCGCCGCGCAGGACCTCAGGAGGATGGCGTCGCGGCAGAAGCCTCATCAGGATCAGCTTCCGTCCTAGTGGCGCCTCCCTCCATCGCATAGGAAGGCGCGCCCATCGTCCTCCCCGGGCAGGGCTCGGGGGCTCTCTTCTGGAGGGCCTCAGGCCTTGCCAACCTCATGAGGGAGGCGCCTGGGCACCACTTGGAGGCGTGCTGCGCGACACGTTTTCCTCAGGAGAACACAGACAAGGGGTGCCCACCACTCACGAGTTCATCGCCAAGACCACATAGGAACTGCAAGACGCAAGAGCCATGCGCGGCGACAGCCACTCACAGGGCGCAGCTCACCACCCAGGCGAGGGTGCTGGGCTGCGTGTCTGCATTAATGTCCTAGGGCTCAATAGGGCCGCGTCTCAGGAGCGCTTCTGGCTTTCGCGTGTGGGCCGTTGCAAGGGTCCGCCGCACAGCTACGTTTGCATGCCCCTCGGCTTGCCGGGCGTGGCGTCGGCCTATCAGTGTAACACGCGGCGTGACCTGGCGGCTCAAGAGGCCAGGTACCGCGCCGTCCTGGAGGAAACTGAGACGGTCTTTAGGGAGCCTCCTGAGCCCCCAGAGCCTCCCAAGGCTCAAGGCTCCGGTGGCTCATGAGGAGTCATTTCTTCGACGCACGCCTTCAGCTGCACCAACTCTGCTTCGTCAACAGAACCGGGTGACATCTTCCGAGCTCATTTAAGCTGGGAGCGCCCCTTGGGCTGCATTATTCCCAGGCCGCGTGGGCCCGTCCCTGCGGCATGTATCCCTTTTGCTCATGTCTTTAGCTTACCTTGCTGGGGGCGCCCCTCGGGCTGCATCATCCCCAAGCCGCTCGGGCCGGACCCAGTGACATGTATCTTCCAGCATTTACCCAAGCTGATTTGCCTTCCCCGCTTAACCTGCCTACGATTATCACCTGCTCGATCATCACCTCCTACGGGGCCTCCTCATAGGCGCGGCGCTGGTGCATGGGTCCGTCCCTGCCACATCGACAAATCTGAGCGGTCGAGCTCTGGCTCGCGGCACGCCCCGCGCACGTCACCTCACCAGGCCCTCAGTGCCTTCACTTCGTCCGGACCAACCAGCGGCAGGCTGGCGGCTGTAGCGGCAAACCATGTTCTTCTTGTGCTTGTTCACAGGGACCCCGCGGGGAGGATAGCAGGCGGCACTGCGAGTCTCCTTTTCTCTCATGCACTTCGCTTGCGCGTTAAAAGGGGGGCTCCTGAGCATCGCGACTCAGGAGCTCTTATTGGCTTTCCAGCCCTCACCCCCTGGTCTTGCCACGGCATCGCGACCTGGCATACCAGTGGCGGCTGAGCTCGCTCGAGGGCCGGGACCTAAGGACGCAGAGCACTAAGGAGAGCATGGGAGGAGGGAAACCCGTATGGGCCGGCCTGGCTATGCCACACAAGTTGGCGCGCGGCCCTAGCGCAATGTCAGGAATCGCCACAAAGTTCACAAGATAAGTCTCGCCCTCGGATCGGCTAAATGTCTGAGCCTTATGGTCACTCACGCCTTGCTGCAACCCCGTTGCGGCCACGTCAACTCCGTTTCTTCCCTTACCGTGGCTACTTGAGCGCTAAGGGGGACCTCCTGAGCATTGCGCCTCAGGGGCTCTTACTGGACCTAGGGCCGCACACCTCCTGACCTTGACCACGACACGCGACCTGGCATACCAGCGACGACTGTAGCTTGCCTGGGGACCGGGACCTGTTGGCGTAGAGCAACAAGCTATCACGAGGAAAGAAAGGGGGGAGCCTTAACGGGACACGCGTTCACCAAATCTTCATAATAGGGAAGATAAGCACAAAAGACATTACGAACCCTTATATGCCCCACGGCGCGCCTCATGATTCTTCATAGGGGACGAAAACTAAAACTAAGAAGGACCCTATCTACACCCTCCTGTGGCAAACGCCATCATCAACAGTGGGCCACGGGAGGCCGGCGCCAACCCCATCCAGATTAGCGGCGGCGACGGCCAGACGCGGCGGCATTGCTCCAAGCACGGCGAGAGTTCGGGGGGACGTAGCTGTCGTCGCTCGTCTCCGGAGTCTCGTAAAGCTCAGGAGAGCTACTGCACTCCCAAGGGCTGCTGCTGCTGGAGTGGCCACGAGCGGAACGCGCGTCAGCCTCACGCTCCTCTCTGGAGCAGCACTCTAGGCGGCGACCCTCGGCATCGAAGACCTTGAAGAAGAGCATGGAGACACCGTCGTACTGAAGGTGGATCGCAAGGGCGCCCCTCGCGCAGAAGACCCGCGCAATCTCGCCCCAGCCACGAGTCATGGAGATATTGCTGGTGGGGACCGCTTCGATCTCTGCTCCAATCGCCGGAGCACCGCAGTTGGCGTGCTGTAACCAGAGCTCGAGAGGCCCCCTTGGCGGCATCACGTCGGAGAAGAACCACGGGAAGTGGATCCAAGAGCTTGGGGGCATCGGCGCCCACAGCACCAGCTTGCGCGAGGAGTCTGCGGCGTGGACTCCGTGGGCGACGGCGCACGGCGCCCGGGCGCGGCGCGGGCGGCGCTGCTCGTTGCTCCGCCCTCCTGAGCCCTCGGCTTGGACATACAGGGGTAGCGGATACCCTGGGGGAGGCCGCTCGCACCAAGGCCTCGTCACCACCTACATCGCCGCTTCGTCACGGCGGTGGGTTGACCTTTTCTTCGGCGGAAGTGGCTCCGGGTCATCTCGGGGGGCCTTCCCCTTTTCTTCAGCGGAGAACCTTCTGATAGGCGCCATTGATGTTAGTAGTGGAGCAAGGAGGAATAAGCAAGCGAGCAGGGAAGAGATGGGCAACGGGGGCTCAGCCCCCGTCCCCATTTATAGCGAGAGAAGGCCAACCGACACCTCCCACGATCGCAGGTAATGATGGTTTTCCTTGCATGTTGCAGGGACTTGTCAAGTCGTGCAGTTACCGAGGCAGCATGGGGAAGCGAAGACGCCCATGTCCAATCAATCACCAGACGTCAACCGAGGCTGCAGGCTTTTGGGGGCCTGCGGTGCTCCATACTCGACCCTTGGCTTCGCCGTGAAGCCAAGCCCGAGCGCACCTTGGGCCCGGGGGCTACTGTCGGTGTTCTGGGAACGGGAGTCCCCAGACTTGCCTGCCTGCGGCCCGCGGCGTGGCTAAGCCAGCAGGCCGTACGACCCATCTTCATCAAGAAGGCATCCAAAACCCTCACGAGGGGCCAAGCCTCGCGAGGCGGACGACACGAGACCTCCTCTGGAGTGGCCTAGTCAGGCAGGCTCACGAGGAGCGGAGATATCAAGGCAAGGCAAACCTCACGAGGCTCTCGTGACGTGAGCCATGACGATCGACACCAGGCGGGCGCCAGGCGGGCGCCAGCGTGCGCAACGTCCTTGTTTCCTCTTTGGTGCTAAGGAGGCCAGCGCAGGCGAGGAGTACCGAGGCATCAGGCAAATGTTGCCATATTAGTGCAACAAGACCAAGACCAGAAGGACGGCAAGACGGAGGTCATCGTGGAGCCCAAAACGGCGTCACCGCCAGAGCCTTTCGCAGGCGGAGACCACCTTTGTCAGGATGGCATGTACTAGCTGCCCCCCTTCAAATTTGCCCGTCGTTGTTGGCTCCCTTCCCGCTCAATATTTGGGGAGAGGACCAGGGCCTATATAAGTAGAGCTAGCCACCGCAGTAGGGCATCGAGCAGTTCATCCAGCACTTACCCACACAAGTTGGCCAAGCACAAGAACACCTCAACACGAGGAGGCTGTTCTTCCCCTTGTATTGTTCATCATCAGCCCAAGAGGCAATCCACCACCACCACACTAGAGTAGGGTATTACACCACAACGGTGGCCCGAACCAGTATAAATCTCGTGTCTTTCTGTGTTGCGAGTTCGTCAAGTTCGTCCGCGAGATCTTAGTGAGTTAGGGCGTAGATCGGTGGGAGGAAAATACTTCACGCACACGCCAGTGTTCGAACCTTAAGGGTTTGTCGGAACCCCACATCTGACACATTCCGCACTACTCATGTCTCGACTGGAGCTATGAGCATGAAGAAGCGTGAGTTTCACAACTTACGCCAGGGCAACCGTACTGTAGGGCAATACATGGAGGAGTTTAGCAAGCTAGCTTATTATGCCCCAGATGACGTGGCCACAGATGCCGCGAAGCAGGAGAAGTTTGTGGAAGGGCTGAATGATGAGATGAGTATGCAGTTGATGGTGGCAACATTCAACATCTACCAGGAGTTGGTAGATAAGGCTCTTATGATTGAAGGGAAGCAGCAGCAGATTGAGAGCCGCAAAAGGAAGTATGGACAAGGAAAGTACAATTCAGGAGCTCAGCAGAAACCCCATTTCACCCCGAACTCAGGAGGATATACCCATAACCATGGAGGCCACACTCACATTGGAGGAAGTTCACATAACCACAGTGGCTCCAAGAACGGAAATGGGAATGGAGCTGGAAGCAGTCAGAACCACTCTAACCCAGCCACACCCGCCAAGAAGGATCAAAGTCACGCTACTTGTTTCAAGTGCGGGAAGACTGGACACTATGCCAATGAGTGCCCTGAACTCAAGAATGGAAATGGCAATGGAATCTCTAGAAAGAAGCCCAACCCTTTAAACAAGGGACAAGTGAACCACGTGAACGTGGAGGAGGTTGAGGAGCAGCCAGATGCAGTTATCGGTAAGTTTTTGGTTAAGTCATTTACCGCAATAGTTCTTTTTGATACTGGTGCATCGCATTCATACATATCAAGGGGATTCGTGGATAAGTATAAGTTTCCCACCCAAGTTCTTAAGACACCTATGTTAGTAAGCTCACCCGGAGCGGAGTATATGGCAAGCAGTGGATGTTTTCAGATGCCATTGACCATAGGTAGACATGTTTCCCCCTCAGAATTAATAATTTTGGAGTCCCAAGGATTGGATGTGATACTCGGTATGGATTGGCTATCAAAGTATGGAGGAAACATTGATTGCGCCAGTAGGTCAATTCTACTCACCACACTGGAGGGAAAAAGGATCAAGTATGTATCCAGTCATACTCCTAAGAGTACTCACGTAAATTCCCTCACGGGAGTTCTTCAAGAAGAAGTGTGTGTAGTGAAGGATTACCCGAATGTATTTCCAGAGGAACTACCAGGCATGCCCCCAGATCGAGACATTGAGTTTTTGATAGAGTTATTGCCAGGCACCGGACCAATATCAAAGAGACCATACCGGATGCCCACAAATGATCTGGAGGAGATTAAGAAACAGATTAAGGAGTTATTGGAGAAAAGGTTACATTCGACGAAGTTCGTCACCATAGGGAGCCCCAGTGCTCTTGGTTGAGAAGAAGGATAAATCTCTGAGAATGGTTGTTGATTATCGTGCATTGAATGAAGTGACGATCAAGAACAAGTACCCACTGCCGATGATCAATGATTTGTTTGACCAACTGCAAGGAGCTAAAGTATTTTCCAAGATCGATTTACGACCAGGATACCACCAGCTGAAGATTCGAGAACATGATATACCTAAGATAACTTTCACCACAAGGTACGGGCTGTGTGAGTACACGGTTATGTCATTTGGATTGACTAACGCCCCTTCCTATTTCATGAGTATGATGAACAAGGTGTTTATCGAGTTCTTGGATAAGTTTGTTGTGGTGTTCATTGATGACATTTTGGTACACTCGAAGAATGAAGAAGAGCATAGGGAGCATTTGCGTTTAGTTCTCAAGAAGCTCAGGGAACATCAGTTATACGCTAAGTTCAGCAAATGTGAGTTTTGGTTGAAGGAAGTTGGATTCCTTGGACATGTTATATCAGGAGAAGGTATAGCAGTAGACCCTACTAAGGTTCAGTCAGTCACTGAGTGGTTGCCACCCACCTTAGTTGGAGAGATCAGCAGTTTTCTAGGACTCGCGGGATATTATCAGAGATTCATTAAGAATTTCTCTAAGATTTCAAAGCCCATGACAGAGTCGCTGAAGAAGGACACCAAGTTCAAATGGACAGATGAATGTGAGGCAAGTTTTCAGGAGTTGAAGAAACGATTGACTACAACCCCAGTGCTGATTCTGCCAGATGTACGTAAGGATTTCCAAGTGTATTGCGACGCGTCTCGCCTAGGACTTAGAGGCGTGCTTATGCAAGACAGAAGAGTTGTTTCATATGCCTCACGACAGCTTCAACCGCGTGAACTGAATTATGCCACGCATGATTTGGAGTTAGCAGCCGTAGTGCATGCACTCAAAACCTAGAGACATTTTCTTATTAGAAACCATTGTGATGTGTACACGGATCATAAGAGTTTGAAGTACATTTTCACACAGAAGGAGCTGAATCTCAGGCAAAGGAGATGGTTGGAGCTTATAAAGGATTACGATATGAAGTTGTATTATCATCCAGGCAAGGCCAATGTCGTAGTAGATGCTTTGAGCCGGAAGAGTTACGCCAATACCCTCGTAAGCGGAGGATTGCCAACGGAGTTAGCTGAAGATCTCAGGGAGCTACATTTGGAGATATCCCCTAGAGGTTTTGTTGTAGCATTGGAAGTTCAGTCGACATTATTGGGAAAAATCCTAGAAGCTCAGAAGGATGATAAGGAAACTGCTGAGATAAAGGAGAAGATGAGCAAAGGAAAGGCCAAAGGTTTTCGTGAGGATGAGCACAACACCTTGTGGTTTGAGGACTGTATATATGTGCCCAATAATGCAGAGATAAGGAAGTTAATACTCCAGGAAGCTCATGACTCGCCATACTCAATACACCCCGGAAACACCAAGATGTATTTGGATTTGAAGGAGCGTTTCTGGTGGATGGGTATGAAGAAGGACATTGCCGAGTATGTAGCCGTATGTGATGTATGTCAGAGAGTGAAGGCAGAACATCAGAAGCCAGCAGGATTGCTGCAGCCTATGCCGATACCCGAGTGGAAGTGGGATAAGCTTGGCATGGACTTTATCACTGGATTACCCAGTACACGATCAGGATACGATTCTATTTGGGTAGTAATGGATCGCTTGACCAAAAAGTAGGTCACTTTATCCCAGTGAAAACCACCTATACTAGTGCGAAGTTGGCCAAATATACATGAACAGGATCGTATGTCTGCATGGAGTTCCGAGGACTATTGTATCAGATAGAGGAACACAATTTACTTCAAAGTTTTGGCACCAGCTGCACCAGACTTTAGGCACCAGGCTAGAGTTCAGTACAGCTTTTCATCCGCAGACAGACGGACAGACCGAGAGAGTCAATCAGATTCTGGAGGACATGTTGAGAGCTTGTGCGCTCGATTATGGATCTAGTTGGGATGATAATTTGCCTTACACAGAGTTCTCTTACAACAATAGTTATCAAGCTAGTCTGAAGATGGCACCTTTTGAAGCTTTGTATGGAAGGAGGTGCAGAACGCCGTTGATGTGGGATGAAGTTGGAGACCATCAGTTGCTTGGACCGGATTTGATCAAAGAGTCAGAAGAGAAGGTTAAGTTGATTCGAGACAGGTTGAAGGTAGCTCAGTCCAAACAGAAAAGTTATGCAGACTCAAAACGCAAGGAGGTAGCTAGTCTACGAAATCGGAGACAGAGCATATCTTCGGGTGTCACCCCTGCGAGGAGTTAAACGTTTTGGAGTTAAGGGAAAGTTAGCCCCAAGATTTGTAGGAGCTTACCGAGTATTGGAACATATGGGAGAAGTGGCCTACAAGTTGGAATTACCCGAAGGACTATCAGGAGTTCATGATGTGTTTCACGTTTCCCAGTTGAAGAAGTGTCATGCGGAGATGACCGATATTCTATTGAGAGATACAGTGTCCCTGGAAGCAATTCAGTTGGATAGTGATCTGACCTATGAGGAGAAACCTATCAAGATTCTCGAGTTTGCCAGCCGAGTTACATGCAGTAAGGCTATCAAATTTTGCAAAGTTCAGTGGGGCCACCATACCGAGGATGAAGCCACCTGGGAACGAGAGGAAGATCTACGGAAAGACCACCCACACCTATTTTCTAGCCAACCCGAATCTCGAGGGCGAGATTTATCTTAAGGGGGGGGGGTTGGTTTGTAACATCCCAAATTTTCAATTTGGAATGTTATACATAGGTCATCATATGCATATCATATTTCTTTTGCATTTTGGCTTTGTGATCCCAAAATTCTAAGCAACTCAAGGACCCACGGAGAGAGTTGGGGATTTTATTGTTTTCATATTTGAATTTTCTCAAATATTGAAAAGTGGATCAATTTGGTTTTAATTATTTTTCTCTCTGAAAACTATTTCATATTAAAATATATGAGAGGAGATAATATGACTTCTCCAAAATAAAAGAAATATTGGAGGAAAAATATTAAAATCAAATAAATAATTTTATTTGGATTTTATTGCAATTTTATTTGAATTAAAAAAATATGCATATTTTTAAAATTGCATTTTAGGCCAAGAAAATGTTCATCATTTTCTAAATATTTTATTTAGATGGCGAAAATTTGTTTTGGCATTTTTAGATTTTTATTTATTAGGATTTTCCCGGCGAAAAATGTTTAAAAAAACGCGAACCGCCTTAAGGGGCCGTGTCCGAATAGGACACTGCCACCCGGGCCTTTATAAGGCGAGGCGAAGCCGCCTCCAGCCCACCCAGCCGCCCGCGCCGCAAACCCTAGCCGCCACCGCCCGCTGCCCACGCCGCCGCCAGCCGCCGCTCCCCGCCACCGCTGCCGCGCCGTCATCGCCCGCTGCCGCCGTCACCAGATCCCGCTGTCGGAGCCGCCGCCGTTGACCGGCTGTTTTTTAGTTTAACCCAGTTTTTTCAGTTTCACGGTTTAATTTATTAGATCGGTTTTTCGTCGGTTTATTTGTTTAGCGGACGTTCGTCCATTCGTTTGTTTTAATGAACGTTGTTCGCCGGTTAGGTTCAGACAGCGAACGCTCGTTCGTTAGTCTTTTCTTTTTATTTTAATTTCGGCTAGGGACCTATCCGCGATTATTTTTATCGCATATTAGCCCCTGATCTTTAAACGCTTGTCGTTTCTCAGCCGTTTGTCCAAATCCAGTGAAACCAATGCCAAAATCTTCGTCTCGAAACCCTCTTTCTATTTAATCAACTTGAACAAGGTTTGAAAATTTAAAATTTGGTTTCAAGTAGATTTGTTTTCCAAGTTCTTTTGACCGTAGTTTCTGTTCCATAGCTCCGATTCGATTGTTTATTTTTGCAGATCGAGTCTCTTCAGTTGAGTTTTCAGATTTGATCTTCTTATTCGAAGTTTTCCCCTTGCATCTATGCATGAGTGCTTATGTATGCTATTGTT
This sequence comes from Triticum urartu, assembly GCF_003073215.2. Lineage (NCBI taxonomy): Eukaryota > Viridiplantae > Streptophyta > Magnoliopsida > Poales > Poaceae > Triticum > Triticum urartu. Next base: position 128,454,396 of record NC_053022.1, read on the forward strand.
TGTTTGTGCTAGAATTCCCGGAGTGCGCATCATGCTACTACGAGTCACTAGGTTTTGCGGATCATCAGCAAGGCAAGTAACACTTTGATCATATCCCTTTTACCCAGTTTTTATGCATTAGTTTCAACCCTCAAACATTGCATGAGTAGGATCTCTTGACTTGTGGGTTTGGGAAGTAGATGATGAGGTAGAACCTATTGCCCTTTTATTATCAAACCCTGGGTGTTACTTCTACGTTATGCTTATTTCCATGCTATGCTTGTAGACGTGGATTGGATTTGAGTGTATCCATGATAGATGCGAGGTTATTAATTAATGGTTTACTTAAGGTGGCTACTTAAACACACATCTGGGTGGATTGGTTGCGGGCACCTGGGGATATACCAATGCTGTCCTTTTTGGTTCGCCACCCAGGCTCAAAGGGATCATAAGATTATTCATGCTGGAAACTTCCGTGTGCAGCCACAAGCCATTATGGGCTCTGGCATAGTTGAGTAAGTTGTGGGAAACCTTTCCATGATGGGCTAGCAGATGTAGGGGATTGTAGGTGTACCGGCCTATCTATCGGTTAAGGGGACCTCTTCGAAAAGACTGTGTCTCGGTCATCCGTTTCTCAAACACCATGCAGTGCGAGAAATACAGCGGAGGAGATCAAGTATTGTGGGGAAAATGCGCAAACCTCTGTAGAGTGTACACACTAATGATGATTAGCCGTGTCCCCGGTTATGGACATCTTGAGTATCTGGTTCTTGAATTATCATGTGGATCTCATCACTCTAAATTTAATTTGTTGGGATGTTAATTGCTTTTAATTGGGATTGAGATGGGGTTACCATTCTCAATGTTTTTCAACTACCATGGTAGTTAAAAAAATATTCCTTTGTTGTAGGGAAAAATTGGCTTTTCGCAAAAACATTATAACCATAGAGCCTCCACCAGCCATATATGCATGTAGTGATAGCATTTACTTGTTCATTGCTCTACTGTGTTATCTTGCCAGCATATTCCATGTGCTGACCCGTTTCAGGATGCAACATATCATGTTGCAGACTTTTCAGACGAAGAGTAAGGTGCACTAGGTCATTTGTCGTGCACTCAGCTATGTCATTGGAGTTGATGGACTCACTTTATCTACCAAGCCTTTCGCTGTTATCTTACTTAGATGGCCTAAGCCATATTTATTGTAATAAGTTCTCTTTTGAGACATTCGATGTAATAAGTGTGTGATTTCTACTCTGTTATAAATCCTTCAAGTACTCTGTGTGTGTCAGCATTACCGATCCAGGGATGACACTTATGCATAGAGATTTGACAGTTTGAGGCCGGAGGGGAAATCATCATCGGTGGCCATCTTCATCATCCCGACGGCCACCACGATGAGGAGGGAGTAGTCCATCCTCGGGGTTGAGGGTTTGTACCAGTAGCTATGTGTTTAGTCTCTCTCTCTCATGTTCTTGAGATGTCATGATCTTGATGTATCGCAGGCTTTGTTAATATAGTCGGATGATATGGTGTTTCCCCCTCTCTATCCTGTTGTGATGAATTGAGTTTTTCCCTTTGAGATTTCGTTGTTATCGGATTGAATACTTTTATAGATTTGAGAACACTTGATGTATGTCTTGCAATTGAATACTCGTGGTGACAATGGGGTATCATATTGATTCACTTGATATATGTTTTGGCACTCAACTCCTGGATTCCCGAGGTGACATTGGGGTAATCTATGCATAGGGGTTGATGCACGTCCTTGTCTTTGTTTCTCCGGTAGAAATCTTGGGGAACTCTTTGAAGTTCTTTGTGTTGGATTGATTATTATGAATCTGAATTTGCTTTGGTGTTATTTTAGTATGAACTCTTGGTTAGATCGACCGGAAAGAATAGCTTTGTGTTATTTTAGTACGAACTCTAGGATAGATTGATTGGAAAGAATAGCTTTGAGGTGGTTTCGTACCCTACAAACAATTCCATCTTATGTTCTCCGCTAGATAGGAACTTTGGAATGATTCTTCGTTGCACGTTGAGGGATGGTTATACGATCCAATTATATTAGCACTGTTGAGAGATTGCACTATCGAAAGTACGGACCCTAGGCCTTGTTTTTAAGCATCGCAATACCATTTTTGTGCCCCTTTACTATTTGCTACCTTGCTGTTTTTATTTATTCAGATTATAAAAATATATTTCTACCATCCATATGACACTTTTATCACCATCTCTTCATCGAACTAGTGCACCTATACAATTTGCAATTGTATTGGGTGTGTTGGGGACACAAGAGATTTCTTGTATTTGATTGCAGGGTTGTTTGAGAGAGACTTTCTTCATCCTATGACTCCCACGTATTGATAAACCTCAGGTCATCCACTTGAGGGAAAATTGCTACTGTCCTACAAAACTCTGCGCTTGGAGGCCCAACACGAGTCTACCAGAATAAAGTTGTGTAGTAGACATCAGACCTCCTAGAGTTTCAATAGGCAAATTGTGTTTAAGACTATTGTTCTAAAGGATCAGTAGGTGGTACAACAATAGAAGAAAGACCAATTAATTCATCTTTACTAGGCAATTCTTTTCCATGAAGCTTTCTACTAAACTTGGAAAAATTAAACTCATGAGACTCATCACCAAAACTAACGCCAACAGTTTGTTCCTTACAATCTATTTTAGCATTAACGGTGTTCAAGAAAGGTCTACCAAAGATAATGGAACAAAAGTCATCTTGTGGGGAACCAAGAACAAGCAAATCAATAGGGTATTTTATTCCCCCCCACAAGACTTCAACATCTCTAACAATCCCAATTGGTGATATAGTGTCTCTACTAGCAAGTTTAATAGTAACATTTGTGTCTTCTATCTCTGCGGGTGCTATGTCATTCGTAATTTCTTGATATAAGGAATAAGGAATAGCACTCACACTAGCACCTAAGTCACATAAACCATGACAACATCGATCTCCTATTTTAACTGAGACAACGGGCATGCCAGCAACATGTCTATCTTTTTTATCAGGTTTGGCAATTCTAGCAGCTTCTTCACAGAAGTAAATAACATGCCCATCTACATTTTCTTCCAGGAGATCCTTAACCATAGCAATACTAGGTTCCACTTTAATTTGTTCATCAGGTTTAGGTGTTCTAATATAGCGTTTGTTAACCACAATTGAAACTTTAGCATGTTCCTTTATCCTAACAGGGAAAGGTGGTTTCTCAATATAAGTAGTAGGAACAACTGGATCGACATTGTAAAGTATAGTTTCTTCTTTGATAGGTGGGTGATATTTAAACCACTTCTCTTTAGGGAGATCAACATGAGTAGCAAATGATTCACAAAAGGAGGCTACTATCTCAGAGTCAACTCCATATTTAGTGCTAAACTTTTGAAAAGCATCAGTATCCATAAAAGATTTAACACAATCATACTTAAGTTTAATACCTAACTCTTTACCTTCGTCGAGTCCCCAATCTTCAGAGTTGCGTTTGGTTCTTTCCAAAAGATACCACCGGAATTCAATAGTATTCTTCATAAAAGAACCAGCACAAGAAGTATCAAGCATGGTTTGATCATTACAAGAAAGCCGAGCATAAAAATTCTAGATAATAATTTCTCTCGAGAGCTCATGATTGGGGCATGAATGTAACATTGACTTAAGCCTCCCCAAAGCTAGAGCGATGCTTTCTCCTTCACAAGGAAAAAATTATATATATAATTCTGATCACGATGAACTAGATGCATAGGATAATTTTTTTGATGGAACTCCAATTTCAACCGATTTCAATTCCAAGATCCAATATCAAGCATATCCTATACCATGCCAATGCTTTTACCTTCAAAGATAACGGGAAAACCTTTTTCATAACTTCATCTCCAGGTAAACCTACAAGCTTGAACAATCCACAAATTTGTTCTACATATATCAAATGCATATTAGGATGTTCGGTTCCATCTCCTGCATAAGGATTAGCTATAAGTTGTTCTTATCATACCCGAAGGAATTTTGTAACACCCACGATGCGGCTATATCTCCCACATGTCAGGGCACGACTTAGAGGCATAGCCACATGGTAGGTTTGTCACAAGAGGGGTAATCTTCACACAATCCCATGTATTGAATAAGAAAGGGATAAAGAGTTGGCTTACAATCGCCACTTCACACAAATACAAGTTAACATACATCATCAAGAATACAAACAAGGTCCGACTACGGAACCAAAATAAAAGAAGACAACCCCTAATGCTAGGTCCCCGATCGTCCCAACTGGGGTCCACTACTGATCAACAGGAAACGAAACAACATAACGAACATGATCTTTATCGAGCTCTCCTTTGAGCTGGGTGCGTCACCTGCACTGGTATCATCGGCACCTGCAATTTTTTGGAAGTATCTGTGAGTCACGAGGACTCAACAATCTCACACCCGCGAGATCAAGACTATTTAAGCTTATGGGTAGGAAAGGGTGGTGAGGTGGAGCTGCAACAAGCACTAAGCATATATGGTGTCTAACATACGCAAATAAGAGCGAGAAGAGAAGCAATGCAACGATCGTGAACTAGAAGTGATCCTGAAACTACTTACGCACAAACATAACTCCAAAACCGTGTTCACTTCCCGGACTCCGCCGAGAAGAGACCATCACGGCTACACACGCGGTTGATGCATATTAATTAAGTTAAGTGTCAATTTCTCCACAACCGGACATTAACAAATTCCCATCTGCCCATAACTGCGGGCACGGCTTTCGAAAGTTCAAACCCTGTAGGGGTGTCCCAACTTAGCCCATCACAAGCTCTCATGGTCAATGAAGGATATTCCTTCTCCCAGGAAGACCCGATCAGACTCGGAATCCCGGTTACAAGACATTTCGACAATGGTAAAACAAGACCAGCAAAGCCGCCCGATGCGCCGACAATCCCGATAGGAGCTGCACATATCTCATTCTCAGGGCAACACCGGATAGGTCAAGCTACGAGTAAAACCAGCCCTCAAGTTTCCCCGAGGTGGCCCCACAGGCTGCCCGGTTCGGACCAACACTTAGACAAGCACTGGCCCCGGGGGGGGGTTAAAATAAAGATGACCCTTGGGTTGGCCGACCCAAGGGAAGGGTAATAGGTTGTTAGTCAAATGTAAAACCAAGGTTGGGCCTTGCTGGAGGAGTTTTATTCAAAGCGAACTGTCAAGGGGTCCCCATAACACCCAACCGCGTAAGGAACGCAAAATCAAGGAACATAACACCGGTATGACGGAAACTAGGGCGGCAAGAGTGGAACAAAACACCAGGCATAAGGCCGAGCCTTCCACCCTTTACCAAGTATATAGATGCATTAAAGTAAATAAGATATAATAATGATATCCCAACATATCCATGTTCCAAAATGGAACAAACTTGAACTTCACCTGCAACTGGCAACGCTATAGGAGGGGCTGAGCAAAAGCGGGAACATAGCCAAATAACGGTTTTCTAGGAAAGGTGGGTTAGAGACTTGACATGGCAATTTGGGAGGCATGATATAGCAAGTGGTAGGTATCGTGGCATAGCAATAGAGAGAACAACTAGCAAGCAAAGATAGAAGTGATTTCGAGGGTATGGTCATCTTGCCTGAGATCCTGCAAGGAAGAAGAACGAGTCCATGAAGAAGACAAACGGACGTAGTTGAACGGATCCTCACAAACGCGACGTTATTGGAACTAACCCGAATAAGCAACACCAGAAAGAAGCAAACAACATAGTAAACGACCATCACATAATCATGGTATGATGCACAACCAAATATGATGCATGTTCGGTTTAAAGAGGCATGTCATAGCAATATGCACAAGGAAAATTACAAGTTAAGTGGAGCTCAATATGCAACGAGTTGCATATTGACGAAACACCACATTTGATTACTTAGTTCGATCTCGTTTAAGTACCCAACAATATTAAATGTTGTTAAACATGTCAAGAGGTGAAGCATATGAAAACTACCTATCTAGGCAAGTTTAAATGAGGCCGGAAATAACAAAAAACAATTCCGAAAATCCTCATATGCATATAGTAGGTTTGGTACTGTTCTACCCTAAACACAATTTTAGAGTTATTAAACAAGCAAAATGAGTGCATCATGTTAAACTAGGCATTTTTCTACCCCATTTACATATAAAGTTTATTAAATTTGGAGCTACGGTTATTAAGTTATGAAATAAAGCATTTTAACAAGTTATTTAAGCAAATTTAAACAAACAGTAGTTTAAACATTTTAAACATAGATGAAAATGGCATATTATTAATCTACACAAAATTCTAAGCATTTTACATATAAAGTTTGTTTTAATCTGATGCATGGTTGTGAAGTTATTAAATGCATGAAGTTTAGGGGCTATTCTGCAAAACTAGCAGTCTCAGGATAAATACAGAAATTCGCAGAGCCTAAAAAAACCTATTTGGGCCGAATCTGGCAGGCTGGCCCAACAGGTAAAAAAACAAGAGGGGGCACTGGGGTGTGGCCTCACCCATGGGCCAGGCCCAGTTCGGTGGATCTGGAGGCCTTTGTCAACCAGGCGAAGGAGAGGCGGTCAACCGGTCGAGCGGGGCGGGTGAGCTGCTCTGCTCGTTTCTGAAGAAGAACGGCAGCGACAGGTTCAGGGCGACGCCGATCGGGAACGGGCAAGGGCGGCGGAGGTGATCTCCTGTGGGGTGGCGCGGTGCCCCGGAGGCGGGAACGAGGCCGAGGACACGGGGACTGCGTCGGATCCGGCCGACGATTGGACTTGGCGGTGATTGGAGCTCCAGGACACCCTGGTTGCTCCTATCCAACAAAGAAGACAGGGAGAGCAGGGTAGGTTAGAGAAATAGAAAGGAGGGGAAGGATGAAGGAGAGGGCGCGACGGGGGCCTGCCTGCTGGGGCGCCTGGTCTCGGGTCGCCGGCGCATGGTGACGGAGACGAGATGCTGGTGCGTGAGCAGAGGAGCTCGACACATGGGCTCGGGCGCTCGCTCGTGGCTGACTTCGGCAGCAGGGAAGGAAGGCGCGAGGAAGCAGGGAGCTCGGGGTAGGAGGCCTCGGGCGTCAGCTTGGCGGGACCGACGGAGGCGACCTTGAGGGCGAGCAGTAGATCAACGTAGGCAGTGGCTCGCTACAACGCAGGGACGAGGCGGCGCCGTACTTGGCGCGATCTCCGATGACGCGGGAAAGGCGAGGGAGGATGGAGTTGGGCGGATCCGGGCGAGGAAGACCTTGGACGAGCGCGAGGCTTGGAGCGGAGTAAGCTGCAGGAGGAGTCCGGCGAGGTGAGGTGGTCGTGGACGAGGAGGCTGCGGCCTCGGACGCCGGCAGGGAAGAAGCAGAGGACTCGGGGCTGCAACTGCTGGCTCCTGTGGGCGCGGACGATGACGGCTACGGGGGCTGGACGCGTCCAGGAGCAAGGGAGGAGGAGGCACCAGGCTGCGCTGGGATCTGACGAGGCTGCTGGTTGGTCCGGGAGGGATCACGAGGAGGACTTGGTGGAGAGAATTTGGACCGGGAGGAGATCCCGAGGTGGAAGAGGAGCGGCGGCGGGGAGGGACAAACCTCCTAGGTTTTAGGGTTAGCTAGATTAGGTATGGGGTGGTTTATATATAGCATAGAGAGTGGTTTTTAGTCCGGCCGATCATAATCGGGCGGTCGAGAATAAATAGGTTAGGGAGTCCGATAAATAAAACAAAGATGATTTATAGATGTTAGGGGATGATCTGAGTCCAAAGGTGACAACTGCCCAGGTCGGGTTCGGGACAACTTCCGGACGTGCACGAGGGGTCGATGCACTATGCAAGGAGGTGTTTCGGGGCCTGGCGGTTGGTAGTGGGCTGTGTAGAAGGCCTCGGGCTGAGAGGAAAGAAGAGAGAGAGGCCCGGCGTCTGTTTCCGGAGACCGAAAATGTCCGACATTTGACCCGGCTATATTGCCGCTATAGTTTAACGGTTGGCCTATCAAACGAGCTCCGAATGCGATGGAACTTGGCAGGAGGCCTACTGACAACAAAACAACACCGTACACCAATTTTCATCCCATTCCAAGAACATTTCCCAGCCACTTATAAAATACTATTTCGGACGTTTCGCAGGCGTGTGCAAGTGTTTCTGGGCTCAGAACGGACAACGGAAATAACGGGGAGGCCGGGACGGATGCAAGTTTTGAAAACATGCAGATGCAATGCGGATGATGACATGATGAAATGCAACACGCAAGCAAAAGACATGGCAACCACAGCGAATAACTAGAAGACACCTAGCGTAACGGTCTCGGGGCGTTACAAATTTCATATTCAATAATTTTAGTAGGTGCAGTAGGTTGAGGGGTAGATAATTGTGGTTTCGGTCGAGGTGAAGATACCCTGAACAAACCCCTCAAAGCATTGTTTTCCATAGTAACAAGTGGCAATAAATTTCAGCACACTATATAAATGTTTCCTTACCAAATTCCACTTACCAAAGGCGCTTCCCTCCCCGGCAACGACGCCAAAAAATAGCCTTGATGACCCACAAGTATAGGGGACCAATTGCAGCTCTTTTCGGTAAGTAAGAGTGTCGAACCCAACGAGGAGCAAAAGGAAATGACAAGTGGTTTTCAGTAAGGTAATGTCTGCAAGTTCTGAAATTATAATTAGCAGAGTAGTTTGATAGCAAGGTAATTTAAAATGAGCAAGTAACAATAGTAGTAAAAAATTGCAGCTAGGTAGCCCAATCCTTTTGAGGCAAAGGACTGGCCAAACAGTTTCTTATGATAAGCAAAGCATTCTTGAGGGTACACAGGAATTTCATCTAGTCACTTTCACCATGTTGGTTCGATTTGTGTTTGCTACTTTGATAATTTGATATGTGGGTGGACCGGTGCTTAGGTGTTGTTCTTACTTGAACAAACCTCCTACTTATGATTAACCCTCCCGCAAGCATCCGCAACTACTATAAGAATAAATTATAACCATAGCATTAAACTTTTGGATCCAATCGGTCCCTTACGGAATAGCGCATAAACTGGGGTTTAAGCTTTTGTCACTCTCGCAACCCATCATCGAATTGCTACTCCACAATGCATTCCCTTAGGCCAAAATATGGTGAAGTGTCATGTAGTCGACGTTCACATGACACCACTAAGGAAATCACAACATACATACTATCAAAATATGGAACACATATCAAGTTCACATGATTACTTGCAACATGATTTCTCCCGTGACCTCAAGAACAAAAGTAACTACTCACAAATGATAATCATGCTCAAGATCAAAGGGGTATTAAAATAGCATATTGGATCTGAACATATAATCTTCCACCAAATAAACCATATAGAAATCAACTACAAGATGTAATCAACACTACTAGTCACCCACAAGCACCAATCTATAGTTCCGGTAACAAGATTAAACACAAGAGATGAACTAGGGTTTGAGATGAGATGGTGTTGTTGAAGATGTTGATGGAGATTGCCCTCCCCAAGATGGGAGAGTTGTTGGTGATGATGATGATGATTTCCACCTCCGGGAGGGAAGTTCCCCCGGCGAATCGCTCCACCGGAGGGCAAAAGTGCTCCTGGCCAAGTTCCTCCTCGAGACGGTGGCGCTCCATCCCAAAAGTCCTCCTCTTATTTTTTCTAGGTCAAAATGACTTATATACCAGAAGATGGGCACCGGAGGTGGGCCCGGGTGAGCACAACCCACCAGGGCGCTCCTGGGCTCCCTGGCGTGGCCAGGTGGGTTGTGCCCACCTGGTAGGCCCCCTCTGGTAGTTATTTGCTCCAATATTCATCATATATTTGATAAAAAATCTCCATGAAGTTTCAGCTTGTTTGGAGTTGTGCATAATAGGTGGCCTGATGTAGCTTTTCCAGGTCCAGATTTCCAACTACCGGAATTCTCCCTATTTGTGTGTACCTTGTATATTATGAGAGAAAAGGCATTAGAATTACTCCAAAAAACATTATTATGCATAAAAACATTATAAATAACAGTAAGGAAACATGATGCAAAATGGACGTACCAGTGATCCGCGCAGGGCTTCGCCTAAGCACTACGACAATATGACTGGAGGAGTAAACGGTGGAGGGGGGCACCGCACACGGCTAAGAACAATTGATGTGCCTAGAGGTGCCCCCTGCCCTCGTATATAAAGGAGGGAGAGGGGAGGAGGCTAGCCTAGGCGTGCCCCCAAGGGGACGAGTCCTACTAGGACTCCAAGTCCAATTCGGACCCCCTTCCTCTTACCGGAGAGGGAAGGGGGGAAGGAGAAGGAGAAGGAGAAGGAAAGGGGGGCCCCGCCCCCTTCCCCACTCCAATTCGGACCCCTTCCAAGTGGGAGGCATGCCAGCCCCTTGTGGGCTGGTGTGCCTCCCTCCCAAGGCCCATGTGGCCCATTACTTCCCCCGGGGGTTCCGGTAACCCCCGATACTCTGATAAATACCCGAAACACTCCGGAATCATTCCATTGTCCAAATACTATCGTCCAATATATCAATATTTACCTCTCGACCATTTAGAGACTCCTCGTCATGTCTGTGATCTCATCCGGGACTCCGAACAATCTTTGGTCACCAAAACACATAACTCATAATACAAATCGGCATCGAACGTCAAGCGTGCAGACCCTACGGGTTCAAGAACTATGTAGACATGACTGAGAGACATCTCCAGTCAATAACCAATAGCGGAACCTAGATGCTCATATTGGTTCCTACATATTCTACGAAGATCTTTATCGGTCACACCGCAATGACAACATACGTCATTCCCTTTGTCATCGGTATGTTACTTGCCCGAGATTCGATCGTCTGTATCTTCATACCTAGTTCAATATCGTTACCGGCAAGTCTCTTTACTCGTTCTATAATGCATCATCCCATAACTAACTCATTAGTCACATTTCTTGCAAGGCTTATCATGATGTGCATTACTGAGAGGGCCCAGAGATACCTCTCAGATACTCGGAGTGACAAATCCTAATCTCGATCTATGTCAACCCAACAAACACCTTCGAAGATACCTGTAGAGCATATTTATGACCACCCAGTTATGTTGTGATGTTTGATAGCACACAAGGCATTCCTCCGGTATTCGGGAGGTGCATAATCTCATAGTCAAAGGAATATGTATAAGTCATGAAGAAAGCAAAATCAATAAAACTTAACGATCATTATGCTAAGCTAACGGATGGGTCTTGTCCATCACATCATTCTCCTAATGAGGTGATCCCGTTCATAAAATGACAACACATGTTTATGGTTAGGAAACTTAACCATCTTTGATTAACGAGCTAGTCTAGTAGAGGCACACTAGGGACACTTTGTTTTGTCTATGTATTCACATATGTATCAAGTTTCCGGTTAATACAATTCTAGCATGAATAAAAACATTTATCATGATATAAGGAAATATAAATAACAACTTTATTATTGCCTCTAGGGCATATTTCCTTCACTTCGATGTGTTGATGTAGGATCGAAGGTATGTCTAGAGGGGGGTGATTAGAGTACTTGACCCAAAAAAAATCTAGCCTTTTCCCAATTTTAAGTCTTGGCAGATTTTAGCAACTTATCACAAGTCAAGCAATAAACCTACACATGCAAATCTAAGAGTATAGCAGCTGTATGTAAATCATTGCATATGAATGTAAAGGGAGGAGTTTGGAGGGAGCAAACGCAATGTAGACACGGAGATTTTTGGCGTGGTTCCGATAGGTGGTGGTATCGTACATCCACGTTGATGGAGACTTCAACCCATGAACGGTAACGGCTGCACGGGTCCACGGAGGGCTCCACCCATGAAGGGTCCACGAAGAAGCAACCTTGTCTATCCCACCATGGCCATCGCCCATGAAGGAGTTGCCTCACTTGGGTAGATCTTCACGAAGTAGGCGATCTCCTTGCCCTTACAAACTCCTTGGTTCAAATCCACAATCTTGACGGGGGCTCCCAAGTAACACCTAACCAATCTAGGGGAGACCACTCTCCAAAAGGTAATAGATGGTGTGTTGATGATGAACTCCTTGCTCTTGTGCTTCAGATGATAGTCTCCCCAACACTCCACTCTCTCTCACATATTTGGATTTGGTGGAAAGATGATTTGAGTGGAAAGCAACTTGGGGAAGGCTAGAGATCAAGATTCTTGTGGTTGGAATGGATTATCTTGGTCTCAACACATGAGTAGGTGGTTCTCTCTCAGAAAATGAATGGTGGAAGTGTAGGCACGTTCTGATGGCTTTCTGCACGAGTAGATGAAGGGTGGATGGGTATATATAGCCCCCACGCAAAATCTAACTGTTACACACAATTTACCAAACTCGGTGGGACCGAATCATAAAACTCGGTGAGACTGATTCAGTTCAAAATGTGAACATTAGGCTTTTCGGTGGGACCGATTTCATTAGGGTTAGGGCATAACGTAATCTCGGTGAGACCGATCACATAAACTTGGTAAGACCGATTTCTGTAATAGGCAAACAGAGAGTTGGTCAGGCAAACTCGGTGAGACCGATCACTCATTTCGGTGAGACCGAAACGTTATGAAAGGGAAACAAAGAGTTTGTATTGCGAACTCGGTGGGACCGATTGCTCATCTCGGTAAGACCAAAACATTACGAAGGGAAACAGAGAGTTTGCAATCCCATCTTGGTGAGACCGAGACCCCTATCAGTGAGACCGAACTGATTAGGGTTTCTAGCTATGGCTATGTCAAGTGAACTCGGTGGCGCCGGAAAGATCAAATCGGTGGGGCCGAGTTTGACTTTTGGTTTGGGACATATGTGGATATGAGATAGTGGTTGAGGGCTTTTGGAGCATATCACTAAGCATTTTGAGCAAGCGAGCCACTAAGCAACACCTCATCCCCTTTTAATAGTATTGGCTTTTCCTATGGACTCAATGTGATCTTGGATCACTAAAATGAAAATGTAGAGTCTTGATCTTTTTGCCAATATGTGTCCTTAGCATTTTGAGGGGTCCACATTCCTAGTCCATGTTGGGGAACACAGTATTACAAAAAATTTCCTACGATCATGCAAGATCTATCTAGGAGATGCATATCAACGACAGGGGAGAGTGTGTCTACGTACCCTCGGAGACTGAAAGCGGAAGCGTTTAGTAACGCGGTTGATGTAGTCGAACATCTTCACGATTCAACCGATCCAAGTACCGAATGTACGACACCTCCGCGATGAGCACATGTTCAGCTCGGTGACATCCCTCGAACTCTTGATCCAGTTGAGGCCGAGGGAGAGTTCCGTCAGCACGACGACATGGCGACGATGATGATGAAGTTTACCGGCGCAGGGCTTCACCTAAGCACTACGATGATATGACCGAGGTGTGTAACTGTGGAGGGGGACACCACACATGGCTAAGAGAAACTTTGGTGTGTCTTTGGGGTGCCCCTTCCCACGTATATAAAGGGGGGGGGGGGAGTGGTGGCCGACCCTAGGAGGGGGTGTGCCATGGGGGAAGTCCTACTAGGACTACTAGTCCTAGTAGGATTCCTCCACAAGGAAGAGAGAGGGAAGGAAGGATAGGGAGAGGGAGTAGGAAAGGGGGCGCCTCCCCTTCCCTTGTCCAATTCGAACTGCAAAGGGGGGGGGCCTGCCCTCGCAGCCCTTCTCTCTCTCCAATAAGGCCCATGCTGGCCCATGGTGACCATCGGAGACACCTGTAGAGCATCTTTATAATCACCCAGTTACGTTGTGACGTTTGATAGCACACAAGGTGTTCCTCCGGTATTCAGGAGTTGCATAATCTCATAGTCTGAGGAACATGTATAAGTTATGAAGAAAGCAATAGCAGAAAAACTAAACGATCATTATGCTAAGCTAACGATGGGCCTTCTCCATCACATCATTTCTCTAATGATGTGATCCCGTTCATAAAATGACAACACATGTCTATGGTCAGGAAACATAACCATCTTTGATTAACGAGCTAGTCAAGTAGAGGCATACTAGGGACACTCTATTTTGTCTATGTATTCACACATGTACTAAGTTTCCGGTTAATACAATTCTAGCATGAATAATAAACATTTATCATGACATAAGGAAATATAAATAACAACTTTATTATTGCCTCTAGGGCATATTTTCTCCAGTCTCCCACTTGCACCAGAGTCAATAATCTAGTTCACATCACCATGTGATTTAACACCAATAGTTCACATCACCATGTGATTAGTTCACATCACCATGTGATTAGTTCACATCACCATGTGACTAATACCCAAAGGGTTTTACTAGAGTCAATAATCTAGTTCACATTGCAATGTAATTCACACCCAAAGAGTACTAAGGTGTGATCATGTTTTGCTTGTGAGAGAAGCTTAGTCAATGGGTTTGTCACATTCAGAGACATATGTATTTTGCAAAAAATTTATGTCTACAATGCTTTGCATGGTGGTACTCTAGATAATTTCTCCTACTTTCAATATGTATCCAGATTGAGACTCAGACTCATCCGAATCGGTGCAAAAGCTTGCATCGGCGTAACTCTTTACGGCGAACTCTTTGTCACCTCCATAACCGAGAAATATCTCCTTAGTCTTCTAAGGATAATTTTGACCACTGTCAAGTGATCCACTCCTGGATCAATATCGTACCCGCTTGCCAAACTCATGGCAAGGTACACTATAGATTTGGTACACATCATAGCATACTTTATAGAACCTATGGCTGAGGCATAGGGAATGAATTTCATTCTCTTTCTATTTTCTACTGTGGTCGTGTTTTGAGTCTTACTCAACTTTACACCTTACAATTCAGGCAAGAACTCCTTCTTTGACTGTTCCATTTTGAACTACTTCAAAAATCTTGTCAAGGTATGTACTCATTGAAAAATCTTATCAAGCATCTTGATCTATCTCTATAGATCTTGATGCCCAATATGTAAGCAGCTTCACCAAGATCTTTATTTAAAAACTCCTTTCAAACACTCCTTTATGCTTTCCAAGAAATTATACATCATTTCTGATCAACAATATGTCATTCACATATACTTATCAGAAAGGCTGTAGTGCTCCCACTCACTTTCTTGTAAATATAGGCTTCACTGCAAGTCTGTATGAAACTATATGCTTTGATTAACTTATCAAAGTGTATATTCAAACTTCAAGATGCTTGCACCAGTCCATAGATGGATTACTGGAGCTTGCACATTTTTTTAGCACCTTTAGGATTGACAAAACCTTCTGGTTGTATCATATACAACTCTTCTTTTAATAAATCCATTAAGGAATGCAGTTTTGATATTCATTTGTCAGATTTCATTAAATGTGGCAATTGCTCACATGATTCGGATAGACTTTAAGCATCGATACGAGTGAGCAAATCTCATCGTAGTCAACATCTTGAATTTGTCAAAAACCCTTTTCGACAAGTTGAGCTTTGTAGATAGTAACACTACTATCAGCGTTCGTCTTCCTCTTGAAGATCCATTTATTCTCAATGGATTGCCGATCATCGAGTAAGTCCACCAAAGTCCACACTTTGTTCTCATACATGGATTCTATCTCAGATTTCATGGCCTCAAGCCATCTGTCGGAATCTGGGCTCATCATCGCTTCCTCATAGTTCGTAGGTTCATCATGGTCTAGTAACATGACTTCCAGAACAGGATTACCGTACCACTCTGGTGCGGATCATACTCTGGTTGACCTACGAGGTTCGGTAGTAACTTGATCTGAAGTTTCATGATCATCATCATTAACTTCCTCACTAATTGGTGTAGGCATCACTGGAACTGATTTCAGTGATGAGCTACTTTCCAATTCGAGAGAAGGTACAATTACCTCATCAAGTTCTACTTTCCTCCCACTCACTTCTTTCGAGAGAAACTCCTTCTCTAGAAAGGATCCATTCTTAGCAACAAATATCTTGCCTTCGGATCTGTGATAGAAGGTGTACCCAACAGTCTCCTTTGGGTATCCTATGAAGACACATTTCTCCGATTTGGGTTCGAGCTTATCAGGTTGAAGCTTTTTCACATAAGCATCGCAGCCCCAAACTTTAAGAAACGACAACTTGGGTTTCTTGCCAAACCACAGTTCATATGGTGTCGTCTCAACGGATTTCGATGGTGCCCTATTTAACGTGAATGCAGCCGTCTCTAAAGCATAACCCCAAAACGATAGCGGTAAATCAGTAAGAGACATCATAGATCGCACCATATCTAATAAAGTGCGGTTACGACATTCGGACACACCATTACGCGTGGTGTTCCAGGTGGCGTGAGTTGCGAAACTATTCCGCATTGTTTCAAATGAAGACCAAACTCATAACTCAAATATTCACCTCCACGATCAGATAGAAACTTAATTTTCTTGTTACGATGATTTTCCACTTCACTCTGAAATTCTTTGAACTTTTCAAATGTTTCAGACTTATGTTTCATCAAGTAGATATACCCATATCTGCTCAAATCATCTGTGAAGGTCAGAAAATAACGATACCCGCCGCGAGCATCAACACTCATCGGACCACATACATCAGTATGTATTATTTCCAATAAGTCTGTTGCTCGCTCCATTGTTCCGGAGAATGGAGTCTTAGTCATCTTGCCCATGAGGCATGGTTCGCAAGCATCAAGTGATTCCAAAAGCCCATCAGCATGGAGTTTCTTCATGCGCTTTACACCAATATGACCTAAACGGCAGTGCCACAAATAAGTTGCACTATCATTATTAAACTTATATCTTTTGGCTTCAATACTATGAATATGTGTATCACTACTATCGAGATTCAATAAAAATAGACCACTCATCAAGGGTGCATGACCATAAAAGATATTACTCATATAAATAGAACAACCATTATTCTCTGATTTAAATGAATAACGTCTCGCATCAAACAAGATCCAGATATAATGTTCATGCTTAACGCTGGCACCAAATAACAATTATTCAGGTCTAAAACTAATCCCGAAGGTAGATGTAGAGGTAGCGTGCCGACGGCGATCACATCGACTTTGGAACCATTTCCCACGCGCATCGTCACCTCGTCCTTAGCCAATCTTTAATCTGTAGCCCCTGTTTCGAGTTGCAAATATTAAGCAAACCAGTATCAAATACCCAGGCGCTACTACGAGCATTAGTAAGGTACACATCAATAACATGTATATCAAATATACCTTTCACTTTGCCATCCTTCTTATCCGCCAAATACTTGGGGCAGTTCCGCTTCAGTGACCAGTCCCTTTGCAGTAGAAGCACTCAGTCTCAGGCTTAGGTCCAGAACTTGGGCTTCTTCACTTGAGCAGCAACTTGCTTGCCGTTCTTCTTGAAGTTCCCCTTCTTCCCTTTGCCCTTCTTTCTTGAAACTAGTGGTCTTGTTGACCATCAACACTTGATGCTCCTTCTTGATTTCTACCTCCGCAGCCTTTAGCATTGCGAAGAGCTCGGGAATTGTCTTATCCATCCCTTGCATATTATAGTTCATCATGAAGCTTTTGTAGCTTGGTGGCAGTGATTGAAGAACTCTGTCAATGACACTATCATCAGGAAGATTAACTCCCAGTTGAGTCAAGTGGTTGTGGTACCCAGACATTCTGAGTATATGTTCACTGACAGAAGCTATTCTCCTCCATCTTGTAGGAAAAGTACTTGTCAGAGGTCTCATACCTCTCGACTCGGGCATGAGTCTGAAATACCAATTTCAACTCTTAGAATATCTTATATGTTCTGTGGTGTTCAAAACGTTTTTGACGTCCCGGTTCTAAGCCGTAAAGCATGGCACACTAAACTATCGAGTAGTCATCACCTTTGCTCTGCCAGACGTTCATAACATCTGGTGTTGCTCCTACACCAGGCTTTGCACCTAGCGGTGTTTCCAGGACATAATTCTTCTGTGCAGCAATGAGGATAATCCTCAAGTTACGGACCCTGTCCGTGTAGTTGCTACCATCATCTTTCAACTTAGCTTTCTCTTGGAACGCATTAAAATTCAATGGAACAGTGGCACGGGCCATTTATCTACAACAACATAGGCATGCAAAATACTATCAGGTACTAAGTTCATGATAAATTAAAGTTCAATTAATCATATTACTTAAGAACTCCCAGTTAGATAGACATCTCTCTAGTCATCTAAATGATCACGTGATCCATATCAACTAAACCATGTCTGATCATCACGTGAGATGGAGTAGTTTTCAATGGTGAACATCACTATGTTGATCATATCTACTATATGATTCACGCTCGACCTTTCGGTCTCAGTGTTTCGAGGCCATATATGCATATGCTAGGCTCGTCAAGTTTAACCCGAGTATTCTTCATGTGCAAAACTGGCTTGCACTCGTTGTATGTGAACATAGAGCTTATCACGCCCGATCATCACATGGTGTCTCGACATGACGGACTGTAGCAACGGTGCATACTCAGGGAGAACACTTATACCTTGAAATTTAGTGACAGATCATCTTATAATGCTATTGCCGTACTAAGCAAAATAAGTTGCATAAAGGATAAACATCACATGCAATCGAAATAAGTGATATGATATGGCCACCATCATCTTGTGCCTTTGATCTCCATCTCCAAAGCACCGTCATGATCACCATCATCACCGGCTTGACACCTTGATCTCCATCGGAGCATCATTGTCGTCTCGCCAACTATTGCTTCTACGACTATCGCTACCGCTTAGTGATAAAGTAAAGCAATTACATGGGATTGCATTTCATACAATAAAGCGAGAACCATATGGCTCCTACCAGTTGCCGATAACTTTTTAAAAACATGATCATCTCATACAACAATTTATAGATCATCACGTCTTGACCATATCACATCACAACATGCCATGCAAAAACAAGTTAGATGTCCTCTACTTTGTTGTTGCAAATTTTACGTGGCTGCTATGGGCTTCTAGCAAGAACCGTTCTTACCCACGCATCAAAACCACAAAGATTTTTCATCAAGTGTGCTATTTTAACCTTCAACAAGGACCGGGCATAGTCAAACTCGATTCAACTAAAGCTGGAGAAACAGACACCCACTAGCCACTTGTGTGCGAAGCACGTCGGTAGAACTAGTCTCATGAACGCGGTCATGTAATGTCAGTCTGGGCCGCTTCATCCAACAATACCGCCGAATCAAAGTAAGACAGTGTTGGTAACCAGTATGACTATTATCGCCCACAACTCTTTGTGTTCTACTCGTGCATATAACATCTACGCCTAGACCTGGCTTGGATGCCACTATTGGGGAACACAGTATTTCAAAAAATTTCCTATGACCATGCAAGATCTATCTAGGAGATGCATATCAACGAGAGGGGAGAGTGTGTCTACGTACCCTCGTAGACCAAAAGTGGAAGCATTTAGTAATGTAGTTGATGTAGTCGAACGTCATCACGATTCAACCGATCCAAGTACCGAACGTACGACACCTCCGTGATCAGCACACGTTTAGCTCGGTGACTTCCCTCAAATTCTTGCTCTAGTTGAGGCCGAAATAGAGTTCCGTCAGCACGACGGCGTGACGACGACGATGATGACGTTTACCGGCGCAGGGCTTTGCCTAAGCACTATGACGATATGATCGAGGAGTGTAACTATGGAGGGGGGCACCGCACACGGCTAAGAGAAAATTTGGTGTGTCTTTAGGGTGCCCCCCTCCCACGTATATAAAGGGGGGGAGGAGAGGTGGCCAGCCCTAGGAGGGGGCGTGCCATGGGGAGAGTCCTACTAGGACTACTAGTCCTAGTAGGATTCCTCCACAAGGAAGAGAGGGGGTAGGAAGAAGAGGGAGAGGGAGTAGGAAAGGGGCCCCCCTTCCCTTGTACAATTCGGACTACAAAGGGGGTGCGTGGCCTGCCCTAGCGGCCCTCCTATCTCTCCAGTAAGGCCTATGGTGGCCCATTAGTTCCCCCGGGGGGTTCCGGTAACCCCTCCGGCACTCCCTTTTTACCCGAAACTATCCGGAACACTTCCGGTGTCCGAATAACATGGTCCAATATATAAATCTTTATGTCTCGACCATTTCGAGACTCCTCGTCATGTCTGTGATCTCATCCGTGACTCCAAACAAACTTCGGTACATCAAATCACATAACTCATAATACAAATCATCATCGAACGTTAAGCGTGCGGACCCTACATGTTCGAGAACTATGTAGACATGACCGAGACACATCTCTGATCAATAACCTACAGCGGAACCTAGATGCTCATATTGGCTCCTACATATTCTACGAAGATCTTTATCGGTCAAACCACATAACAACATATGTTGTTCCCTTTGTCATCGGTATGTTATTTGCCCGAGATTCGATCGTCGGTATCATCATACCTAGTTCAATCTCGTCACCGGCAAGTCTCTTTACTCGTTCCGTAATGCATCATCCCATGACTAACTCATTGGGCACATTGCTTGCAAGGCTCATAGTGATGTGCATTACCGAGAGGGCCCAGAGATACCTCTCCGATACACGGAGTGACAAATCCTAATCTCGATCTATGCCAACTCAACAAACACCATCCAAGACACCTGCAGAACATCTTTATAATCACCCAGTTATGTTGTGACGTTTGATAGCACACAAGGTGTTCCTCCGGTATTCGGGAGTTGCATAATCTCATAGTTTGAGGAACATGTATAAGTTGTGAAGAAAGCAATAGCAGAAAAACTAAACGATCATTATGCTAAGCTAACGGATGGGTCTTGTCCATCACATCATTCTCTAATGATGTGACCCCGTTCATCAAATGACAACACATGTCTATGGTCAGGAAACATAACCATCTTTGATTAACAAGCTAGTCAAGTAGATGCATACTAGGGACACTCTGTTTTGTCTATGTATTCACACATGTACTAAGTTTCCGGTTAATACAATTCTAGCATGAATAATAAACATTTATCACGATATAAGGAAATATAAATAACAACTTTATTATTCCCTCTAGGGCATATTTCCTTCAGTCCATGCCATGCCAATCATTGAACTTTCTGAAATGATCATCTTGGAAGAGCATTAGCTCAATGAGCTATATGTTGTTAGGAATTACCAAAACCACGTAGGGATAGTTGCACTTTCAATCTCCCCCTTTCTGGTAATTGATGACAACATATAGATCAAAGCTTCGACAAATGATATTAAGATTGAAATACACCATCGCTTTGAGAAGTATGTGATAAGCAAGAGCTCCCCCTAAATTTGTGCATTATTTAAAATTTGCTTTTGAGTGCAAATATACAATCGATTAGGATCATGGGTTAATCTTCCATGTCACATACATCTTGGCGGAGCTCTCAAAATGATAGAATATGAAATATGCACTCATCACCAAGGCAAAGTGAATGATCATACAAGAGAGATAAATAATTGCATCATTCAAGCATAAGCATTAAGGTATGATATGATCAAACACATGATCACATAAGTACCTCACACACATAAATAGAGAGTATCATCCAAGCAAGCACACAAATAAGTATCAACCAAACAGCAAGGGAGGCAAAAAGAAGCAAAGCTCTCTCTCTCTCTTGAAGCCAATGATCTATACACTTTCTCCCCCTTTGGCAACAAGTTACCAAAAAGCTTGAAAATGCATAGTGTTATGCATCTCTCTAGGCTTGATATTCGGGAGGTGGTGTTTTTTTGGCACAAAGACTGTAAGGGAGGCCCCTATAGTATAATTGGTGCAACAAACCCAAATTGCAAGTACCATGCCTTGAACCTGGGTGGGTGGGAAGGCATCAACCCCTTCCCACCACTAGGCTATGCCTTAGTCTGCATGCACGTATGGTAAAAAAAGGTTTGTGACTCCAAGGACGAATGCATCTGTTGAAGTTGTTGGAGCTGGTGGAGTGGCAACTTGAGGTGCTACATATGCTGTGGCTGCATGTGTTGATGTAGTTGCTCTTGTGTCAGCCATTGGCACTGCAGCAGATCTCTGTCCTCTTGGCACTCTTTAAAGGCATTTGTGGTATCCTGCCCTTTCCTCTCCTCAGCTTCTTCCTGGAGCTGCTCAACTGCTGTCTGCATCTCTGTCACCTTCAAGTCAAGATCATAGAACTTTGTTTCAATGATCCTCTCCACGCTTTCTTGGTTCTGAGTCGGGGTGGCCAATCCCTTCTCAATCCTCAAGGTGGCTTGAATCATATATCCAAGTTGATCTTTCTTTGACTTGAAAAACACCTAAGAAGCCTCTTTATCACTTGGCACCTTTGCTGCTTTCTCAGCCTTTGCTTTCTCCCTCTTCTCTTGAGCCTCTATAGAAGTAGGATCTTCCTCTTCCATGACAACTGTGTTGTCCTCAAAATCAGGCCTCAAGGGAAGATGTTCCTTGTCCAATAAATATGTGCCTATGCCCATCTTGGAGATGATGAGCATTTGGATGTGTGGAGCATACCCACATGACCTTTTATGATTTGCAGCTGTCCTCTTGATTGTCTCAATAATCAGACTCATCACTTTGAACTTTTCGGGCACATCAAACAACTACAACAAGTTAATGGAATGGCCTCTGATCATTGTACGATCTCCTGACTTGGGAAACAAGGTATGCCTCAAGATAGTGTTGATGGTGGTCAGGCCAGACAATAGATAGTACACAGAGCCCATCTTGTGAGTCTCCATGGATTTGTCACGAATATCCTTATACATGTTAGCCATGGAGTTGTGATCCTTCTTCTTCTTGGCATATACATCTATGTCATCTTCATGCTCTGCAGGGGCATTGACCAGTTTGGCCCATTCAACAATTGTCGATTGGTACCTAGTACCTTCAGACATCCAGACAATTCTGCCATCAGGATAGAAATGTTTTGTGGAGTAGAATTGCATGATGAGTTCATCATTCCATTTGGTGAGTTTTTGACCCACAAATTTGTCCACTCCACACAGCCTGAAGCTCTCAACACTCCTGGAAAGTGGTCTTCATTTTCGTTAATATACTTCCAGTCTACCCACTTCATATCATAGACAATTGGCTTCTTATCAAGCAAAATGGTCTCATAGAAGTCCTGCTGCTCCTTGGTGTGAAATCTGTAATTCACAACAGTCCTCCTCCTCACAGCATATGGATCATATTCTCTCCATAGTCTGAGACCTGCATCCGTTCTGATCTTCATATTTTCTGCCACTGGATGCTTGTCATCAGGGTCAGGGATTTGGGGCTTCAGCTTCCTAAGCACTTGGGCTTCAGCATCATCTTCTTCTTCAACTTCAGTTTCAGGCACTGGGGCCTTGTTCTTTTCAGCAGCTGGTATATTTCTTGTGCTCCTCTTTGTTGCAGACTTGGGAGCTGGAGCAGAAGCTTTGGGGGCAGTCTTGGGTTTAGAAGGGGCAGATCCAGACTTGATGGCATCCCCAATTAGCTTTTGAGTTTTGGATGCTGGTGTAGCATCCTCTTCCTCTTCTTCCTCGGCCGGGTCATCTCCCAATGACTTTGGCCATAGTTTTCTTGACCCTTTCTTTTATCTTCTTGCCCTCACCAACAGCCTCTCCATCAGTTGATTTGGAAGTTTCAAGAGTGGAGGATCTGGCCTTTGACATGGGAACTCTCTTTGCAGGTGCCTTCTTATGCATACC
This sequence comes from Triticum urartu, assembly GCF_003073215.2. Classification (NCBI taxonomy): domain Eukaryota; kingdom Viridiplantae; phylum Streptophyta; class Magnoliopsida; order Poales; family Poaceae; genus Triticum; species Triticum urartu. Next base: position 128,477,909 of record NC_053022.1, read on the forward strand.
AGGCTTGGTGGATGCAGCTGAGCCAAACTCCTTCTTGATAACCTTCTTTTTCTTGGAGTTGATCTCCTCCTCAGCAGCAACACAATCTTCATCTTCTGAGTCAGAATTTCTCTTCCTCCTTGTCCTTGTAGCTGCTTTGGGCAAGTTGCTTGGGGTGCTCCTGCTACCCTCATCATAATTGTTTGAGGGACTAGTGCCCTCACTCAGGTTCACCTGCTCTTCTGACTTATTCTAGCTATCACTCTGATCTGACATTTTGGCAAAGCAAACCGACAACTGCCTATGAATAGTTATAGATGACATAGAGTAGATGAGCATCACAAAGTGCAGAGATTTTGCAAAACAAATGAGTCAAAAACTTAGTTTTAGTTTTCCATAGAAAGCATTTTGCAGCTACCGATTTGTTAAACTCGGTGACACCGAAGCAACTTTTGGAGTCTAAATAGTGAAGTTGGTCAGTCCGAGACAAAGTTCGGTGACACCGAGATTTCTAGGGTTTCACAAAGAGTTGAACTCGGTCACACCGATTTGCAAGTTTCGGTCAGACCGAAAAGTGCAAGTGCAATGGCCTAAGCCAAATTGGTGTGACCGATTTCCACAACTCGGTCGGTCCGAGATGAGTTCGGCGGAAACCTAACCCTAAATTTTTGAATCACATCTAATCTAAATGATGTTTTTGTTGGACAGGATGATCTCGTACATGGCAAGAAACATGGCATTTGCTTTGTGCTAAGAATCGGAGGTAAGAACAGCACAAAGATTCAAAATCATACCCTAGTTTGGTGATGAGCTCGCTACGGCGGCAACAGTGGAGCAGATTTCTGTTGACGGCGACAGACACCAGCGGTGGGAGGTCATTGGCGATGAGAGGTCGATCCGGAGACTTGAGACGGCATTGCAGGACACGCGCGGGCGAAAGGGTTTCGGAGAAATTTCCAAATTTTGACCCATCGGTATTTATATCCTGACCCTATCGGTGTGACCGAGTGGAACAAATCGGTGGCACCGAGATGCAGTATCGCAAGCGGTTACTGCAACTCTGTGTGACCAAAAGGTTCTAATCGGTTGCACCGAGACTGAAAACCTACATCAACTCAGTGAACTCGGTCAGACTGAAAAGGATCAATCGGTCAGACCGAAATGCACAAAGAGGTTTTGGAAGTTTAAGTCTATGACGAATCGGTGACTCCGAGTGCTCCTCACACAGAGGGTTCGAATCTGACTTGATAACTTTGTGATGTAGCATGAATAGAGTTTGAGACGAGAAAAGCATAGATAGCTAGAGGAAGTTCTTAGGCATTCTTGTCCATCCATTTGGCAAAAGGAAACAAGAGCCAAACAATCAAAGCAACAAATGGATGTCCTCGAATGAGAAAAATATGCAATCAACATGCTCACACAATAAAATGGCAAATGAAATATGTGACAAAGCATGCACACACACTCTAGCATCTATCAAGCAATGGGCGATGACTAGGTCATCTATATGTGAGTATATTGACTTAGGAGTCAAATGAGAACATTTGATCATAGGTCATACTCATCATTTAAGCACAAGTGGGGTTACCACTTTTACATAAAGCACTGTTGTGTTCACATTATTAGAGTTGCTTTGGCTCAATATTTTGAGTAAAGCTCCCCATAGATGTGATATCCCCCCTAAGAGGGATTAACTAACCTTGGGTTTTGTCGATGATGACTTCATGTAGATGTTGAAGATGTGGATGCTCAATGTTGATGTAGATCATTCGGAGCTATCCATTTGAGTGAGTTGCACTTTCAATACCTACACGGGTTAGTCCCACAAGGAACAAACAAGGATATCCATGGACATAGAGTGAAGTTCATATAATATGATGTCCATGAAAGCATTAGGTTACCTTGTCCCTTGTCTTACCAACAAGAGGGTTTGTGACTCCTTTAACTAGTGCAAGATGTGGAAGTTGTTTGCACTTTTCCTCGCCAAGATGATATGAGTGAAGTACGTTGGCGGAGTCACCCTCAAGAACTCTCTAGTTCTTCTTCTTCAGGATCCACATCAACTTGATGGTAATCCTTAGAGTTGTAGTCGTACTTGATGAAGTAGAACTTGATGTGGTCTTGGGAACCCACTTGACCAAGGCCTTGGGAGCTTCTTCAAATGCATCAATCTTCTCTTGAAGCTTGTCCTTGCCTTTTTGCTTGTGATCTTGTGGTGGAAGATAATCTTGAGCTTGTGTCCCCTTGAAAGAAATAGGATCATGCTTCTCTTGTTGAGGAACAAACTTCGTCTTGGGGTATTGATCTTCTTCCCACTGAACTCCATTGGCATTGAACTTTCGTTCAAAACCAACACTTTGATTCTTCTGGTGCCTTCCTTGCTTGCGTACAATTTCCTCAAATTTCTCACTTCTAGAAAGGCTCTTGTAAACAACTTTCTCTATAATTCCCTTCAATAAGCTATTTTCTTGCTCAAGTGTAACTTGGCTAAGAGAATCATTAGTGGAATCAAGATAACTACTAGAAGCAACAACATTGGATTTAACATGATTATTGTTACTACTAGATGAAGAATCTTTCTTACTCTTTGTAACACCCTCGATGCGACTATATCTCCCACGTGTCGAGGCACGACTTAGAGGCATAATCGCATTGAAGGCATATGTCGCAAGTTAGGTAATCTTCACAACATCCCATGTAATATAGATAATAAAAGGGGAGATAACATAGTTGGCTTAAACTCGCCACGTCAATCAAGTACATAAATAACATTACATCAACCAAACACTCATGGCCCGACTACGGCGCCAAAATAAAAGATAACCCAACAAGCGACACGGTCCAGATCACCCCCAACTGGGCACCACTACTGATCATCAGGAAAGGAAACATAGTAACGTTGAGAGTCTTCGTCGAACTCCCACTTGAGCTCGAGCGCGTCTCCTGGAGCGGAATCATCAGGCCCTGCATCTGGTGTAATAGTAATCTGTGAGCCACAGGGACTCAGCAATCTCGCACCCTCGTGATCAAGACTATTTAAGCTTATAGGTATGGCAAGGTAAATATATGTGGAGCTGCAGCAAGCGACTAGCAAATGAGGTGGCTAACTTATTCGCAAAAGAGAGCGAAAAGAGGAGGCAAAGCGCGAGCGAGAAACTAGAGGACAACCTGCGCAAACATTACTCCAACACCGTGTCCACTTCCCGGACTCCGCCGAGAAGAGGCCATCACGGTAACACACTCAGTTGATTCATTTTAATTTAGTTAAGGTTCAAGTTATGTACAACCGGACATTAACAAATTCCCATCTGCCCATAACCGCGGGCACGGCTTTCGAAAGTTCAAAACCCTGCAGGGGAGTCCCAACTTAGCCCATGACAAGCTCTCACAGTCAACAAAGGAATAGACCTCCTCCCAAGACGTTCCGATCAGACTCGGTATCTCGGTTCTTCAAGACACTTCGACAGGTTAAAACAAGACCAGCAACACCGCCCGAATGTGCCGACAAATCCCGATAGGAGCTGCACATATCTCGTTCTTAGGGCACACTTAGATTGTCTTAGGTACGGGTAGGCCAGCCCAGAGTTGCCCCTGGTGGCCACCGGCAGCTGACAGGTGGACCAACACTCAGAGGAGCACTGGCCCGGGGGGTTTAAAATAAGATGACCCTCGGGCTCCGGAAACCCAAGGGGAAAAGAGGCTAGGTGGCAAATGGTAAAACCAAGGTTGGGCATTGCTGGAAAAGGTTTAATCAAGGCGAACTATCAAGGGGTTCCCATTATAACCCAACCGCGTAAGGAACGCAAAATCCGGGAACATAACACCGATATGACGGAAACTAGGGCGGCAAGAGTGGAACAAAACACTAGGCGAGAGGCCGAGCCTTCCACCCTTTACCAAGTATATAGATGCGTTAAGATAACATGGCAATATAATGATATCCCAACAAGTAAATAAATGTTCCAACAAGGAACGGTCTCCAATCTTCACCTGCAACTAGCAACGCTATAAGAGGGGCTGAGCAAAGCGGTAACATAGCCAATCAACGGTTTGCTAGGACATGGTGGGTTAGAGGTTTGACATGGCAATTTGGGAGGCTTGCAAGCAAGTGGTAGGCATTGTAGCATTGGCATAGCAAAAGAGCGAGCAAACTAGCATAGCAAAGATAGTAGTGATTTTGAGGGTATGATCATCTTGCCTGCACAGTTGTCAGAGTTGACTGGATCCTCGAAAGCAAACTCAACGGGCTCCTCGTTAGCGAACTCGTCTCCCGGCTCTACCCAAACAAGACAAACAAGCAACAAGGACACAAATCAACCACGTGCAACTCAAACAACATGATGCAAAGATGATATGCTATGCGGGATGCGATGCGGGATGCATATGCAAGATGTGACAGGAAATGCAAGAACCTGGCCCCAACTTGTAAATCCAAGTGTTCCACTGGAAAAATGAGATGAAATCGCTTGAAAACGATATAAAGAACGCCGAAAACGGAGTTACGGTTTGGAAATGGCAAGCGATTCAAATATGACACCGGTCTGCGATTTACAGCAAGTAGGCATCTAAATGCAATGAGATGAACACGCTACAGCACCCAAACATGAGAACAAAATACATGGCAGGGATGCATTCATGATGCCTAACAAAAGTCTAGCACTGAGCTACGGCCAATTCATCCATTAACAGGTTCAAACAAGCATGGCAAAAATGCATATGGCAAACAAACTTCAGACTTAGTGAAATCAACACTTGTCTGGAATTTCAGATCAGGTAGCTCTCTTCGGAGCAACAAAACTACATGATACAGGACCTGAACATGGCAAAGTAAAGTATGGCATGGAGCTACTCAAAGAGCTTAACAAAAGTCCCTTAGTGACCTTGAGCCAAAAGGGATCAGAAAATACAATTGCAAGCATGTGAACATAGCAAAACATAATCAGATCACAGACTTAGTGAAAACTGAAGCATGCTGAAAACAGATATCAAGTAGGCATGTTTACGAGCTCGATGCACTCAATACGGAGCAAGTCATGATAAGATAAGCATACATACATCAAGAAGACACAAAATGCAAGCTAGACATGGCAAGAACAATAGCATAGCATGCACGGATCAACTACAACATCATCGGCAAAATTGCAAACAAGTTGATAATCTGCCCAGATTCACAAAGTAGCAAAAGTAGAGCTCGATTGACTCAAGCTAGGGTGCTCCATAATTGCAAACAAGACAAGGATGGATAGAGCACTACAATATTAACAAAACATCCTTACTGATCATCCTCAAAAGAGGCACGGATCACTAGGAAACAACATGAACATATGGCCATATGAGATAAACAGCTCAAGGACTTGGTGGAATTGCCAAGTCCCTGAAATCAGAATTACCAAGCGCACCACTTTGCAAGCTTGTGCTAGTCACCACACACATCACAAAAATACATGGGTTGCACCTCTGGAAAGATTGCAAAACCCTTAACAAAACATATGTAGAGCATCAGGGCATATCATGCACACATTAAACATGGCAATTATGACAAAAGCTAAATGGAGCAGCAGATCTGACAATTATCTCAAGTAGCCCTCTTCTAACAGCATTTCGGGCATCAAGATGAACTCAAATGAAAATGATGCAATGGAATGAAATGATGTACTCTCTGAGATGAACATTTTGATATGCTATATGCCAAAAACGGAGCTACGGATGCAAAGATAGGAGGCTATGAACATGAGCACATGGATCTGAAAATTCGGGGACTTCGATGAATTTTTAACCTCCGGATCTAGGGTTTGACCCGGGCACGCAAAACGAGGTTCGTCGCCGGGGCTTCGCCGGAGTTCGTCGCCGGAGTAGGAGGGAGAGGCCCAGAGGGGCCGAGGAGGCGCGGCCGGGCACGGGACTCGAGGGGCGCGGCGGGCGAGGCGGCACGGCAGCCGGCGAGGCAGCGCGGCGGGCGAGGTGGTGCGGCGATGGTGCGGCGGCGGAGCGGCGGAGGCGGCGGTGCGGTGGTGCTGGGCGGCTCGGGGGCGGTGTTGGAGGAGAGGGGCGGCGTGGGCGGCGGCGCCCGGGAGTCGTGCTGGGAGGGCCGGTGATGGGCCGCGCGGGCCGCGGCGGGTGCGGGCGGCGATGTGGGCGCGCGGCGCCACGTGGCTTTGCGGGATTGGCCCGGGCGGATCGGGCGGACAATGTCCGTCGGCAGGGGAGTTTGTTCGGCGCGCGTGAGGTGGCGGATCTAGGGTTTCGGGGGGAAGAAGAAGAAGAAAACGGAGGGGGTCTTTAAATAGACATAGGAGGAGCTAGGAGAGTCCAAATGAGGTGCGGTTTTCGGCCACGTGATCGTGATCGAACACTCTAGATGATGGAGAAGGCTTAGGTGGGTTTTGGGCCAAATTGGAGGGGTGTTGGGCTGCAACACACACGAGGCCTTTTCGGTCCCTCGGTTAACCGTTGGAGTATCAAACGAAGTCCAAATGGCACGAAACTTGATAGGCGGTCTACCGGTAGTAAACCAAGGCCGCTTGGCAAGTCTCGGTCCAATCCGGAAATGTTTAATCCCCACACACGAAAGAAAGGTAGAAATGGCCACCGGAGGGGAACGAAGCGCCGGAATGCAAAACGGACAACGGGGAAATGCTCGAATGCATGAGATGAAACACATATGCAAATGCAATGCACATGATGACATGACATGAGATGCATGACAACGAGAACAACACACGGAGACAAAAACCCGAACCCGAGAAAATAAAATAACTAAACGCCGGAAACGGCAAGAGTTGGAGTACAAATTGGGAAAGTCATATCCGGGGTGTTACACTCTTGCTGCTAGAATTTACTTGTGGCATGTAAGTAGACAAGAGTAAACGCTTGGCAATGTAAGAAGAACTTTTCTTGCAAAGATCATCATTGATTGCTTTTAAGAACCCATGCTCTTGCTCAAGGTTGAGGTTTTCAAAGCGTATCTTTTCATGAGTCTTTAAAAGTTCTCGATGATCTTTCAAGGTAGTTTCATGAGCTAACTTAAGAGTGTTTAGTTCTTTAGTTAGACGCTCAATCTCCTTCTTACCATCGCCATTCGTTTTATCTTGATTAGCATGATTAATAGCAAGTTCATCATAGTTTTCATCACTAGAGTTGTCAACAAGTAAATCATCATCACCTAGCAAATCATCTTCATCACTATTGAAATCAACATACTCAGGGTGTGATACCTTTGGGCCCTTAGCCGTGAAGCATCTTCCAATTCCTTCATTTGTTGAATCAAATGTGTCGTAGGAGTTGGTCGACACAAGTGCTAGACCGGCAACACCTTCATCTTGAGTATATTCGGAGTCGGAGTGATAACTTCTCTTGGAGTGATGCTCGGAGTCAGAGCCGGATACCCATTCACCAATGTGAGCTTGATGTCTTCGTTTTGTGTAGCTCCTTGATGACTTGTCCTTCCTTTCCGAATCCTTGCTTCTGTGAGAGGTTCTTCATTCGTAACAATCATCTCTACTACTTCTCTCTCTTGGAGGCGATTCTTCTCTTCTACTTCTCCTTTTGGGTGAATCTTCTCTTCTTTTGTAGGGAGCCGTACACTCATTGGAGTAGTGTCCGGGTCTTCCACAATTGTAGCAATTACGCTCACAACTAGAAGATCGTTTGTCATTGTAGGACCTTGACTTGGAACTTCTCTCTTTGCTTCTACTCTAGTACAACTTGTTGAAGTTCTTCACCATTAGGCTCAATTCCTCATTGAAGGCTTGTTTCTTACTTGATGATGAGGAGCATCACATGAGGCTTTGGAAGCACCACCTCACTTGTTGTGAAGCTCTTCTTTATCCTTGAGTGACATCTCATGAGCAAAAATTCTTCCAATTACTTCTGTTGGCTTGAGATCTTTGTAGTTGGGCATCATTTGGATCAATGTGCACACGGTATCATATTTTCCATCCAAGGCTCTTAGGATCTTCTTGATGATGAATCTGCCGGTCATCTCTTCACTTCCTAAGCCGGCAATCTCATTTGTGATGAGAGCAAGCCTAGAGTACATTTTAGCGACACCTTCGCCATCCTTCATTTCGAACTTGTCAAGCTGACTTTGAAGCACATCCAATTTGGATTCCTTTACGGAATCGGTACCTTCGTGCATATCAATCAATGTATCCCAAATTTCCTTTGGATTCTCAAGACGACTTATTTTGTTGAATTCTTCAGGGCATAATCCGTTGAAGAGGATATCGCAAGCTTGAGCGTGGTATTGCAGCATCTTCAACTCTTCCGCGGTAGCTTCACGGTTCGGTTCTCTCCCATCAAAGAATTCACCTTGCAAGCCAATACACACAATAGCCCAAACGGCGGGGTTATGTCCAATAATATGCATTTTCATCTTATGCTGCCAACTAGCAAAATTTGTACCATCAAAGTAAGGACCTCTACGGTGGTAATTTCCCTCGCTAGACGCCATACTCTCCAAGGTTGTGAAACCAAGGCTATGATCACCAAAGCTATGGAAATCAAGGAAAATGGATACCAAATCTCTGATACCAATTGTAGGATCGAAAGTATGTCTAAGGGGGGGTGATTAGAATACTTGACCAAAAAAATCTAGCCTTTTCCCAATTTTATGTCTTGGCAGATTTTAGCAACTTATCACAAGTCAATCAATCAACCTACACATGCAGATCTAAGAGTATAGCTGCGGAATGTAAATCATTGCATATGAAGGTAAAGGGAGGAGTTTGGAGGGAGCAAGCGTAATGTAGACATGGAGATTTTTGGCGTGGTTCTGATAGGTGGTGCTATTGTACTCCACGTTGATGGAGACTTCACCCCACGAAGGGTAACAGCCACGCGAGTCCACGGAGGGCTCCACTCACGAAGGGTCCATCAAGAAGCAACCTTGTCTAACCCACCATGGCCATCGCCCACGAAGGACTTGCCTCACTTGGGTAGATCTTCACGAAGTAGGCGATCTCCTTGCCCTTACAAACTTCTTGGTTCAACTCCACAATCTTGACGGAGGCTCCCAAGTAACACCTAAGCAATCTAGGAGACACCAATCTCCAAAAGGTAATAGATGGTGTGTTGAGGATGAACTCCTTGCTCTTGTGCTTCAAATGATAGTCTTCCCAACACTCAACTCTCTCTCACAGATTTGGATTTGGTGGAAAGATGATTTGAGTGGAAAGCAACTTGGGGAACGCTAGAGATCAAGGTTCTTGTGGTTGGAATGGAATATCTTGGTCTCAACACATGAGTAGGTGGTTCTCTCTTAGAAAATGAATGGTGAAAGTGTAGGCACATTCTGATGGCTTTCTCCACGAGTGGAGGAAGGGTGGAGGGGTATATATAGCCTCCACACAAAATCTAACCATTACACACAATTTACTAAACTCGGTGAGACCGAATCATAAAACTCGGTCGGACCGAATCGGTTCAATATGTGAACATTAGTCTTTTCGGTGGGACCGACATGTCAACTCGGTGGGACCGATTTCATTAGGGTTAGGGCATAACGTAATCTCGGTGAGACCGATCACACAAACTTGGTAAGACTGATTCCTGTAATAGGCAAACAGAGAGTTGGTCAGGCAAACTCCATGGGACCGATCGCTCATTTCAGTGAGACCAAAATGTTACGAAAGGGAAACAGAGAGTTTGCATTGCAAACTCGGTGGGACCGATCGCTCATCTTGGTTAGACCGAAACGTTAAGAAGGGAAATAGAGAGTTTGCAATCCCATCTCGGTGAGGCCGAACTGATTAGGGTTTCTGGCTATGGCTATGTCTAGTGAACTCGGTGGCGCCAGAAAGATCAAATCGGCGGGGCCGAGTTTGGCTTTTGGTTTGGGACATATGTGTATATGAGAAAGTGGTTGAGGGATTTTGGAGCATATCACTAAGCATTTTGAGCAAGCAATCCATTAAGAAACACCTCATCCCATTTTAATAGTATTGGCTTTTCCTATGGACTCAATGTGATCTTGGATCACTAAAATGAAAATGTAGAGTCTTGAGCTTTTTGCCAATATGTGTCCTTAGCATTTTGAGGGGTCCACATTCCTAGTCCATGCCATGCCAATCATTGAACTTTCCGAAATGATCATCTTGAAAGAGCATTAGTTCAATGAGCTATATGTTGTTAGGAATTACCAAAACCACCCAGGGATAGTTGCACTTTCAGTTGAGCTTGCAGGGCAACATTCCGAAGCCGCATGATTGTCTGTTGGATTAGTAGCTGACTCGGGGGGGGGGGGGCGCACTTCAGGAGGGGTTTCAAGCCTGGTTTCGACATCATGGTCATAGAGGCCACTTGGGCTTTATGGAAGCAACGCAACACCATAGTGTTCCATCGGACTAATCAGCAGATGATTGCGACAGATTTGGCCTTCGCCATCATGCTGAGCTGAAAGAATGGAGGTCGGCGGGCTTGGGTGGTGGTGGTTTTACTGCGCTTTGTGAGAGTGTACGCATATGTTAGTTTTTAGGGTGTTTAAGGGTGTGCCCCTTTGATGGAAATTTGCTTCCATCCATAGGCTTCTTGTATATTGATTTGTGCTCTCTCTTCTATAAAATTAAGGTATGCCATTGGCATACTCTCGAAAAATAAAAAAAAATAAAAAATTTGTATCGATCTCGGGAAACGCAGGCACACTACATTGTGGAATGGAGGGAGTAGTATATGATTGAGTAGTAGTACTACCTCCTTTCCGGTTTATAGGGCTTATCTCAAAACTTCAGTTTCCCGTTTTGTAAGTCTCATTTATATTGCTTCTCATCGCACGCTCATATATCGAGGTGCATTAAATCACTTAATGCAAGAAATAAAAGAAAGCCCACCAATGCATGTAAAAGTTCTTAGTTATTTGTTGGCCACACATGCATCCATTACAATTAATGCATTGGTAAACACAATTGTTTGAGAAAAACAAGTGCATTAATTGAGTACTTCTACAAACTATCAAAATTATTTCACAACTCATCATCTACCTTGGTTGGTGAGATTTTTGAGTTGAGTCGTATAAACCAGTAAGGAGGAAGTATCACACAAAATAGTAGTATTCCAGCTTTACACAGCAGGGATTTCCAAGGAAAAGACGCATAGAAGAGAAAGTACGACATGCATCAGAATCCAGTACACATCGGGAAGATCGGTCTTGGGGACTTGGACCGCTGCTGGCTCGCGGACTACAGCGACTGGTTGACCATGGCGGCGCGTGACGCTCGGGACACGGTCGTGCCGCTAGTCAGCGCTCGCTGGTAGGCTTCGTCATCCTCCATGCTCGCCCCCTTCCAGCGCCAGGTGCATGAGACGGGGCATGTCATGCGACGTCAGCTCGTGCTACCCAGTGAGCTCGGGGCCGTCTGAGCGCGCCTCGAAGCCCGACAGAAGTAGGTTCGCTCCCTATCGTGCACGCGTGCTGCGGTATGGGCGCACCATGAACTGGGCGCTGCAGCCGTCCTCATCTTTGTAGGCAGCGACGACCCGCTACTCATGCAAGCTCCGTGCGCCGCTCAAATTGAATTCCCCGAACTCCATGTCGCTCCCGCTCTCGTCGTTGTCCGACACCGCCGGCTCCTCTGACGCGTCATCGACGAACACAAGGCGGAGGCGGAACTCCACGCCGCCGAGCTCGTCCAGGGCACCACACCTCGCGCTGACGCACTCCACCGCCCTCCTTGGCTCCGTCGTGACCTCTGGGCGCATCATCGGGTTGTTGAGCCTAGCCACGAGGTCTACGAGCGCCTGGTCCACGGCACCTCGGTGACCCAGGTCGCGGAGCAGCACGCGGCAGGAGACATCCTCCATCGTGTTGGCATCCACGGGGCCACCGCCGTAGTTGCTGCATTGCTCAACGAGCAGCCGGAATGTGAGGTTGGGCTGTGATGAACTGCATGTATTCGCGGCCGGAATCTCGACGAGCAGGACCAGTGTCGGGGGTGTCGTGCGACATATGCCAAAGGATGGCTTATCATGGTGGGTGAGAGTAATACGTCGTCGGTGCCTGGAAACGGGATAAGGCGTAGATAGGTACGCCGACGCACCTTACCCAGGTTCAGGGCTCTCCTAGGAGATAACACCCCTAGTCCTGCTCTGCGGGGTCTCCGCGTGATCACTATCTCAACAAGTAGCTACAAGCTTGCTCCTTGAGCTGTTTGGCTAGAGGAGGAAGAAGGGCAAGGCTAGATCTACTCCTCTCTCTCTCTATGTGTGTGTGTTATCTAAGAAGTTGAACCCTTTGCATCGGTGCCCGGGGGGTTTATATAGGCCTACCCCCTAGGGGTACAATGGTAATCCGGCTGGGTGTAGGACCCAACCGTCAGTGTCTCTGGTGGGCGGCTTCTCCATCGGCCCTGCTGCCTGGTGGGTCCCGCCGGCTGTCTCGTACTTGGCCGACAGGCCGCGCTTGCTGCTTGTGGGTCTTGCCGGCTACTTAGTACTATGGCAGTACCACTAATGATGTGTTCTTTGTCGGGGGGAGCATGGCTACAGTGCCGCCGCTTGGCGGGCGTTGACTGTAGCCATTCCCCGTCTCTTTTGGTTAATGGTGCACAGACTTTGAGGGAAGGGGAGGGCCGCCTGCTAGGAGTCGGCCTCCCCCGCGCCAACTAGTCAGGGCCTGCCGTCTTCTGGCTTCCCTCAGACAGGTAGGGCCTGCCGCCTGCGGGCCGTATCGACAGCCCGTCGTGGGGGCACCGCACCCTAGGCCATAGGTGATGTCACGGGCTGCGTGGCAACAGTGCTGCGTTGGGCGAGGGATGTCCACCCAGTACGCAACACTATGGCCACGCTCTGCCCTGGATTCGGGGGTGGCAGGCTGCAGTGTAGCCACGCCCCGTCTTGTCGTCGTAATGAGGTGCTAACTTTGAGGGAGCGAAGGGCCGACTGCCAGGAGCCGGCCTCCCTTGAGGCTGCCAGCTAGGAGTCGGCCCACCTCATGACCGTCGTCTGGGCTCTGCCGCCTTCTAGCAGCCGTCTGCTTGGAGCAGCCAGCCCAAAGAAGGCGGCTCTTCGTCTCTGAGGCTTGAGGGGCGCGGCTGGCCCCGATGTCTTGAAATACCAAGGGGAGTAGTTGAGGCTACCTGTGGTCATTTACTCCGACAGTAGTCCTGGAAGCTGGTGGGGTGTCGCGGCTGAAAAAGGCGAGAAGCCCCAACAGCTTCCTACTCCGAGTGGTCTGAAAGTATTGCTTCGTCCGTCTTCTGAAGTGCCCACAGTTAGGAGCCGGCCGTATTCAAGTAGGTCGCCTGGTGAATTCGAAATGTTTGCGATGAGCCTGGCGGCCCGCCAGCTGGATGGTTGGCCTGCCGCCCATTGCTTGCCCGCCACGTCATGCCAGCAGGCTGGGCCAGCCTGCCAGCCCACGCGCGTGACGGGACGTCGCCGCAGGTCGAGGCCCGCCACTACAGGGCTTCGGCACGCGCGCGGATCCGTTGCGGCCGAGGCGAGCGGTTGGGCTCCCACTGCAGTTAACACGCGCCTTTATTGGCGCGGCAATTATGGGGTCATGGGGGGAGTGGGCGCAGTTAATCCCACACCCCCACGTTCATGCCTCCTCGACTCCGCTGCCTGGAGCTATAAGTAGGGGGAGGAGGGGGGCGGCAGATGCACGCGCGCCCTCCTCTCCCTTCTCCTTTCTTCTTCTTCTTCTTACTACTGCCACAACACCCCTGCCTCTCGCCGAAGTGCAGCTACAACCCATCGCCACCGAGCTTATCCTCCCCGCAGCATCACTGCTCTGCCGCAGGCTCGCGCGTTCGTTGCCGCGCTGTGCCTCAGTCGCGCTCAAGTTCTCATGGCGTGCGAACGGGCCGGTGCATGGGATGGCTCCAACGTCCATGAGGATCACCTCGCTTTCCTCCTCCAGACGCGGTGGCTGTCCAGCGAGAACTACGTACGGGTACACGTTCCGCTTGAGACGGAGATCTCGCCTGTGCCGGAGGATGGCGAACGCGTCGTCTTCCGGCCGCATTTCCTTCGCGGCCTCTGCCTGCCGGCAAGAAATTTCTTCTACTCTTTTCTCCAATTCTATCAACTCCAGCCGCACCACCTCACACCGAACACGATGGTGCCGCTGTCCGCCTTCGTTACACTCTGCGAGGGTTACCTTGACGCTCTCCCCACCCTCGAGCTCTGGGAGGAGTTCTTCTACACCAAGCTCGGCACCGCTGCCAAAAAGGAGGCGGCTCAGTGCAGAGCCTTCATCGCGGTGTGACGTCCGGGCACCAGGAACTGCTTCTTGGCTATAAGCTTGACACAGTCGGTCAAGCTGTGGCAAAAATCTTATTTCTATGTCAAGAATGTCCACCCGACACTGGACTTCGTCAATCTGCCAGCTTATACAGGCGGCCCGCCGACTGAGCCCCGCACCAATTGGACATTCCGACCGAAGACGCTGTCAGCCGCCTCCTCCGCCGCCCTCACCTGGCTAAAGGTGATGAAGGAGTTGGAGGGCCTCAAGGCCTCGGACCTGCTGACCACCTTCGTGGCGCGCCGAGTGCTCTCTCTTCAATCCCAGCCTCACATGATCAGTCGGATGAGCGGGCATCGAGACCCGTGCCGGATGTGCACCAAGGAGATGCCGGATACGGAGGCGGCACGGCTGGTGAACCACATCTCGAACTGCAAACTCTCGGAGGTGGAGTGGCAGTTCGGCAAGCGGCCGTCGTCCCACGCACACCCGCTGCCCGCGGTGAGTCCTTAACTCTTTTTTCTCTTTATTTTCCGGGTTCTGCTTTGTCGCCTGATCAGTAGGTCACGATGCAGATCTTCACAACCTAGTCGGCAGACAACGCCCTGGAGCAGGGTCATGAGTACCTATCGGATTGGGCAGTGAGTGACGCAGACGACCCTGAGCTGGGGGCGGGCACCCTGGAAGAAGACGACGCCACAGGTGGCGGTGGCGGAGCAAGTGGTTCCGGAGGAGGTGGCGTCGAGGATTGGCTGGATGACGACGAGGAGGAGGCCGAGCCGCGCCGCCTGCATGTCACCGACAAGGCGGGCACGAGCTCCTCAGCTGCGCCGACTGCACTAGGCGGCGCGCTGAAGCGCCGAGCCGGCTCGTTGCTGTTCGGCAGCCGGCCGAAGAAGCCGAAGAAGCCGGCCGAAGAAGCCGACTGCGACCAGACGGTAGGAGGCCGCCACAAAGGCGGCCAGTTCCAAAGGGCCCTGAAGCAGCCTCTGATGGTGTCTGCGTAAGTGCTTGATTTCTCTTGCGTTTTCCTTTCGTCTTTCTTGCAAAAAAATCAGAGTTTCCTCTTGTCTTGCTTGATCAGGGCCCCGCTCACTCTTGAGCGGACTGCCTCTGCTTCCGTGATCGGGGCGGCAGAGGGCTACACCAACACCCGCCGCGTGGACCTGCTTGCCGACCTCCAGTAGGCGATGAATAGGAACGTGCAGGAGGCGCGCGAGGAGCGAGAGGAGGTGGAGCAGCAGACAGCGGCGGCGACCAGGGCGACGCAGGCGGACACGGTTGCGGCGGCCAAGGCCGAAGCCGACGCCGTGGCCAAGGCTCGGGCGGATGCTGCAGCCAAGTTCTAGGCGGACGCGGCCGCCAAGGCGCAAGCGGAAGAGGCCGCATGCGGCAAGGCTCTGCAACTCATCATCCCTCTGTGCGCCGCACCACCGGCGCCAGAGTTTCAAGCGCTGACTGGAGGAGCCAGCGACAAACAGCCGGTCGTGGAGAGGGGAGGGGGCGACGACATCATCTTGGGGGCGGAGGTGCCCCCGCAAGCGCCGACAGTCGAGGCCCATGGCAGTCGGCCTGACATGCCACTGGCGCCACCGGTCAGTGGTGAGCTGGTGGTGGGGCCGACCCCCGTGGTCCGTACTCCAGTACGCTGGCGCATGGCGAAGGCGACCTCAGCGCCACGGCCGCAGGAGATCGAGGCTGCAAGCTCGTCGGCCCCAGATGTAGAGGTCACTAGCGCCGTCCCGACAGAATGGACGCCTGGGGGTGGGATGGGCGTGCTCAACAAGGCGGCGCATGACGTTCAGGCCCAGCTTCAGGCCCACGCGCTGCCCTCCAGCAGTACACGAAGGTGTTCTTGTCGACGCGAGCGGCCATCCAGGTACGTTTCTTTGCTTTGTTTTTGATTCTTGCAATCTTCTGTGGGGGCGCGCCAGTGCACCCCCTGGGTGTAGCCCCCGAGTTCCGGGCCGACTGCTGAGCAGGCGGCTCGGAACTTAAAGGTAAGTTCCAAGTGCTGACTTTTTCTTTTCTTCTGTTGTCTTTGTTGCAGGACTACCACAACATCCGCGCGGCCGCCTTCAACTCCCAGGTCTAGGAGCTGGCCAAGCGGACCGCCGCCTTGTCCGACAGCTGGAGTAGGCCTCCAACTTTTCTCTCTTGCGGGGGCGCGTCAGCACACCAGCTGGGTGTAGCCCCCGAGATTCGGGCCGACTGCTGAGCAGTTGGACCGGATCTCCCGGCAACCACTTCTCTTTTTTGGTCAACTTGTTGATTGTCTTTTTTTCTTTGCCTTTGCAGGAGCCAACGCCACCTTGCAACAGCAGCTGGGCAAAGCCCAAACTGCACTGCGCGCCAAGGAGGAGGAGTGCAGCAAGGCGGCCCAGGAGCGTGACCGCCTGGTTAAGGATCTGGCTGATCAGGCGGTCCAGCACAAGGTGGAGCTCCGGAAGGCGAAGGAAGGCAAGGCCACCCTCCAGGCCGAGTTCGAGACTAAACGGTCGGGCTGGGCCGAGAGGGAGAAAGCTCTGTCCGACGGCTACTACGAGATCGAGGACATGCTCAATGGTGAGTTATCTTTTTCCTTTCTTTCTTCTGCCGACTGTCATATGAGCCGGCCTCCGGCTTCATGCTTCTTTTTTCCTTCTTGCGCAGAGTACTTCCCTGGCCACTTGTTACCGCCAGCCAGGCCATTGAAGATCGCCGCGACGAGCAAAGACGAGCTTAGCATAAATCACGCCCAACGCCCCTCGGACCCTTGGCGAGCAGCTTCTCGCCATTCAAGCTCATCTCCAGACGGCTCATCGGGCGCTCCGTAGTCTGTAGCGTGTTGGAGCCCAGATTGTTTCCGCCCTCTGTCCAGGCATTCCAGCTCTGTGCATCCCCAGTCGGACCGCTGACTGGTTAGAGGCGGCTGTCGGCCTCTTCGAGGCGTGGAAGGGCTCCGCAGCCCGGGCAGGCGCGCGGCGGGCCTTGGAGTTTGTCAAGGCATGGTATCCTGGGCTAAACCTAGCCCAGTTGGCCACGTTACGGTAGGAGGCCAGGGAAGAGTTGGCGGCGGCGGAGCCTGCGCTCACTCAACGCGCGGTGGCGATCACCGAGTACACCGACACCGGTGTCTTCCTCCCCGAGCTAGACGAGGAGGGCGCCGTGGTGCCGCCGAACTGGTTCAGGCTGAACCCGAACGGCGATGAGGACTCGGTGGAGGTAATTGCCTCCAGCGACGAGGGCGAGGACGAGGAAGGCGCGGATGGTGAAGACGACTCACCGGAGGATGGAGCGGACAACAGCCTCAGCTCGATCGAGCCACGTGCGAGCGCGCCGACTGCCGCCGATGGCGACCAAGCCGAGACTCGCCAGACGCCCACTCCGCCAGCCGGCGGCACCGACTCCACCAACCTGCCGGACATGCCTACTGCTCCTCTGGCCTAGGCGGCCATTTTATTTTTCTTTTCCTGTATTGGTAGTCTTTCAAACAAACTTGTTAAATTTTGCGCAGTTTCACCCGCTGGGGGTGTATTCAAACTTTATTGAATGCCGGCCGAGGGCCTTTTGCTATGTAAATTAATTCTCGCACGAGTTATGCGTTGCCGAGTTCTAACTTGTCTAGCTTTTACGCTCTTTTGGCTTTTTCCTTTGCCGCCCTCCCTTGGTTGCTGCCTTGCCAGCCGGCAGCCGCTCTGCGGTCTGTGGCTAGGTGAAGTACTTAGCCATTTGGGAGGGCAAGTACTTTGGCCGTTTATAACATAGCAAGTTAAGTAAGAAGTCGGCCGGCCGGCTGCTTAGCAGCCGATCGGTGAGGCGAGGAGCCGGCTTGGCCTATGTGAATGCTTTTGTCCTTAGCCATTTTTCATCTGGGCACCATTTCCTGCCTTTAACTCTTGCCAGCCGAACAGTCGCTCCGCGCGCTGTAGCCTATGGAAAGAGAGGGCTTAGATGCCGGCACATTACTTGTCCGACTGCAGGTAGCACCGACATAGTACAAGGCGGCAAGCCCCCAGGCCGACTGGTCGAACCCGGTGCCAGGCAGAATAATGAAATAACACATTCATAGGCATGAAACTTATCATATAGATAAAAGGGTAGCCCCCAAGTGCTCCTTGAGGGCCCCGATGTCTTAGCTCTTTAATACAAAAGGTAGTGTGGTACATACTGCATCAACTGTAAAATCTTCGGAGGCGATTTGCATTCCATGGGGGCTCCGATTCTTTGCCAGAGTCGTCTCTCTTGCGCACTCTGGGCTTCTGTGCATCGATGAGGTAGTAGGAGTCGTTGCCCAAAGCTTTGCTGATGAAGAAGGGGCCTTCCCAAGGGGCCGAGAGCTTGTGCTGGCCGGCTGTTCACTGGACCAGCCGAAGCACAAGGTCTCCCTCTTGGAAAGATCTTGGCTTGACCTTCCAACTATGGTAGCGGCGCAGACTCTGCTGGTAGATGGTGGACCGGCTGAGTGCCAACAGCCGACCCTCTTCTAGCAGATCAACACCGTCTTCTTGTGCTTCTTTCGCCTCCGCCTCTGTGTACATGGTGACGCGAGGTGAGTGAAACTCGATGTCAGTTGGGATGACGGCCTCGGCCCCGTACACAAGGAAGAATGGAGTGAAGTCAGTTGAATTGTTTGGAGTGGTGCGGAGGCTCCTGAGGATGGCCTCCAGCTCGTCGATCCAGCAGCCGGCCGAGCGCTCCAGCGGCTCGACCAGTCGGGGTTTGATGTCGGAGAGGATGAGGTCGTTTGCTCGCTTGACTTGGCCGTTTGACTGTGGATGGGCAATAGACGCTAATTCCAGTCGGATGCCCTACGTCGCATAGAAACGAGCCAAGGCGCCTTTGGCAAAGTTTGTGCCATTGTCGGTGATGATGCTGTGTGGTACACCGTATCGGACGGTGATATCTGTGATGAAGGTCACAACAGTCGGACCATTCAACTTCTTGATTGGCTTTGCTTCAATCCACTTAGTGAATTTGTCCATGGTGACAAGCAGATGGGTCATGCCACCGCGCACTGTCTTGAATGGTCCCACCATGTCCAGCCCCCAGATGGCAAAAGACCAGGTAAGGGGGATGGTCTTGAGTGCAGAAGCCGGCAGATGTTGCTTGGAGCTGAATTTCTGGCACCCCTTGCAATGCTTGACCAAATCCTTGGCGTCCTCCAAAGCAGTCGGCCAGAAGAAACCATGGTGGAAAGCTTTGGCGACAAGGGATCTGGAGGCCGCGTGGTGGCCACACTCGCCTTGGTGGATATCTTTGAGGATTGCTTGGCCCTTCTCTTGTTCTACGCAGTGCTGGAAGACCCCAGTCATGTTGCGTCTGACAAGCTCTCTGTTGGCTATCGTGTAGGCTCCTGCTCGGCACAACACCTGCCGAGCCGAGATCTCATCAGCCGGCAGCTCTCTGTTCATTAGGAAATTGAGGATAGGCTGCGCCCAGGATGGTGCTTGGACTTCGTCCACTATCATCACAACCATTGGTGTTAGGGCGGTTGGGTTGGGAGGCGGCAGGGTAGAGTCGGCCGCCGCTTGCTGCGTTGTTGGAGTCCTCGGGCCGACTGCTGCAGCCCCCGAGCCGGTTGTGAAGTCCCTGAGCTGGGTGCAACTGCCGCAGTCCCTGAGCCGCTTGGTGAAGTCCCCGAGCCGGCTGCTGCAGCCCCCGGGCCGGGTGCGACTGCTACAGCCCCATGCCGCCTGCCGAAGTCCTCGAGCCGGCTGCTGTAGCCCCTGAGTCGGATCCGACTGCTTCGGGAGCAACCGACACAAAGATGGACTGGAGAAGGATTGATAGACGGTTTGCGGAGGCACTGAAGGGAAACGCCGACTGGTATTGCTTGGCGGGTGGAGCCGATCCGTGCCAGGGATTCAGCTTGCTCGTTGTCGTTCCGTGGCACATGAAGGAACTCGCACCCTTCAAAATATCCTCTAATCTGCTGGATGAGGAAGTGGTAACTTGCCATGTTTGCATCCTTGGCGTCCCAGTCACCAAATGACTGTTGGACCACCAAGTCTGAGTCGCCATAGCACAGGATCCGGCGGACGCCGATTTCTTTGGCCAGCCGGAGTCCGTGTACTAGCGCCTCATACTCGGCCACGTAGTTGGAGGCGGCAAAGTGAATTTCAATGTGTATCTAAGCTTGTCGCCCTTGGGAGAGGTGAGGACAACGCCGGCTCCCAAGCTGGTGCGCATCTTCGAGCCATCAAAGTGCATCCGCCAATGAATGGAGTCTAGAGCTGGCGGCAGGTACTAGGTCTTAGCCCAGTCGACGAGGAAGTCGGCCAGTGCTTGGGACTTGATGGCGGTGCGTGGCTGATAGAAGATGGTGTAAGGGGCCAACTCGGTGGCCCATTTGGCCACCCGGCCTGATGCATCTCTGCTGCCTATGATTTCAGCAAGTGGGGCAGTGCAGACAACCGTGATTGGGTGCTCTTGAAAGTATGGCTTCAGCTTATTGGCGGCAATGTGCATGCCGTAACACATCTTTTGGTAGTGGGGATAGTTCTCCTTTGAGGTCGATAGCACCTCACTCAAATAGTACACAGGCCTCTGGACCGGCTGTGCTTTGCCGTCTTCTGGGAGTTCCACCACAATGACAGTGCTGACCATCCGGTTGGTGGCGGCGATGTAGAGGTACATGGGCTCTTTAGCAGCCGGGGCCGCCAGGACAGGCGGTGTAGTCAGCATCTTCTTCAGCTGGAGAAAGGCCTCGTCCGCCTTGTCGTTCCACTCGAAGTGAGTGGTTTTCTTCATGAGTTGATACAGGGGAATAGCCTTCTCACCCAACCGAGTGATGAAGCGGCTGATGGATGCCAAGCATCCGGTGAACTTCTGGATGTCTCGCAGTCGGGTGGGTCTCTCCATCCTCTCAATGGCCTTGATCTTCACAGGGTTGCACTCAATGCCGCGCTCTGAGACCAGGAAGCCAAGGAGCTGACCGGCTAGTACCCCAAAGACGCACTTCTCTGGGTTGAGCTTGATTTGAAAACGGCGCAGATTATCAAAAGTTTCCTTGAGATCTTCCAAGAGGGTTCCGCGCTTCTCCGTCTTCACCACATCATCGTCTACATAGACGTGGGCATTCCTGTCGAGTTGCTTGAGGAGACACTTCTGCATGCAATGCCGAAACATGGCACCGGCATTTCTCAAGCCGAATTTCATAGTCAGGTAGCAGAAGGCTTCGAATGGTGTGATGAAGGCGGTCTTCAGGCGGTCGGCCGGGTTCAACTTGATCTGGCGGTACCCTGAGTAGGCATCCAAAAAACTCAGCAGCTCGCATCCGGCTGTGGAGTCCATCACTTGGTCAATCCGAGGCAAATCAGGCGGGTCTTTGGGGCAGGCTTTGTTGAGGCTGGTATAGTCAATACACATGTGCCACTTGTTGATCTTCTTCAGTACAAGGACTGGGTTGGAAAGCCACTCTGAAAAAACACTTGCATAACGAACCCGGCTGCCAGAAGCCGGGCTATCTCTTCACCAACAATTCTTCTCTTCTCCTTCGACAGTCGGCGGAGGGGTTGTTTGACTGGTTTGGCATCTGATCTGACATGTAGCTTGTGCTCGGCGAAATCCGTCGGAACACCCGACATGTCTTTGGGAGACCATGTGAAGATGTCTCAATTCTCATGGAGGAAATCGACGAGCTCGCTTTCTTATTTGCTGTCAAGGTTGGCCCCTATGACAGCGTGCCTCTCCGGGTGCTCGGGGTCCAAGGGGATCTTCTTTGTTTCTTTGGCCGACTGGAAGGAGACCTGGGCCTCTGACTCTTTGGGATCTGGCGACAGGTCCGGCTATTTGCTGGCCATGGCTACCACTCGGTCCAGGAGCTTCTTCTCAGCAGCAATCATAAGGGACTTGGCCATCCGGCTGCTGGTCGCGGCACATGCGGCCGACTTCTCATAGTCCTCGGCTATCGTGATAATTCCCTTGGTTCCCGGCATCTTCATCTTGAGGTAGGCATAATGAGGTACTGCCATGAACTTGGCTAGAGCTGGCCAGCCTAGGAGCACATGATAAGGACTCTCCAGGTCAACCTCCTCGAACCAAATTGCCTCGCGGCGGAAGTGATCTTTGTCTCCAAAGAGGACGTCTATCTTGATCTTGCCGATTGGTGAGCAAGAAAGGCCGGGCACAATGCCATGAAAAATAGCCCGACTGGGCTGGAGCTATCTCTCTTTGATGCACAACTTCTCCATGGTGCCACGGTAGAGGATGTTGATGCTGCTAGCGCCATTTATCAGAATCCGGGAAAAACGAGCAGCTCGCCTCTCCGTTGCAAGGGTGGCATCCAACACCAGGGCATAGGAACCCGGAGAAGGCATCACTTCCGGGTGGCCTGCACAGCTCCAGCTGATAGGCTTATCAGACCAGTGCATGAACTCTAGGGCAGCTGATGCAATGGCGTTCACTTCACGGCGCTGCTGACATCGGCTGTGTCGGTCACCAGCCACACCGGTGAAGACGACATAAGCTCTGTGCTCCTCGGGGTATTCATCTTGGACAACACCGACTACTGGACGGGCCACCGGCTGCTGGGGAGGAGGCGGCGGCTGGCTAGCAGGCGGTGGAGGCAGCAGTCCCTCGCCCTTCGAGATTCGAGTGAGCCAATGGCACTTCTGGGTGGTGTGGTTGGACGGCTTCGCGCCACTGTGGAACTTGCAGGGAGCATCAAGGGTTTGCTCATAGGTGAAGGCAGGCAGCCAAGCAGGCTTTCCGCCCTTCTGACGCTTGTGGCCGGGTTGTCCCTTCGGCTGCTGGTCCTCAACTGTCGCCACCTGCTGGCTGGTGGGAGCCGGCTGCGGGGCCTTGCGCTTGTTGTCGTTCTGCTGCTGGCGCCGACTGTTGTCACCAACCGGCGTCCGGGTAGCCGGAGAGAGCACCTTTTCGGTCACATCCACTTGGAGCTCCGACTTCATGGAGGAGTCGGCCGTGGCGTACTTGTCTGCTATGATCAGCAGCTCATCGAGTGTAGCCGGCTCGTCGCAGAGGAGTCGGTGCTTGAGTAAGGTGCCCTTTCGGCATCCGGCGGTGAAGTACTCAATGGCTTACACCTCGTGCACCCCTTCACAGGAGTTGCGCAGTTCGGCCCACCGCGTCAAGTAGTCGCGGGTGGACTCGGTCGGGCCTTGAACGCACAGCGAGAGCTGGCGGGGCTTGAGCGGACGCTTGTAGGTGCTGGTGAAGTTGCGGATGAAGACTTCGGTGAAATCTACCCAGCTGTTGACGCTGTGGGGCTTCAAGCTATTCAGCCATGTCCGGGTCGTGCCCTGGAGCATGAGCGGAACGTACTTCACGGCAACACGCTTGTTGCCGTTTGCTATGTTGACGGCTGTGGAATAATCCACCAGCCAATCCTCCGGCTTCACGGTGCCGTTGTACTTGGGTGTGTCTCTTGGGAGCGAGAACCCTTTGGGGAAGGGCTCGTCGTGAATGCGGGGGCCGAAACAAGAAGGGCCGATTGCATCTTCTTCTTGTAACGCCAGGGATCGCGCGAGATGGTTGATCCGGTGATGGGCGTCGTTCTCTCAGACTCCTTCACGGCGGCCTAGCTGGTCGCCGAGAGTCGGGTGGTCAACAGGTGGTGGGGAGGCACGCCTCTCCCAATGAGGAGGGGGAGGAGAAGGATGATCGTCCCGCCGTTCCACTGCTCGTGGGCGGCCGTCTTGGTCGCGCTCAATGGTGATGTGCGTCCGACTGCGGCTAGCAGCCGGCTCTCTGTGTCTCTGGTCTCAGGCGCCGCCTGTCAGCGACCGGGTGGTCGCGCCATCCTCTCGGCGAGGGGGAAGGTTTTCGGCATGCCGGCCGGGTTCTTCCACGCGGCAGCCGGCCTCTTGCTGCGCGGCGGCCATGTCGATGAGTTGCTGAATGCACTCCGTCATGCCGCGGTTCTCGTCACCCTCCAGATGGTCCAGCTCATCTGCTGCCGCCTGGGCAGCACGTATGTTCTCCATGGGCGTGGTGTAGACAGGGTGGTCTACCCCAAACATGCTGGTGACGGTAGCGCTGCGCTATCGGACCGTGCCCATGCGGCTGGGCCCGCCAGCAGCCGGCGTGCCGCCAACAGTGTGGTCGATATCGCGCTGGTAGGCCTTAGAGAGGTGTCTCATGGTGGCCAACTTCTTGGCATTCTCGACAAGCGAGACGCGACAAGCTTCTAGCGTCTCGGTGTTGGCATCGGCCGTGATGGGTGTACACAGGTCCCGCATTGCCGCCTGCAGCGGGTCCTGGGTGGTTCCGCGAGAGGCTCCATCATGGCTGATGACAAGCACCTCCGTGACAGTGCTGTCGTCGCTGTCCGCACGAGGGAGCGGGTCGTCGATGACCACCACATTGGCGGGGAAGGAGTCGAGGGATGTCGTGTCAGAGTCGACAAGCATCGGGTTGGTGGAGACAACTGACTCTAGGTCAATGGCTGGCTCGTTGGTGATGTGGAGCTTACCAAGGAAGTTGACAAGGTAGCTCTTGGAGCTGGCTGCTCTCGTGTTAGGCGCGGGCTCGTCGAAGAGGCTGCTCTTGCCGATGAGATCAGCAAGGAAGGCCGCCGCGCAAGCGACTTCTGTGCCATGTAGCGCGTCGGCGCAAACACCATCGGGCGTGACGGGTTGGCTACGCTCTCTAGGGAGAAAAATAGTTCCCGTCCATAAAAGATCTGCAGACGATGGTGCACCTAGCCCCACGGTGGGTGCCAAATGTTGGGGGTGTCGTGCGACATATGCCAAAGGATGGCTTATCATGGTGGCGGAGAGTAATACGTCGCCGGTGCCTGGAAACGGGATAAGGCGTAGATAGGTACGCCGAGGCATCTTACCCAGTTTCGGGGCTCTCCTAGGAGATAACACCCCTAGTCCTGCTCTACGGGGTCTCCGCATGATCACTATCTCAACAAGTAGCTACAAGCTTGCGTCTTGAGCTATTTGGCTAGAGGAGGAAGAAGGGCAAGGCTAGCTCTACTCCTCTCTCTATGTGTGTGTGTTATCTAAGAAGCTGAACCGTTCGCATGGGTGCCCTGGGGGGTTTATATAGGCCTACCCCCCAGAGGTACAATGGTAATCCGGCTGGGTGTAGGACCCAACCATTAGTATCTCTGGTGGCCGGCTTCTCCGCCGATGATGTGTGCTTTGTCGAGGGGAGCATGGCTATTGTGCCGCTGCCTGGCGGGCGTTTACTGTAGCCATTCCCCATATCTTCTGGTTAATGGTGCACAGACTTTGAGGGAGGGGGAGGGCCGCCTGCTAGGAGTCGGCCTCCCCCACGCTGACTGGTCAGGGCCTGCCGTCTTATGGCTTCCCTCGGACAGGTAGGGCCCGCCGCCCGCAGGCCGTATAGACAGCCCATCATGGGGCGCCACACCCTAGGCCGTAGGTGATGTCACGGGCTGCGTGGCAACAGTGCCGCGCCGGGCGAGGGATGTCCGCCCAGTACGCAACACTATGGCCACGCTCTGCCCTGGATTCGGGGGTGGCAGGTTGCACTGTAGCCACGCCCCGTCTTGTCGTCGTAATGAGGTGCTAACTTTGAGGGAGCGAGGGGCCGACTGCCAGGAGCCGACCTCCCTTGAGGCCACCAGCTAGGAGTCGGTTGATGTCTACTACACAACCTTCTTCTTGTAGACGTTGTTGGGCCTCCAAGTGCAGAGGTTTGTAGGACAGTAGCAAATTTCCCTCAAGTGGATGACCTAAGGTTTATCAATCCGTGGGAGGCGTAGGATGAAGATAGTCTCTCTCAGGCAACCCTGCAACCAAATAACAAAGAGTCTCTTGTGTCCCCAACACACCCAATACAATGGTAAATTGTATAGGTGCACTAGTTCGGCGAAGAGATGGTGATACAAGTACAATATGGATGGTAGATAAAGGTTTTTGTAATTTGAAATTATAAAAACAGAAAGGTAACTAATGGTAAAAGTGAGCGTAAACTATATTGCAATACTAGGAAACAAGGCCTAGGGTTCATACTTTCACTAGTGCAAGTTCTCTCAACAATAATAACATAATTGGATCACATAACTATCCCTCAGCATGCAACAAAGAGTCACTCCAAAGTCACTAATAGCGGAGAACAAACAAAGAGACTATTGTAGGGTACGAAACCACCTCAAAGTTATTCTTTCTGATCGATCTATTCAAGAGTTCGTACTAGAATAACACCTTAAGACACAAATCAACCAAAACCATAATGTCACCTAGATACTCCAATGTCACCTCAAGTATCCATGGGTATGATTATATGATATGCATCACACAATCTCAGATTCATCTATTCAATGAACACAAAGAACTTCAAAGAGTGCCCCAAAGTTTCTATCGGAGAGTCAAGACGAAAACGTGTGCCAACCCCTGTGCATAAGTTCATGCGGTCACGGAACTCGCAAGTTGATCACCAAAACATACATCAAGTGGATCACGTGATATCCCATTGTCACCACAGATAAGCACATGCAATATATACATCAAGTGTTCTCATATCCTTAAAGACTCAATCCGATAAGATAACTTCAAAGGGAAAACTCAATTCATCACAAGAGGGTAGAGGGGGAGAAACATCATAAAATCCAACTATAATAGCAAAGCTCGTGATACATCAAAATTGTACCACCTCAAGAACACGAGAGAGAGAGAGAGAGAGATCAAACACATAGCTACTGGTACATACCCTCAGCCCCGAGGGAAAACTACAACTTCCTCGTCATGGAGAGCGCTGGGATGATGAAGATGGCCACCGGAGAGGGATTCCCCCCTCCGGCAGGGTGCCGGAACATGTCTAGATTTGTTTTCGGTGGCTACAGAGGCTTCTGGTGGCGGAACTCCCGATCTAGGTTTCTTTCTGGAAGTTTGGGTATATATATATAAGAGGTTTTGGCGTCGAGAACAAGTCAGGGGGGTCTCCGGGCTGTCCACGAGGTAGGGAGGCGCGCCCAGGGGGGTGGGCGCGCCCCTACCCTCGTGGGAAGCCCAGGACTCTTCTGGCCCAACTCTTTTACTCCATGGCCTTCTTCTGGTCCAAAAATAAGTTCCGTGAAGTTTCAGGTCAATTGGACTCTGTTTGGTTTTCATTTTCTGCAATACTCAAAAACAAGGAAAAAACAGAAACTGGCACTGGGCTCTAGGTTAATAGGTTAGTACCAAAAATCATATAAAATAGCATATAAATGCATATAAAACAACCTAGATGGATAGTATAATAGCATGGAACAATCAAAAATTATAAATACGTTGGAGACGTATCAAGCATCCCCAAGCTTAATTCCTGCTCGTCCTTGAGTAGGTAAATGATAAAACATAATTTTTGAGGTGGAATGCTACCTAACATAATCATCAATATAATCTTCTTTATTGTGGCAATAATATTCAGATTCATAAGATTCAAGACAAAAGTTTAATATTGACATAAAAATAATAATACTTCAAGCATACTAACTAAGCAATCATGTCTTCTCAAAATAACATGGCCAAAGAAAGTTCATCCCTACAAAATCATATAGTTTGGTCATGCTCCATTTTTGTCACACAAAATGCTCTCATCTTGCATAACCCCTATGACAAGCGAAGCAATTGTTTCATACTTTACTAATCTCAAACTTTTTTCAACTTTCACGCAATACATGAGCGTGAGCCATGGATATAGCACTATGGGTGGAATAGAATTTGATGATGGGGGTTATGTTGAGAAGACAAAAAAAGGAGAAAGTCTCACACCAACGAGGCTAATCAACGGGCTAGGGAGATGCCCATCAATTGATGTCAATGCAAAGAAGTAGGGATTGTCATGCAACGGATGCACTAGAGCTATAAATGTATGAAAGCTCAACAAAAGAAACTAAGTGGGTGTGCATCCAACTTGCTTGCTTACTAAGAACTAGGGCATTTGAGGAAGCCCATTATTGGAATATACAAGCCAAGTTCTATAATGAAAGATTCCCACTAGTATATGAAAGTGACAAAACAAGAGACTCTCTATCATAAAGATCATGGTGCTACTTTGAAGCACAAGTGTGGAAAAAAGGATAGTAGCATTGTCCCTTTTTACTTATTTTTGGGGCCTTTCTTTTTTTGGCCTTTATCCCTTATTTATTTATTTATTTATTTGGGACAATGCTCTATTAATTAAGATCATCACACTTCTATTTATTTACAACTCAATGATTACAACTCGATGCTAGAACAAAATATGACTATATGAATGCCTCCGACGGTGTACCGGGATGTGCAATGACTCATGAGTGACATGTACAAAAGAATTATGAACGGTGGCTTTGCCACAAATACGATGTCAACTACATGATCATGCAAAGCAATATGACAATGATGAAGCGTGTCATAATAAACAGAACGGTGGAAAGTTGCATGGCAATATATCTCGGAATGGCTATGGAATGCCATAATAGGTAGGTATGGTGGCTGTTTTGAGGAAGATATAAGGAGGTTTATGTGTGATACAGCGTATCGTATCATAGGGTTTGGATGCACCGGCGATGTTTGCACCAACTCTCAAGGTGAGAAAGGGTAATGCACGGTACCGAAGAGGCTAGCAATGATGGAATGGTGAGAGTGCGTAATATCCATGGACTCACATTAGTCATAAAGAACTCATATACTTATTGCAAAAGTTTATTAGCCCTCGAATCAAATTACTAATATGCATGCCCCTAGGGGGATAGATTGGTAGGAAAAGACCATCGCTCGTCCCCGACCGCCACTCATAAGGAAAGCAATCAAAGAACACTCCATGCTTCAATTTTGTCACACAACGTTTACCATATGTGCATGCTCCGGGACTTGCCAACCTCAACACAAGTATTTCTCAATTTCATAATTACCCAACTAGCACGACTCTAATGTCATCACCTTTATATCTCAAAACAACTATCAAGTATCCAACTTCTCTTAGTATTCAATGCACTTTATATGAAAGTTTTTATTATACCCATCTTGGATGCCCATCATATTAGGACTAGTTTCATAACCAAAGAAAACTACCATGCTGTTCTAAAAGACTCTCAAAATAATATAAGTGAAGCATGTCAGTTCATACATTTCTTCAAAATAAAACCACCGCCGTGCTCTAAAAGGATATAAGTGAAGCACTAGAGCAAATGACAAACTACTCCGAAAGATATAAGTGAAGATCAATGAGTAGTCGAATAATTATGCAACTATATGAAGACTCTCTAACATTTAATAATTTCAGATCTTGGTATTTTATTCAAACATCAAGCAAAACAAAAGAAAATAAAATGACGCTCCAAGAAAAACACATATCATGTGGTGAATAAAAATATAGCTCCAAGTAAAGTTACCGATGAACGAAGACGAAAGAGGGGATGCCTTCCGGGGCATCCCCAAGCTTAGGCTCTTGGTTGTCCTTGAATATTACCTTGGGGTGCCTTGGGAATCCCCAAGCTTAGGCTCTTGCCATTTCTTATTCCATAGTCCATCGAATCTTTACCCAAAACTTGAAAACTTCACAACACAAAACTTAACATAAAACTTGTAAGCTCCGTTGTTATAAGAAGATAAATCACCACTTAGGTACTGTTGTGAACTCATTCTAAATTCATATTGGTGTAAAATCTACTGTATTCCAAGTTATCTATGGTTCATACCCTCCGATACTACTCATAGATTCATCAAAATAAGCAAACAACACATAGAAAACAGAATCTGTCAAAAACAGAACAGTCTGTAGTAATCTGGATCAAACCTATACTTATGGAACCCTAAAAATTCTAAAATAAATTTCTGGACTTTAGGAATTTATCTATTAATCATCTTGAAAAAGAATCAACTAAATAGCACTCTCCAGTAAAAGATAGAAGCAAATCTCGTGAGCGCTAAAGTTTCTGTTTTTAGAGCAAGATCGCAAAGACTTCACCCAAGTCTTCCCAAAGGTTCTACTTGGCACAACATTAATTAAGACATAAAAAACTCAATCATACCATAATCTATATGAAATATTTATTACTAAACAGGAACAAAAAGCAAGGAAAAAAATTGGGTTGCCTCCCAACAAGCGCTATCGTTTAACGCCCCTAGCTAGGCATGATGATTTCAATGATGCTCACATAAAAGATAAGAATTTAAACATAAAGAGAGCATCATGAAGAATATGACTAGCACATTTAATTCTAACCCACTTCCTATTAATAGAGATTTTTTGAGCAAACAACTTGTGGGAACAAGAATCAACTTGCGTAGGAGGGTAAAACAAGCATGACTTTGAAACTTTAAGCACATAGAGAGGAAACTTGATATTATTGCAATTCCTACAAGCATATGTTCCTACCTCACAATAATTTTCAGTAGCATCATGAATGAATTCAACAATATAACCATCACATAAAGCATTCTTTTCATGATCTACAAGCATAGAAAATTTACTACTCTCCACATAAGCAAGATTCTTCTCAATCGGAATAGTGGGAATATCATAATAAACTCGAATACTATAAATTGTTTCCACATTAAAAGAGTAATGTTCAGGAAAAGGGTAATCATAACCATGACAAGTTTTGATATAATCATCACTACTTTTTATAGCATAAGTTTCATCACAATAATCATCATAAGTAGCAACTTTGTTCTCATCATAATCAATTAAAACCTCTTCCAAGATAGTGGAATCATTACTAAATAAAGTCATGACCTCTCCAAATCCACTTTCATAATTGTCACAATAAGATTCAAGACCCTCCAAAATAGTGGGATCATTACTTCCTAAAGTTGACACTCTTCCAAACCCACTTTCATCAATATAATCATCATAAGTAGGAGGCATTCTATCATCATAATAAATTTGCATATCAAAACTTGGGGGACTAAAAATATCATCTTCATCAAACGTAGCATCCCCAAGCTTGGGACAAACATTAATTGCAGCAAATACATTCTCAAACATGTCATTCTCATCAAACATAGCATCCCCAAGCTTGGGCCTTTTCATATCATAAGCATAATCACTCTCATCATTAATAGTATGGATAGCACCAATAGTATAGCAAATATCATCATCACAATGAGTAATAGGAGCAACATCATTTGGGAGGAATACCTCTTTACCTTTACTTCTCCGTCTTTTCTTTTTCTTCTTCACATCATGTGTGGGTTTATTCCTCTTTTTGGAGCTCTTTATTAGTGAGATTGGTTGAATAGAAAGCTCCTCCTCGTTACCTGATTCATCATAATAAAGAATAGGAGGATATGGGGAAATATCTTCCCTTTCATTAGTATTCTCTTCATCTTCTATTTGTTTTCTTGACTTTATGTAATTGGAAATATAAGGATTTTCAATGCAATTCACCGCACAATACATATAAATTTCCTCTAGATCAAAATCAAGAACTTTATCAAGGGTAAATTCTGGAATATCCTTAGTTATACATTTCATTTCTTCATAACCCAGAAGCAAACTAAGTTCATTATGATGTGCAAGGGAAATCAATTCATCAAAATTTTTGGACACGATTCGATCATGAACAATTTGCACTGGATATTTAAATGATCATGTTCATTGCAAAGTTCACAAGGATGGCAAAGAAATTTTAAATCTTCGGCACAAGCATCTAGCCTTTCTTGCAACCATTTAGTTTCTAAATACTTATGCCTCTTGCGAAATCTATCTTCCCTATTTGGTGTGTACTTGCAAACTCTATGCACTCCACAAAAATTGACATGCTTATAAGAGACATTTTCATCATGACTAGTGCAATAATCATTAGTACCATGGATATTCAAGGAATTCATACTAACAACATTGCAGTCATGCTCATCATTCAAAGATTTAGTGCCAAACATTCTAATGCATTCTTCTTCTAACAATTTGGCACAATTATCGGAATCCTTATCTCATCATTCAAATATTTAGTGCCAAACATTCTAATGCATTCTTCTTCTAACAATTTGGCACAATTATCGGAATCCTTATTTTCATGGAAGACATTAAAAAGATGAAGCATATGAGGTATCCTCAATTCCATTTTTTGTATTTTTCTTTTATAGACTAAACTAGTGACAAAACATGAAACAAAAAGATTCGATTGCAAGATCTAAAGATATACCTTCAAGCGCTAACCTCCCCGGCAACGGCGCTAGAAAAGAGCTTGATGTCTACTACACAACCTTCTTCTTGTAGACATTGTTGGGCCTCCAAGTGCAGATGTTTGTAGGACAGTAGCAAATTTCCCTCAAGTGGATGACCTAAGGTTTATCAATCCGTGGGAAGCGTAGGATGAAGATAGTCTCTCTCAGGCAACCCTGCAACAAAATAACAAAGAGTCTCTTGTGTCCCCAACACACCCAATACAATGGTAAATTGTATAGGTGCACTAGTTCGGCGAAGAGATGGTGATACAAGTGAATATGGATGGTAGATAAAGGTATTTGTAATCTGAAATTATAAAAACAGCAAGGTAACTAATGATAAAAGTGAGCGTAAATGGTATTGCAATGTGTTGAAACAAGGCCTAGGGTTCATACTTTCGCTAGTGCAAGTTCCCTCAACAATACTAACATAATTGGATCACATAACTATCCCTCAACATGCAACAAAGAGTCACTCCAAAGTCACTAATAGCGGAGAACAAACGAAGAGATTATGGTAGGGTACGAAACCACCTCAAAGTTATTCTTTCCAATCAATCCGTTGGGCTATTCCTATAAGTGTCACAAACAGCCCTAGAGTTCATACTAGAATAACACCTTAAGACACAAATCAACCAAAACCCTAATGTCACCTAGATACTCCAATGTCACCTCAACTATCCGTGGGTATGATTATACGACATGCATCACACAATCTCAGATTCATCTATTCAACCAACACAAAGGACCTCAAAGAGTGCCCCAAAGTTTCTATCGGAGAATCACGATGAAAACGTGTGCCAACCCCTATGCATAGGTTCATGGGCGGAACCCGCATGTTGATCACCAAAACATACATCAAGTGAATCACGTGGTATCCCATTGTCACCGCAGATACGCACGGCAAGACATACATCAAGTGTTCTCAAATCTTTAAAGACTCAATCCGATAAGATAACTTCAAAGGGGAAACTCAATTCATTACAAGAGAGTAGAGGGGGAGGAGAAACATAAGATCCAACTATAATAGCAAAGCTCGTGATACATCAAGATCGTATCACCTCAAGAACATGAGAGAGAGAGAGATCAAACACATAGCTACTGGTACATACCCTTAGCCCCGAGGGAGAACTACTCCCTCCTCGTCATGGAGAGCACGGGGATGATGAAGATGGCCACCGGAGAAGGATTCCCCCTCTGGCAAGGTGCCGGAACGGGTCTAGATTGGCTTTCGGTGGCTACAGAGGCTTCTGGCGGTGGAACTCCCGATCTATTGTCTCCTCTGGAAGTTTTAGGATACGTAGGTATATATGGGTGAAAGAAGCACGTCGGTGGACCGAAGGGGGGGCCACGAGGCAGGGGGCGCGCCCTAGGGGGGTGGGCGCGCCCCCACCCTCGTGGGCACCTCCCTTCTTTCATGACGTGCACTCCAAGCTTTTCCGGTAGCTTTCCTTCCAAAATAACTTCTCTAGTTGATTTTGTTCCGTTTCGACTCCGTTTGATATTCCTTTTCTTCGAAACACTGAAATAGGCATAAAAACAACAATTCTGGGCTGGGCCTCGGTTAATAGGTTAGTCCCAAAAATAATATAAAAGTGGATAATAAAGCCCAATATTGCCCAAAACAGTAGATAATATAGCATGGAGCAATCAAAAATTATAGATACGTTGGAGACATATCAAGCATCCCCAAGCTTAATTCTTGCTCGTCCTCGAGTAGGTAAATGAAAAAAACAGAATTTTTGATGTGGAGTGCTACTTGGCATAATTTCAATGTGATTCTTCTTAATTGTGGTATGAATATTCAGATCCGTAAGATTCAAGACAAAAGTTCATATTGACATAGAAATAATAATACTTCAAGCATACTAACTAAGCAATTATGTCTTCTCAAAATAACATGGCCAAAGAAAGTTCATCCCTACAAAATCATATAGTTTAGTCATGTTTCATTTTCGTCACACAAGAATGCTCTCATCATGCACAACCCCGATGATAAGCCAAGTAATTGTTTCATACTTTAGTAATCTCAAACTCATAAACTTTCACGCGATACATGAGCGCGAGCCATGGATATAGCACTATGGTTGGAATAGAATAATGAGGGGGCTATGTGGAGAAGACAAAAAGGAGAAAGTCTCACATCAACGAGGCTAATCAATGGGCTATGGAGATGCCCACCGATTGATGTTAATGCAAGGAGTAGGGATTGCCATGCAACGGATGCACTAGAGCTATAAATGTATGAAAGCTCAACAAAAGAAACTAAGTGGGTGTGCATCCAACTTGCTTGCTCACAAAGACCTAGGGCACTTGAGGAGGCCCATTGTTGGAATATACAAGCCTAGTTCTGTAATGAAAAATTCCCACTAGTATATGAAAGTGACAAAACAAGAGACTCTCTACTATGAAGATCATGGTGCTACTTTGAAGCACAAGTGTGGTAAAAGGATAGTAACATTGTCCCTTCTCTCTTTTTCTCTCATTTTTTTGGGCCTTCTCTTTTTTTATGGCCTTTCTTTTTTGGGGCCTTCTCTTTTTTTTGGACTTTCTCTTTTTTTTATTCCTCACTTGGCACAATGCTCTAATAATGATGATCATCACACTTCTATTTATTTACAACTCAATGATTACAACTCGATACTAGAACAAAGATGACTCTATATGAATGCCTCCGGCGGTGTACGGGGATTGCGATGAATCAAGTGTGACATGTATGAAAAATTATGGGCGGTGGCTTTGCCACAAATACGATGTCAACTACATGATCATGCAAAGCAATATGACAATGATGAATGTGTCATGATGAACGGAATGATGGAAAGTTGCATGGCAATATATCTCGGAATGGCTATGGAAATGCCATAATAGGTAGGTATGGTGGCTGTTTTGAGGAAGATATAAGGAGGTGTATGTGTGAAAGAGCGTATCATATCACGGGGTTTGGATGCACCGGCGAAGTTTGCGCCAACTCTCAATGTGAGAAAGGGCAATGCACGGTACCGAAGAGGCTAGCAAGGATGGAAGGGTGAGAGTGCGTATAATCCATGGACTCAACATTAGTCATAAAGAACTCACATACTTATTGCAAAAATCTACAAGTCATCAAAAACCTCGACACTACGCGCATGCTCCTAGGGGGATAGATTGGTAGGAAAAGACCATCGGTCGTCCCCGACCGTCACTCATAAGGAGGACAATCAAATAACACCTCATGTTTCAAATTTGTTACACAACGTTTACCATACGTGGATGCTACAGGACTTGCAAACTTCAACACAAGAATTTCTCAATTTCACAACTACTCAACTAGCATGACTTTGATATTATTACCCCCATATCTCAAAACAATCATCAAGCATCAAACTTCTCTTAGTATTCAACACACTCATAAGAAAGTTTTATTATTAATCTTGCATACCAAGAATATTAGGATTTTAAACAAATTAACATGCTATTAAGACTCTCGAAATAATCTAAGTGAAGCATGAGAGTTCATCTATTTCTTCAAAATAAAACTACTACCATGCTCTAAAAGATATAAGTGAATCACTAGAGCAACAACAAGCTACTCCGAAAGATATAAGTGAAGATCAATGAGTAGTCAAATAATTATGCAACTAAGTGAAGACTCCCTAACATTTAAGAATTTCAGATCTTGGTTTTTTATTCAAACAGCAAGCAAAGAAAAATAGAATGACATTCTAACAATGGCAAACATCATGTGAAGAAGCAAAAACTTAGGATCAACCGATACCAACCGATAGTTGTTTGAAGAAGAAAGGTGGGATGCCAACCGGGGCATCCCCAAGCTTAGACACTTGAGACTTATTGAGATATTATCTTGGGGTGCCTTGGGCATCCCCAAGCTTGAGCTTTTGTGTCTCCTTAATTCCTCTCATATCACGGTCTCCCTAAATCTCAAAAGCTTCATCCACACAAAACTCAACAAGGACTCATGAGATAAGTTAGTATAAACCATTGCAAAAACCTTATCATACTCTACTGTAGCAAATCACTAAAATTATTATTCAACATTGCATACTAAATGCCTCTGCATATTTAATACTCCTATCCTCAAATAGAACCATTAAAGAATCAAACATATGCAAACAATGCAAACATAACAGCAATCTGCCTAAACAGGACAGTCTGTAATGAATGCAGAAACATCCATACTTCCCTAGCTCCAAAAATTATGAAATAAAATTCCCACTGTAGTAAATTTATCATATCTTAATATGCAAGAGGTTTCAACATTTTATAACATTCTGACTTTTCTAGGGAATTATTGCAACAACGGTAAACTTTCTGTTTTCAAAGAGCAACATGTGTACTTGTAACATAGGCATAGTAAAGGCTATCAATGACACTTTTATTGAAATGAAAGATGCAAAACATTGTTATAAATAACATCAAGAAAATACTAACAAAATAAATTGACTCTCCAAGCAAAACACATATCATGTGGCGAATAAAAATATAGCTCTAAGTAAAGTTACCGATGAATGAAGACGAAAGAGGGGATGCCTTCCGGGGCATCCCCAAGCTTAGGCTCTTGGCTATCCTTGAATATTACCTTGGGGTGCCTCGGGCATCCCCAAGCTTAGGATCTTGCCACTCCTTATTCCATAGTCCATCGAATCCTTACCCAAAACTTGAAAACTTCACAACACAAAACTTAACAGAAAACTCGTAAGCTCCGTTAGCGAAAGAAAACAAAAAACTACTTCAAGGTACTGTAATGAACTCATTCTTTATTTATATTGGTGTTAAACCTACTGTATTCCAACTTCTCTATGGTTTATAAACTCTTTTACTAGCCATAGATTCATCAAAATAAGCAAACAACACACGAAAAATAGAATCTGTCAAAAACAGAACATTCTGTAGTAATCTGGATCAAACGTATACTTCTGGAACTCATAAAATTTTCAAATAAATTTCTGGAACTGAGGAATTTATCTATTAATCATCTTCAAAAAGAATTAACTAAATATCACTCCCCAAATAAAAATGGCAGCAATTCACGTGAGTGCTAAAGTTTCTGTTTTTTACAGCATGATCAACAAGACTTCTCCCAAGTCTTCCCAAAGGTTCTACTTGGCACAAACACTAATTAAAAAACTAAAACCACATCTAAACAGAGGCTAGATGAATTTTTTATTACTAAACAGGAAAAAAAAGCAAGGAACAAAAATAAAGTTGGGTTGCCTCCCAACAAGCGCTATCGTTTAACGCCCCTAGCCAGGCATGATGATTTCAACGATGCTCACATAAAAGATAAGAATTGAAACATAAAGAGGGCATCATTAAGAATATGACTAGCACATTTAAGTCTAACATACTTCCTATGCATAGGGATTTTGTTACCAAACAACTTGTGGGAACAAGAATCAACTTGCATAGGAAAGCAAAACAAGCACAACTTCAAGATTTTAAGCACATAGAGAGGAAACTTGATATTATTGCAATTCCTACAAGCATATATTCCTCCCTCATAATAATTTTCAGTAGCATCATGAATGAATTCAACAATATAACCAGCACCTAAAGCAATCTTTTCATGATCTACAAGCATAGAATTTTTATTACTCTCCACATAAGCAAACTTCTTCTCATGAATAGTAGTGGGAGCAAACTCAACAAAATAACTATCGTGTGATTGAAAATTAAGACCAAGATGAAAAATTTCATGGTTATCATTATTCTTTAAAGCATACGTGTCATCACAATAATCATCATAGATAGGAGGCATGCTTCCATCATAGTAAATTTGCTCATCAAAACTTGGGGGACAAAAAATATCATCTTCATCAAACATAGCTTCCCCAAGCTTGTGGCTTTGCATATCATTAGCATCATAGATATTCAAGGAATTCATACTAACATCATTGCAATCATGCTCATTATTCAAATATTTAGTGCCAAACATTTTATAGATTTCTTCTTCTAGCACTTGAGCACAATTATCCTTTCCATCATACTCACAAAAGATATTAAAAAGATGAAGCGTGTGAGGCAAACATAATTCCATTTTT
Organism: Triticum urartu; assembly: GCF_003073215.2. Classification (NCBI taxonomy): domain Eukaryota; kingdom Viridiplantae; phylum Streptophyta; class Magnoliopsida; order Poales; family Poaceae; genus Triticum; species Triticum urartu. The sequence goes on from NC_053022.1 coordinate 128,516,161, forward strand.
TAACTTTCTTTTATAAAATAAACTAGTGATAAAACAAGAAACTAAAAGACTCGATTGCAAGATCTAAAGATATACCTTCAAGCGCTAACCTCCCCGGCAACGGCACCAGAAAAGAGCTTGATGTCTACTACACAACCTTCTTCTTGTAGACGTTGTTGGGCCTCCAAGTGTAGAGGTTTGTAGGACAGTAGCAAATTTCCCTCAAGTGGATGACCTAAGGTTTATCAATCCGTAGGAGGCGTAGGATGAAGATGGTCTCTCTCAAGCAACCCTACAACCAAATAACAAAGAGTCTCTTGTGTCCCCAACACACCCAATACAATGGTAAATTGTATAGGTGCACTAGTTCGGCGAAGAGATGGTGATACAAGTGCAATATGGATGGTAGATAAAGGTATTTGTAATCTGAAATTATAAAAACAGCAAGGTAACTAATGATAAAAGTGAGCGTAAACGGTATTGCATTGTGTTGAAACAAGGCCTATGGTTCATACTTTCGCTAGTGCAAGTTCCCTCAACAATACTAACATAATTGGATCGCATAACTATCCCTCAACATGCAACAAAGAGTCACTCCAAAGTCACTAATAGCGGAGAACAAACGAAGAGATTATGGTAGGGTATGAAACCACCTCAAAGTTATTCTTTCCAATCAATCCGTTGGGCTATTCCTATAAGTGTCACAAACAGCCCTAGAGTTCGTACTAGAATAACACCTTAAGACACAAATCAACCAAAACCCTAATGTCACCTAGATACTCCAATGTCACCTCAACTATCCGTGGGCATGATTATACGATATGCATCACACAATCTCAGATTCATCTATTCAACCAACACAAAGGACCTCAAAGAGTGCCCCAAAGTTTCTACCAGAGAATCATGAGGAAAACGTGTGCCAACCCCTATGCATAGGTTCATGGGCGGAACCCGCAAGTTGATCACCAAAACATACATCAAGTGAATCACGTGGTATCCCATTATCACCATAGATACGCACGGCAAGACATACATCAAGTGTTCTCAAATATTTAAAGACTCAATCTGATAAGATAACTTCAAAGGGGAAACTCAATTCATTACAAGAGAGTAGAGGGGGAGGAGAAACATAAGATCCAAATATAATAGCAAAGCTCACGATACATCAAGATCGTATCACCTCAAGAACACGAGAGAGAGAGAGATCAAACACATAGCTACTGGTACATACCCTCAGCCCCGAGGGAGAACTACTCCCTCCTCGCCATGGAGAGCACCGGGATGATGAAGATGGCCACTGGAGAAGGATTCCCCCTCCGGCAGGGTGCCGGAACGGGTCTAGATTGGCTTTCGGTGGCTACGGAGGCTTCTGGCGGCGGAACTCCCGATCTATTGTCTCCTCTGGAAGTTTTAGGATACGTAGGTATATATGGGTGAAAGAAGCACGTCGGTGGACCGAAGGGGGGGCCACGAGGCAGCGGCGCACGCCCTAGGGGGGTGGGCGCGCCCCCCACCCTCGTGGGCACCTCCCTTCTTTCCTGACGTGCACTCCAAGCTTTTCCGGTAGCTTTCCTTCCAAAAATAACTTCTCTAGTTGATTTCGTTCTGTTTCGACTCCGTTTGATATTCCTTTTCTTCGAAACACTAAAATAGGCAAAAAAAATAGCAATTCTGGGCTGGGCCTCGGTTAATAGGTTAGTCCCAAAAATAATATAAAAGTGGACAATAAAGCCCAATATTGCCCAAAATAGTAGATAACATAGCATGGAGCAATCAAAAATTATAGATACGTTGGAGACGTATCAAGGAGCCACCATGAGGGCCCATCGGCGATGGCCGTGCCGCACACACATCAGCCTTCCGGCGTTGCAGGAGAATAAATTGCAGGCAGGGGCCACGACACGACGCTAGAGGTGGAAGGCAGGGGGCGCAGCGCGGGGTCAAGATGTGGGAGGTGGGGGCCATGACACGATGCTCGAGGTGGAAGGCGGTGGCGCGGCGCGACACTAGAGATGGGAGGCGACGAGGTGCGATGATGGAGGTAGAGGCATCCCGCCGATGTGGCCGGGGGCAGGACGATCCGGCTGGGCCGAAGAAAGGTCACTGGTGGCCGAATCTGGTGCCCCCGGTGCTCCTCCCCCTGTTTGACCTCGCCATTGTCCTTTTGGTGATGCAGGTGGTGGGCGGCGGCGGGAGGTGTCAGTGAGAGGGGAGAGAGGAGGAGGAAAAGAGAAAGAAGAAAAGAAAAAAAAGGTGAAAAGAGATGGGAGGCCAGCGGGTGGGTCCATCTTCCACCTCAACATATTGTCCATGTAGGCAGTGGCGGAGCTTGAAAGAAAAAGTTGGGCAGACTGGACTAAAGAAGAGCATATTTTTCCCCCAATTATAAATCATAAGGACATGTCACAAGATTGAGCTAGAAGATATGTACATAATATATATAATATGTACCAAATTCAATTCTATTTTCCTTTTGAATACCAAATCAATTCTTCTTTGAGTCTGGTTTTCCTTGCCCATAACTACCTATATTGCATTTCATAAACCAAATCATCAGTCTATTATTTATCACAACTTCACTAGCAGGACTGATCACTGTATGCATGAAACTGAACAAAACCCCCTAGTCAAAGAATCAGGCTATTGCTTATCAAATTTCCCATGTACCTACGTGTGATGTGGCAGGGGGCAGGGGCAGGGGCTAAGTCATGGGAGTTCGCTCAAGTCATGCGCCAGCCTTGTAGACTTGGAGTTGGAGGAGAACAACGGTAGGAATTGATGGTCGGCAGCACGCACGACACACTGGTCACTGGTGGTCGTTGGATGATGGGTGGCACCGTTGTAGGAAGGAGTAGGGCAGGGCGAGGCGAGATCCTGGCGCAGGTGGACAGGGGGCGGCACACTCCGGTTGCTCCATGGCGGTCGGCGGCGGTTACATGAGTGTGAGACGGACATAGAGGATGGGGAAACATGAAAGCCTATGCTTGCCAGAGATGAGGAGACGAGATGTTGTGCCTGTGCGTGTGTGGGCTCAATGGACTGGGCTAAGATGACACATAGTTGTTTTTTTCAAATTCCTAGGCAGGCCACGGCCCTGTTCTGCCCCTACAGAGCTCCGCCCCTTGCATGTAGGCATGCCAAATTAGTCTGTCATGTGTGGCCAACTTGTCAGTTTTGCTGTTAGACGCTTAATTTGGAATCAGTGTGATTTGTTACTCACTTGACGCAGAAGTGGTGGTTTTTGAAACTTTTGGTAAAAGTGGTAATTTAGGAGTACCCTAACAACAGATATGGCGGCTTTCAGCAATTTACTCCCACCAGGAAGACCGCCGCACTTCGAAACCTCCCCTACGAGCTCAAGGCCGTGCACTGCCTCACCACGCGCACCCCCACCGTGACCCGCCACACCAGAACAAATCCATCGTGCCGCCCGCTTGATGTCGCTCCCCGCGCGAGGAAGGCTTGTCGTGGCGCGCCGATATCTCCCGCCTCCACCACCCTCGGAGGCGGCCAGGGAATCAGAGAAAGGAGGGGCTTGCGGGCTAGAGTTTGCTCCTCCGGAGCCGTCGACGCGAGCAGCCCGGAGGGTGGAGAATTTGTACTACCATTGACCTGTCGTCTCCTCTTAGGCATTCAAGAGTGGTTGGTGCGTAAGCTAGGAAAGTTTGGATGAAGATATTTTTCTTCGAGGTGACCGATGCTTATCAAGCCGCAGCTTAATGATTGGTTTAGGGCATGCGTCCTCTACGTTGTGTTTATAATAATTGTGGTTGCTAATCTTTTGATTAGTTCAAGTGTGGAGTTTAAACTAAACTTGTTCGGTCGTACCAAGTTATAGTCTTTTGTACTTGTTTCCTGTCTTATATAGAAATATGATACGTCTAGACGTACTCTCAAAAACAAAACACAACCATCAAACAACGTTACACATCGCTCCATCACAACATCGGGATCTGTAACAAAATTTTATTACATCCAAGTTTGCAATCTTGTAAAAGGCAGCGCAAACTACGCAGCAGCAGCAGCAAAGAGAACCAAAAAAACACCAACCAAACTTATTCCACATGAAACCAGTTGAAGTTTTGCAGCCGAATTGTCGTCTACTGCTCGCTGGTTGCTGCTCCACAAGTTTTTTTCTTTTCAAAGAAAAGGCAGAGCACTTTCTATCTTATGCATTCAAAACAAGTATGTCCCTGAGTGACCGAAGTCAATTACAGGAAGGTGATATTAGCGCTGCACAAAGTGTGCAGCCATTCATTGCCAAACCGTTTGAAACTTACATAAAGATGACGAGGGAAGACACCCCCCCTCAAAAAATGTACAAGGGCACAATGGTCATACTGAGGAAATGGTATACCCACCTTGTATTGTACACTACAGGCCGGCGTACATATACCCACGCGCATGCCAAAAAAAGCCGCGTGTGTACGGGAGAAAAGAGCCACTTGCATGATCTTCTAGCCCGCCCGACGATCACGCTCCTCCTGTTCCATTTTTCCAACTAGCCGATCGCCACTGTCCCAGCCCCGTCTGCCACCACATCTCATTGTCCTCGTCCGACGCCGCCTCCGCCGTGACTGACCGCGTTGTCGCCCCCGCCGTGCATCTGGCCAAAAATCCCGCGGCTTCCTCGTCTTGCATGTCGCCGCGGCTAGAATCAAGCAGGAGACCCCCTTCCTGAAGGCCCGTCATCCTACGCCGGCGACGTCTACACCGTGGCCCAAGGTTTGGCATCTAAACCTACTATGATTGATGGAAGTGATTTAGTTCATGTAGTGATTTTTGGGTTTAGGGTTCATCTAAACCTCCTGCCGCAGCACCGCCTCCACGGACGACCGCATGATGTAGAGAACTAGTGTTGCACTTGGGCATGATCCACTGTACGAAACTTAACAGATGATAATTATCAATGTTGTGTAGTTTTGCGAGTTAGGTGTGTTGACATGGACGAACAAACCGCATTCGCGGGGGATGAGAATGATACTAATAAGGCGACTCAGACTGATAACGATAGTTTTAACGAAGGTGATGACATCAGTGACAATGATTCGTGCTCGTCATATGATATCTTACCTCTGGAGGATTTGATAATAATGAACATGGCGTGAATAGTGAAAATGTAAGTGGCGTATATTTTGATTCATTATTGAATTTGCAAAGTTTGGCAGGGATAACTATTTCTCTATGTTTACAAATTTGCAGGAAGATGTGGATGTTGACATGTGTAAAATAGTTTTCAGGAATCATTCGCAGATAACTTGAGCCACGTTCGTTCATACATGTTGTACATCGCGCAATAGTATGGAAAAACCCCTAAAACACTGCCCTAACATGACGCAACGTGCATTCGATGTTGAGACTTCTTCAAATATTATCTTAGGATGCCTTGGGCATCCCTAAGCTTGAGCTCTTGTGTCTCCTTAATTCCTTTTATATCACGATTTCCCTAAATCTTAAAAACTCCATGCACACAAAACTCAACAAGAACTCGTGAGATAAATTAGTATAAATCAATGTAAAACCTTATCATTCTCTACTGTAGAAAATCACTAAAATTATTATTCAACAGTGCATACTAAATGACTTTGCATATTTAATACTCCTATCCTCAAATAGAATCATTAAACAAGCAAACATATGCAAACAATGCAAACATAACAACAATCTGCCAAAACAGGACAGTCTGTAAAGGATGGAAGAGTATCAATACTTATTTAACTCCAAAAATTCTGAAAAATTACCACACTATAGAAAATTTATCATATCTTACTCTACAAAAAGTTTCCACATTTTATCACATTCCGACTCTTTTCAAGAATTCATGCACTAGCGTACAACTTTCTGTTTTCAAACAACCACATATAGACTTGCAAAATAAGCATGGCAATGACTATACTTGGCATTTTTATTGAAGTAAAACATGAAAAACATTATTATAAGTAACAGCAAGAAAATCCTAACAAAATATAATGATGCTCCAAGTAAAACTCATATCATGTGACGAATGAAAATATAGCTCCAAGTAAGGTTACCGATATTATTGGAGACGAAAGAGGAGATGCCTTCCGGGGCATCCCCAAGCTTAGTTTCTTAGATCTTCCTTGAATATTAACTTGGGGTGCCTTGGGCATCCCCAAACTTAGGGTGATGTCACTCCTTATTCTCCTCATATCGATATCTCACCCAAAACTTGAAAACTTCAATCACACAAAACTTAGCGGAACTTCGTGAATAGGTTAGTATGATAAAGACTATAATCCGGCGGCACGGAGAGGCAGTAGTGGTGGAGCTCCGCTGTCTTCGGCCTGCCGAGGCTGGACGGCCAGGCGCCGGGGCCGTCGTCGCCGATGCCGGTGCTACTGCTCTCAAGGTAGAACGCCATCGACGGGGGTCATGTGTGAGGATGTCGGGGGTTTGGGGGTCGTGTGTGAGTGCCTCGGAGGAAGCCGAAGGCTTTATATAGACGTCTCGGTGATGGGAGGTAGGCGACCGTATTTAATTCCCAATTAATGGCACCTCCGGACCGGACATGGCAGCAAACGGCGGGACGGGGCAATGGGGAAGGCGAGGCGGTAGGCGGCAGGATGGGGCGGTCGGGCGGCAGACGAGGCGGCAGGCGATGGAATGGCTGAGGGAGTCCTAGATTATGGGGTCCTCGGGTGTCCGAGCTGTGTAGCATGGGCCGGACTGATGGGCCATGAAGATACAATATAGAAGGCCTTCCCCCATGCACGACAAAAAAATACACTTCCGTGATGATACGTGTTTGTCACAGTAGGTCACGTTTTCTGTCATGCATGTACATCCATGACAATTTTATGACAGAATCAAGATAGTCATACCTATGTTGTCGTAGAAGTGTTCCATGACATTACCAAAATTATCATCACAGAAGTGTCCACTTCCATGATGATAAATCATGCGTCATAGAAGTGCTTTCGTCAAGGGCGACCGACACGTGGAATCCACCATAATGGAACGCCGTGTAACACCCACAATGCGGCTATATCTCCCATGTGTCGAGGCACGACTTAGAGGCATAGCCGCATGGTAGTTTAGTCGCAAGTGGGGTTATCTTCACACAATCCCATGTACTGAATAAGAAAGGGATAAAGAGTTGGCTTACAATCGCCACTTCACAGAAATACAAGTTAAACATACACCATCCAGAGTACAACCAAGGTCCGACTACAGAACCAAAATAAAAGAAGACAACCCCAAATGCTAGATCCCCGATCGTCCCAACTGGGCTCCACTACTAATCAACCGGAAAAGACACAAAACAACGATCAAGATCTTCATCGAGCTCCCACTTGAGCGCGATTGCGCCACCTGCACTGGTATCATCGACACCTGCAACTATTTGGAAGTATCCGTGAGTCACGAGGACTCATCAATCTCACACCTGCGAGATCAAGACTATTTAAGCTTATGGGTGAGGTGGAGCTGCAGCAAGCGCTAAGAAAATATGATGGCTAACATACGCAAATAAGAGCGAGAAGAGAGGCAACGCAACGGTCGTGAAGCTAGAAGTGATCAAGAAGTGATCCTGAAACTACTTACGCACAACCATAACACAAGACCATGTTCACTTCCCGGACTCCGCCGAAAAGAGACCATCACGGCTACACACATGGTTGATGCATTTTAATTAAGTCAAGTGTCAAGTTCTCTATAACCGGACATTAACAAATTCCCATCCGCCACATAACCGCGGGCACGGCTTTCGAAAGTTTATACCTTGCAGGGGTGTCCCAACTTAGCCCATCACAAGCTCTCATGGTCAACGAAGGATATTCCTTCTCCCAGGTAGACCCGATCAGGCTCGGAATCCCGGTTACAGGACATTTCTACAATGGTAAAACAAGACCAGCAAAGCCGCCCGGATGTGCCGACAAATCCCGATAGGAGCTGCACATATCTCGTTCTCAGGGCACACCGAATGAACACTACGTACAGCTAAAATCAACCCTCAAGTTTCCCCGAGATGGCGCTGCAAGTGGCTCTGTTTTGGACCAACACTCAGAGGAGCACTGGCCCGGGGGGGGGAGGTAAAATAAAGATGACCCTTGGGCTCTGAAAACCCAAGGGAAAAAGGCTTAGGTTGTTAGGCAAATGTAAAACCAAGGTTGGGCCTTGCTGGAGGAGTTTTATTCAAAGCAAACTGTCAAGGGGTTCCCATAACACCCAACCGCATAAGGAACGCAAAATCAAGGAACATAACACCGCTATGACGGAAACTAGGGTGGCAAGAGTGGAACAAAACACCAGGCATACGACCGAGCCTTCCACCCTTTACCAAGTATATAGATCCATTAATTAAATAAGAGATATTGTGATATCCCAACATATCCATGTTCCAACATGGAACAAACTTCAGCTTCACCTGCAACTAGCAACGCTATAAGAGGGGCTGAGCAAAAGCGGTAACATAGCCAAACAACGGTTTGCTAGGAAGGTGGGTTAAAGGCTTGACATGGCAATATGGGAGGCATGATATAACAAGTGGTAGGTAGCGCGACATAGCGATAGAACGAACAACTAGCAAGCAAAGATAGAAGTGATTTTGAGGATATGGTCATCTTGCCTGAAATCCCGCAAGTAAGAAGAACAAGTCCAAGAAGTAGATGACCCACCATAGTCGAACGAATCCTCACAACTCCGGAACGAAACCGAAGCTAACGAGAGAAGCAACCAAGAAAGAAGCAAGCAACATAGTAAACAACCATCACATAAACATGGCATGATGCACAATCAAGTATGATGCATGTCCGGTTTAATGAGGCATGGCATGGCAAGGCAAAGTGCAACAAACAATACTACAAATTAAGTGGAGCTCAATATGCAACGAGTTGCATATTGACGAAACACCACATGACTTATTTAGTTCTCTCTCGGTTATGTAATCAACAATATGAAATGTTGTTAAACATGGCAAGAGGTGAAGCATAATTAAACTAACTATTTAGGCAAGTTTAAATGAGGCCAGAAACAACAAACAACAATTCCGGAAAATCCTCATGTGCATATTTTAGATTTGGTACTGTTCTGTCCTAAAGCATATTTTATTGTTGTTAAACAGTCAACAAAGTGCACCATGTTAATCTATGCATTTGTCTACCCCATTTTCGTATAAAGTTTATTAAATTCGGAGCTACGATTAAATAGTTATGAGACAAATCATTTTATCATGGCATTTATGCAAAATTTAAACAAACAACATTTTAAACATTTAAATTTTTTAAATATGCATGAAAGTTGCATAAAATGAAACTAGATGAAAATCTAAGCATTTTACATATATAGATCATTTTAATCCGATGCACGGTTGATGAGTTATTAAATGCATGAACTCTAGGGACTTCTCTGTAAAACGGCGTTCTCTGGAATAGATACTAAATCCGTCCAGACGAAAAAACATTACACGGGCCGAATCTGCAACAGGTCAGAGGGCTAGCGGGGCTGTTGGTTGCTCACCATGGGCTCAGCCCAGTCGGTGGAGGAGGAGGTGGCTGGGCTGGGTTTGAGGGGCCTTGGCGCGGGAGGCAGGCCAGCTCGCAGCTGGGCCGGTTGGGGTGGTTGACGCCAGAACCCCAGATCGAGGCCGCGACACGTTTCGTGAAGCAGGGGATCAAGCAGACTGGAGGTCAACGCACGAGCGAGGGGAGTTGTCGTTGGTCGTTGTCGTTCCCACACAAAGAAGCAAGGGAGGCCGGCGATGAGGGCTTGGGGAGGTCCGACCATGGAGACGAGCCGGTCATGCGGATGAGGCGAAGGTCTCCAGCGGCGGAGAAGGTCCAGGCGGTGGCGCTGGCCTTTGCAAAATGGCGGTGGCGCGACACAAGTCAGAGAGAGAAGAAAAAGGAGAAGAAAAGGACAGGCAGGGCATGGCGACAGCCTACGGATCACCGGAGCATGCCGGTGATACGGCGACATGGACGAAGCAGGGGTCTGACGAATCCGGGCGACTTGCAACAAGGGCGACAGAGGAGGCCATGGCGAGGGGGCAAACGGCGACTTGGACATCACAAGGCTGGAGATGGCGGTGTTGAGGAAGAGCCCGGGCGCCATGGACGCCATGTGAGGGAGCTCGGGGAAAGCAGAGGAGGCCATGGCGAGGGGGAAAACGGTGACTTGGACATCACAAGGCTGAAGATGGCGGGGTTGAGGAAGAGCCCGAGCGCCATGGACGCCATGTGAGGGAGCTTGGGGAAAGCAGCTGCATCGGGAGGCGGCGACGGGGCGACGAGGCAACGAGGAGCGGGACAGGTGATGCTCTCCTGATCCAGATCGAATCGAGGAGGCCATGGACGCCATGTGAGGAGGCCATGGTGAGGGGGCAAACGACGACTTGGATGTCACAAGGCTGAAGATGGCGGGGTTGAGGAAGAGCCCGGGCACCATGGACACCATGTGAGGGAGCTCGGGGAAAGCAACTGCATCGGGAGGCGGCGATGGGACGACGAGGAGCGGGACGGGTGCTGCTCTCCCGATCCAGATCGGATCAAGGATGCTGTGGATGCGGGAGCTGCAGGGGGCACCTCTTGGACGTTGGATTTTGATCCAACGGTTCGGATGGATGGATCTAGAGTCTGGGGTGAACTGGGTGGTGGCTGAAAACAAGGAGAGAAGTGACTGTGCAGGTGACTGCGGGGAGGATCCCAAGGTGGAGCTGGTTGGTGGCGGGGAGAGGTAAATAAGGGAGTTGGTCTAGGGTTAGGTTGTTTATATAGGTAGGGGGTTAGGTTAGGGGCTACCTAGTCCCTCTGATCGAAATCAGACGGTCGAGAAAAATAGGCTATGGGCGTCCAAAAAAAATGGAGATGTTTTATAGATGTTTGGGGATGATCCGGACCCATTGGCGACGACTGTCCGAGTTGGGTTCGGGACAACTTTCGGACGCGCGCGCGAGGAGAGCCGCGGGCTGACGAGAGAGGTTAGGTTGGGCCTGGAGGTAGGTAGTGGACTGTGTAGACGGTCTAGGGTGGAAAGAGAGGGAAATCCCGGCAACAGTTTTAAGAGACCGAAAACGTCCGACGATAGACCGACTATACTTCCGCTATAGTTATCCATTGGGGTGTCAAACGGACTCCGAATGCGATGAAACTTGTCAGGCAGCCTACCGACAACATAACAACACCGCATGCCAACTTTCATACCATTCCGAGAACATTTCCCGGCCACTTATAAAATAATATTTCGGAGGTGTCGCGGGCGCGTGCAAGTGTGGTTGGGCTCGGAACGGACAACAGAGAGGACGGGGAGACCTGGACGGATGCAAGTTTTAAAAACATGAGGATGCAATGCACATGATGACATGGAAAGATGCAACACGCAAGCGGATGACAAGGCAACAACAGCGAATAACTGGAAGACAGCTGGCGCATCGAACTCGGGGCGTTACAACACTCCACCACTACAAGAGGATCTCGTCCCGAGATCTAGGATGGCACCGGAGGGAAATGAAAGAGGAAAAGAAGAGGTAAAACTAAGTTGCTTCTTGGACAAACGAGTGAAACCAACAAACCTTGAAGGGTTGAAAACCTGAAAGAAAGAACACAAGAGAGTTGAACAAAATTGAGAGAACTCCGGTAGAAAAGAGAAACAAGGAACATTACTAGAACCTTGTAGGTTGAAAGACATAAAAAAAGGGGTTGCAATGGACAAGAAGTACATGCACACCCTCCGGTAGAAATGAGATGTACAAGGAACGATAAGGATCAATTACGACAACACTCCGGTTGGAAATGGAAGGCATTGAACATGATCTTGACAAAACAAGATGATGGGTCGAAGAGAGCAACATCACAATGCCTCCGGAAGAAATGAAAGAATGGAATGGAACGAACGGAGGGAAACAAGATCTTGAAAGAGCATGCTTACAAGAAATGCTACAACGAAGTTGTTGGATAATCAACAACGAAAGGAACAAGCTTGTAGTGGGCTTATGGAGAACATCTCAAAACTATGAGGTGAAATTCTGCCACTAACGGAAACAATAGATTGGGTTGATATCAACAAGGAGACGAGAAACTTATTTCACCAGGAGGATAAATGAAGAACTTGGGTCATTTATGAGCACCATAGATAGCAACAATCCTTAGGGAAGGCTATAGGTGGAATATAACCCAAGATAACTCCAATGAAGAGATTAATGGGTTGCCAAGGAACTCATGAACGAATTGAAAATGATGGGTTTAAAATATGTCATTCCGGACAACTTATGAATCATGAAACACGAGGGGAAATTAACAAGAATGACATAACACCATCTCAAGAGATAAGGTAGGAAGAAGTGCACTTTGGAATGCACGATGAAGAATACTTGAACTCCTCTGAAAAGAATCTCGATGAACACTTCGAGAAGGAATTAAATCCTTGGTGAACCATCATGTAGAGCCTCCATGAAGAACTCTGGTAATAAAAGGATGAAAGAAAGCAAGAGAAGTTGAAAACACAAGGTGAATCGTTGCAATGATTTAGATGGAGCTTCATGACGAGATAATGCAGAAACTTGGAACTCCGGAAAATAAAGGTGAACAACTTGGAACCAAGAATTTCTTCCTCATGAACTAACTCTAGAAGAAGGAATTAATTCATCTCGAGGAAATAAGAATAATAATTATGTTATGCATATCCTTCACCAATTTGAATTGATGACAAGCAACGGATTTGGCATACTACTTATTCTCGTAGAAAGGATTAAGAGAGATATAGCACAAACTTGGGAAAGGTCTTCAACGATCCGCCGGTAGGATTTGAAAAGAACAAAAGAATTGATATGATAAAGAGAAGAGGAATCTTGAAAGAACCACCGTAAGAATTAAAAGTGAACGAAGAAAAGATAAAGAAACACCGGGAAGAATTGGAAAAACGAAAGAAGATACTTGAGGGGATTTAGATACAATTGAATGAAGAGATAACAATCTGACTAGAGAATACTAGAACGATGCCCCAGTAAGATTTGGAGAACGAGAGTTGAAAGCTAGATTGAATAATTCTGAGATGATGGGCTCCGGAGAATCAAACTAAAAAGACTCCTGAATTGCTCCGGATGGGTGAAAAGAATTCTCACAATCGAAAACAATTATGAGAGGATGGCATCAAGCTTGAACCATGAATCTTGAGAGAACGGGTAAGAATTTAAGAGGAGCTCTTCTTCGGTCTTCAAAATTCGAGAATGACGACGAAAAACATCACCATGCCTTGTTGAGGCACTCCGAAATGACAATTAGAAAGGTTGAACCAATGATGAAAAAAAATTGAAAGATCTTGGCGAAAGTCATTTGACTGATGATAACTCATTCTTACGTCAAACTTTGAAATGAATTTGAAGATAACTCCGGAAAAATTAGAAGAGTCGGGTAAGATCCTGGGAAAAGACCTGTGGGTTAAGGCCCACTCAAAAGATACACCGTTGAAATGATTACTTGAAAGGGAGATTGCACCGATTGAATTAAATGGCTTGAATGAGGTAACAACCACGAAATAACTTGAATGGATTAAGAATGGAAACATGGATCTTCTGAGATATCTTCAACACTCCAGAACAAATAAATAGCGATAAATGAAAGATTAAGAGGTGCACCGGCATGAGAAAACATTTAAAACGAGGACAAGATATGATCAACAAAGCTGGGCTTGAAACCACCAGAGAAGAAAGAGAACGAAGAATGATGAACTTGAAGCTCCATTAGTATCTTCCTGAGAATCACCGGATAAGAACATCGATGGAAAAGAATGGAGAGGCTTCCCATCAATAAGATGGATACTTGATTAAGAAATCCGAGTCCTTGAAGAAAAAGGGGGGGGGGGGGGGAAAATAAAGGCAACTTGGGCAGATGGAATGGATACCGTTGAGAAAACTTCAAATTGATCTTGCGGATGTTGAAAATGATCGGATCCACTTGAAGAGAAGCACACCGGTTGGAAAGAATTGAAAAGACAATCTTGATGATCAAGAAGGATTATCATCCACATAGAAATATGAGAACACCACTTAGGGAAGGTATGGAATCAACACTTGACATTGAAGCAACTGGAATACCACAAACCAAAACAAAAACAAAGGATTGGCTTGCAAAAATAGCCGGAAACAAACATATGATAGACCCCATATCGTATCATGTGTATGTTGGAAGGATATCCTACATGATACTTGAATTCCCACTTATAAACTCCAGAAACTTTCTGGTTATGCAATCAGGTGTTGGGGATATAGTGGAAGCATAATATCTCACCCAAACTAACAATCCCTACATCCAGCCGTATCCATCCTTCAACACATAACCAAGAAACCTTCAAAAATCGTGTACCTCAACCTTCGAAAAGCATTCGTTATACAAGTTATGGCAATACTCCCGAACTCCCGCCCCAGTACTGGGTGGTGTAGAGGTTATCTCACCAACAACTACATAAAAGAGATTTTCGATGTTGGCGAACTCAGGTATTCCAGAACTGCAATGATAAAATTGTGACGACAACACCTCGGAGCTCAACTCCCCGGGACACAGCCTGTGACACCCCAAATTTTTGGCCTTGTTTTATTAAATTAAAATTTTGCCAGGAATTAAAACTTTGATTTTTTTTGGACTCCCTTTTGATTTTTTTTAAACATTTCCTTTCTTATTATCATTGAGCTGTTCCCTAAAGGGAAAACCTTTCAAATATGTTATTGGACTTGTTTAACCTCTCAAGAAAAACTTTTCTTTTATCAGTATAACTAATTATCTAATTAATTTGCTTGATCTTTATTTTCTTGAAAAATGGTTTTTCAAGGTTATATGGCCATATTTGAACTACAACCATTTGATAAATTCACTTAAAATTCCAACCAAAATTTGGAAATGTCATGTGATGTTTTTAAATCACTTTTATACAAAAATATCTTTTATTCATGAAATATTTTGAGCTCTGCACCCAATTTTTCTTCACTGGTCCAGAGTGAAATTTTGCACTACAGCCCATTTAAATATTTCTTTCTGGCCTCCATCAAAATTATGGGATGTTGGTAGTAGCATATGATTCAACTTTATGCAAAAACCCAGTGATGTTATTTGCAAGTTTTGAGTGAATCAACCTCATCTTCATTCTGGTCCAACATGATGGTTTGTACAGCAACCATATTCTTGCTTGCTCTTTAGCTCTTGATTCTTTTTCCTACTTGTAGACAGCCCTACCAAACCCCTAAGTCCAGGAGCATGCACCCATTGGCATATTTTTGGTTCATGAAATAATGCCATTTATCTCCTGTCCAGAATTGTAGTTTTGCAAAACTTGCACTAACAAGTTTGTGCTTTTCACAAACTAACCTCACCCCCTCTTATTCATCTAAAGAGACCACCATCTGGAGTTTTTGGCCACTCCAAGAAGTGCCTAAGTGCCCTTGGCATTTTGCCAAACACCTTACGGGCATGATCTGTTTTGACATGAATTTTGACATTGCACTGTGAGCTTGCACCTTTGATCAAACCAACTTGTCCACTAGGCTCCCAGTTACTCCTAACCTGGGTCTGTTAAGTGCCAGCCTCACCCAAGCCCTGTAGAAGGCCCTGGCATTCCGTCGAGCACATCCCGTGCACGCCCAGAGCGCGAGCAGAGCGTGCGTTTGGCACGCGTTTTGCACGTGTCGCGCCCGAGCCGACGCGTCGCGCCCCTGGCCTTGCCACCACTGCAGAGCCACGCCACTCGCTCCCTTCTCACCGCATCACGCCAAGCCGCCTCGCCACGTCCCCGGCAAGCCAGGAGCTAGCCGCCACGGCCGCCCGACAGCCCCTGCTCATGTCGGCGCCGCCAAGCCTCTCCCGCTCGCCAGCTCGCCCCTGGAGCAGTGCCCGCTCGTCCGCTAGCTCCTGCCGCCATCCCTAGCCCCGCCACGTTGCCCTGCAAGCTACAGAATGTCGGTCGCCGGCAGCCTTATCCACCGCCGCGGAACCGACCTCGTCGCGCTATAAAAGGAGGCCCCCGAGCTCGTCCCAGCACTCAGGCGACCTCAGGCCACCCCCATGGCACCCCCACAGCCAGCAATCGTCGGGGGAAAGCCGTCTTCCCCAACTCTGGCCGGTTCGGCCGCCGCCACGTCCCAGCTCCATTCACCGCAACCAGAGCCCCTCCCGTCCGTCCAACGCCACCAAATGACTCCACTTCGACTTGCGGAGCCGCCCAGCTACTCAAACCCGACCAGGAGCCACCGTAGATCAAACGCCCAAAACTCCCAAAGCCACCGGCCGCCGCGAAGCTCGCCGCCGGCGATTCCCTCCACCCCCGACGACCCTACAACCACTGGGAGGACCGCCTAGGAGTGGCGGATCCATCCATGCATTCAGATGCCCGCGAAGAACCGCCGTTCGCCGGCGACGATCGCCGGATGTACCGCCTCCTCTCGGGGCAGAGGAAGAGGAGGGAGGTCGACTAGTCAAACCTGACTAGTGGGCCCCCTGGACCCACTGTCAGTGACTCCCCGCGCGGTCCCTGCTGGATAAGTGGAGGCGTAAAACCCGTAGTACGTTTTCTCTGCCCGAAGGCGTAATCTCTTTTGAAACGTTTTCTTTTTCCTGATTTTATTAAAAACAGATTTTGACCACAACTTTGACTGCCTATAACTTTTTGAATACAACTCCAAATGAGTTGATTCTTTTTCCTACCTTCTCAAATTCTGTCTAGTTTATTTTAAGATTTATTTGAAAAAATTTCAAACAACTTTTTTGTGCTGTTTTGTATTTGTGTGTTAATTCAAATTTATTTAAAATAGGACTTTGGAGAGAGAGGAGAAAACTTTCAAAAGTTTTGGAGAACACCCCACCTCTCCACACCTTTAAGGCAAGCATTCTGAACCCCGGAATAATATTTTTGGTGTGTTAGTTGACACGTTTATAACACCACCTTATATCGGAGAACTTGTTATTTCATGTGATATGATCATTTGCATGAAGGCATATTAGTGATTTCCTTGCTGTTGGAAATGAATATACTTGTGATGGTAATCACCCTCGTGTGCCTTGCATGCATGCCGGAAAGGAATCCGAGAAAGCCTCTGCCTTGGGTAGGAGTGAGCTTGTCGCCGGTCCCCGTCGGGACGGTTATGTCCGGTATGGCATGGTAAGGTATATTGAGTGGTGATTTTGTTGATTGAAATATATTTGTTATACATGTCATGCAAGGAATTTATAAACCTCCTGAGTCGACCGTAGATCGAGTCTTGTTCCAGTAACCCCCATACTTGTTTTGTACTACCACTTGTCCCTGCCGCAGGCAGGGTATGGTTCAGTAAGTCGTCAACCCCTTTCCAGCACACACCGTACAGAGAGGCCATGGTGGAAGATATCGGTTGTAGCCGGTAGGCATGCCACCTGGTCAGGGGGCATGGGTGTTTCCGGTTGGGACCGAGAGGGGAGGCCACCCCTTAGAGCGCGCGATATAAATTTGATCCCATGCTACGCGAGGTTGTAGCCTCCCCACTTAGAGTTTTGCTTAACAAGTGTCATGGGTGATTCCAGACACCGATGAGTTAAGCTGGTGTGTGCAAGTTAGGCGTGTTCTCAACTAAAAGGCCGTAGACGGAATTAGTCCCGATGGACTAAAGGAATCCGTTACTCGTGGGTAAAGAGTACACCCTCTGCAGAGATTAAAACCTATTCGAATAGCCGTGTCCATGGTTAAGGATTACAGTCTGGGATGGGTCAAGGGTTGGTCTTAGTGTCGGTCTTCGGAGGAGATATTGTTAAACCAAACTTGGATACCGACTAGTTACTTGTGAGGACCCTGATTTTTATTTTGTGATGGACTAACCCGTTGCATTATCAGTATTATCGAGTATCCCTGGGATGGTTCTACCTCCTGGATATTCATTGTGATTATTTATTTTATAAAGCCCTTTATGTGGGGTCGCTCAGACGCCCGACTGTGGCAT
This sequence comes from Triticum urartu, assembly GCF_003073215.2. NCBI lineage: Eukaryota > Viridiplantae > Streptophyta > Magnoliopsida > Poales > Poaceae > Triticum > Triticum urartu. Next base: position 128,534,048 of record NC_053022.1, read on the forward strand.
TTCTTTTAAAGCCCTTTATGTGGTGTCGCTCAGACGCCCGACTGTGGCATTTCTTTTAAAGCCCTTTATGTGGTGTCGCTCAGACGCCCGACTGTGGCATTTCTTTTAAAGCCCTTTATGTGGTGTCGCTCAGACGCCCGCCTGTGGCATTTCTTTTAAAGCCCTTTATGTGGTGTCGCTCAGACGCCCGACTGCGGCATTTTATTCCCACTCTATTACTGCTTATTCATGTTGCATGAAAATAATCCGCTTGCATGCATAAAAGATGTTTTATTTATGACTGACGATGTGATCATGGAATTTTTCAGTGCATGATTATCAATTATATTATCCCAGTGTTCATAATGTTTGCGAGTACATTCAAAGTACTCACTGGCTTGTCCCTGGCTATTGTCTTGGCCAGATTTCTGCTTGGAGAGGAGCGCTGCGGTGACAGCCCCGGAAACTAAGCAACGGTGATAGCAGCCTCGCGAAGATAGGAGTTGACCTGGTCAGCTGTTCTTGTGGGAAATGGAGTCCCATAGACACTGACGACCCACAAACCGCTTCCGCCATCAACCACTAGAAACCATTGTTGTACTCACTGGCCAGAATGGTCTTGTACTACATTTTTTTTGTATTTTGCTTGGAATTTCTGTATCAAGTTGGAGCCTCATCAGCTAACAGTAATCCTGGGGCTGATGAGCACGACGGTCTTTTTCTGGAAATTTATACCCGGAAAACCCGGTCGTGACACTGCCACAACCCCTAAATGTCAGGAGGCACCAAGAACAATGTTCTCGTCACAATAATATCGGAACGATTCCAAGATACCCGCGTGATCCTAAAACAAATTCATGAATTTTGAGGAGAGAAAGTCAAAACTTCTACGTCAGGAGGCCTCACCAGAGCGACTAAGGGACTGAGGAGTTAAAAGAATCATACTCTGCGATATATATAATACTAAGACTCAAAATATTTCGTTCTAGACTCAACAACGTCAGCGATTCAATCAAGCTGGGGGCTCCTAAGTCGGGGATGGCTCTGATTACCAACTTGTGACACCCACAATGCGGCTATATCTCCCACGTGTTGAGGCATGACTTAGAGGCATAGCCGCATGGTAGTTTAGTCGCAAGTGGGGTAATCTTCACACAATCCCATGTACTGAATAAGAAAGGGATAAAGAGTTGGCTTACAATCGCCACTTCATACAAATACAAGTTAAACATACACCATCCAGAGTACAATCAAGTTCTGACTACGGAACCAAAATAAAAGAAGACAACCCCAAATGCTAGATCCCCGATCGTCCCAACTGGGCTCCACTACTGATCAACCGGAAAAGACACAAAACAATTGAGGGAGTCCTAGATTAGGGGGTCTCCGGACAGCCGGACTATATCCTCTGGCCGGACTGTTGGACTATGAAGATACAAGATTGAAGACTTCATCTCATGTCCGGATGGGACTTTTACTTGGCATAGAAGGCAAGCTAGGCAATACGGATATGTATATATCGTCCTTTGTAACCGACCTTGTGTAACCCTAGCCCCCTCTGGTGTCTATATAAACCGGAGGGTTTTAATCCGTAGGACAACATACAATCATACCATAGGCTAGCTTCTAGGGTTTAGCCTCTCAGATCTCGTGGTAGATCAACTCTTGTAACACTCATATCATCAAGAACAATCAAGCAGGACGTAGGGTTTTACCTCCATCAAGAGGGCCTGAACCTGGGTAAACATCGTGTCCCCTGCCTCCTATTACCATCCGCCTTAGACGCGAAGTTTGGGACCCCCTACCCGAGATCCGCCGGTTTTGACACCGACATTGGTGCTTTCATTGAGAGTTCCACTGTGCCGTCACCGTAAGGAAGGATGCCTCGTCTCGTTGTTAAAAACAACATTACCGCCGGGGGAGCCCTGGCTGTCGGCCAAACTCTCCGGCTAGGCAGTTTCATCATGACCGCTCGTTCGGCTACTGCACCGACGATGACTTCTCGGGTCATCAAAAACAGCCTCCACGTCGGCTTGGAATTTGCCGAGCAGATGGATCCAATGGAGCTCTCATCCCTAAACGAGCTCTTGGATCGCATCACCGCCTTGGGAGTCACTACGGACTATGATCGGATTGGGCTTAAACCCGATCAAAGGGAGATTAACTCTCCACCGGTCACCCATCATATTGCGGTGGTGGAGGAACAATGCGGTGATTCTTCCTCTATCTTGAGGACTAACTATGTCCGGATTCTTGAGCTCTCCGAGCCGGATACCTGTTTACGGGAGGACTTCACCCAAGCCCTGAACCTAGAATCAGGCGGCGGGCCAGACTTATCGGGCAACATCCCGAAACCCGAACTTGCAAGATTGGAAACTCGTTGGCCCCTGGGTCTCAGATCGGGTAAGGGTTCGGACTCTAAGCCACCCACCCACCCAAGCACAAATGATCTTTCCCACATCAGGCAAGCGCCCCAGGAAACAGTACATCATTATTGGGCCAGATTCCTCCTTGTGATGAACAAGGTTAAGGACTATCGCGAGGAAGACGCAGTCTCATTTTTCTGCAATAATTGCATGGACAAGGGAATCCTTAACGCCATAAGCCGCTGTGACATATCACGCTTCGCCGACTTGGCGTCCATAGTATGAAAGTACTGTGCGATGGAAAGCGCCTGGAAAACCGAAATGAAATTTTGGGATAATCCGGCTCTGAATATACACCTAGTCCGAAGTAAAAGGGTGCACTATCATAAGACACACGAGTTAATTACAAAGAAGCAAAGACCCTCTACAGGGCGCAGAACCATATTGGAGGGATGGCTCAAGGACCCTGCAAAATTCATAGTACAGCGGATACCATACCAACACACAGCCTTAGAGCATGTTGGGTACTCCGGCAGGTGGCCAAAAGTGATGAGGATCTTCTCATCCCAGATGCCACAGAGCACTATCCCGGGGATAACAATACGGTATTAACAGTCTTCGAAACCTTCACATCAAATAATAGGCGCAAGCGAACACTCCGCAGCCTTGCCGAAATCTGCCACGTGGCAGCAATAAATCCATGGAGTGACACGGCTATTACCTTCAATGCCAGTGAAGAACCTAAATTCTGAACAGCCCGAGCACCAGCTGCACTGGTCCTCAGTCCAATTGTGGACGGCTTTCGACTCACCAAAGTACTCATGGATGGCAGCAGTGGATTAAACCTCATCTATGAGGAAACTCTTCAAAAAATGGAAATAGATTGGAACCGCATTGAGAAAAGTAGCACAACCTTCAAAGGAATCATCCCCAGTCGGGAAGCACGCTGTGCTGGGAAAATCACACTAGATGTGGTATTCGGCACGCCGGAGAACTATAGGTCTGAAGAAATTACATTCCAAGTGGCCCCGTTTAGTAGCGGATACCACGCCCTTTTAGGGCGGGAGGCGTCACGATCTTCCAAGATATACCCCATTACGGGTACATGAAGCTCAAAATGCCCAGGCCCAACGGAATCATCACTCTCGCTAGTGATCCGGACACAACACTCCGTGCCGAAAACAAAACAGCCGCATTGGCCCTTGAGGCATTATCCGAAGCCCTTGCGACCGAGGAATTAACTGCGCTGCGCTCCACAGTGGACAGGGACGACGTGATACTTGACAAGAGATCCAAGTCCACCTCTTTTAAACCAGCGGATAAAATAGTCAAATTCCAAGTCCACCCAACGGACCCTACAAAACAGCCTCCATCGGGGCACAGTTAAACCCTGCCGTGGACACCGCACTACGAGAGTTCCTGCGCGAGAATTGGGACATATTCGCTTGGCACCCCTCAGACATGCCAGGAATCCCACGCAGGCTGGACGAGCACAGCCTCAATATTCTAAAGGGATTCAAGCCGGTCAAGCAGACTCTTCGGCGTTTCTCTGAACCTAAGAGACAAGCTATGGGAGAGGAACTAGCCAAGTTATTGGAGGCCGGATTAATTAGAGAAATAAAACACCCGGACTGGCTAGCAAACCTGGTGATGGTACCAAAGAAGGACAAATCCTAGCGCCTATGTGTCGATTTCAAGGACCTCAACAAGGCTTGCCCAAAGGATCCCTCCCCCCTCCCCCGAATTGATCAAATTATCGATGCTACCGCAGGACATGATTCATTGTGTTTCCTCGACTCATACTCCGGCTACCACCAAATCAAGATGGCGGAGTCCGACCAAGCCGCAACGACATTTATCACACCATACGGCCCCTTCTGTTTCAACACAATGCCTTTTGGGCTCAAAAACGCCGACGCAACATATCAACACATGATTCAGACATGTCTGGAGAAACAGATCGGCAAAACAGTAGAGGCATACATAGATGATGTGGTCGTCAAAACCAAACACATCGACTCTCTAATAGACGACTTGAGGCTCACATTCGACAACCTCCGAACATACGACATCAAGCTCAATCCGGAAAAATGCGTTTTCGGCGTACCAGCCGGAAAGCTCCTAGGTTTCATTGTCTCCAGTAGAGGAATTGAAGCAAATCCGGCCAAAATCCGAGCTCTGTCACAGTTGGCTATCCCAACGGACCTCAAACAAATCCAGAAATTAACCGGATGTGTGGCGGCTCTAAGCCGCTTTATCTCCCGCTTAGGAGAAAAGGCAGTACCCCTTTATCGCCTCCTTCGGCGCACCGAACACTTCGAGTGGACAGACGCTGCCACAGCCGGATTGGAAGAAATAAAAGCCATACTAGCAACCAACCCAATCCTGGCCACGCCAAACATCGGCGAACCAATGCTGTTGTACATTGCGGCAACTCATCAGGTTGTAAGTGCAGTGCTCGTCGTCGAACGAGAAGCGGACGGACATAAATTCCCCCTTCAAAAGCCGATATATTATGTATCCACTGTCCTCACTCCATGCAAATCACGGTACCCACATTATCAAATGATAGCCTATGCGGTATTCATGGCATCCCGGAAGCTGCGACACTACTTTCAAGAGTGTTCAATTACAATAGCCTCGGAAGTGCCACTTAATGATATTATAAACAACCGCGACGCCACGGGCCGGATTGCCAAATGGGCCATTGAGCTCCTCCTGTTCGACATAACATACAAACCCCGGCGAGCCATTAAATCGCAAGTATTGGCCGACTTTGTCGCCGAATGGACGGAAGCCGAACTCCCTAAAGAGTATGGCGCATACTCCAATTGGATCATGCTCTTCGACGGCTCCAAAATGCTGGCTGGTCTGGGGGCTGGCGTCGTCCCGACGTCCCCAACCGAAGATACAGTCCAATACGTACTACAGATACTGTATAGAAACTCCAACAATGCGGCCGAATACGAAGCCCTGTTAAATGGTCTCCGAATGACAGTTTCCATGGGCATTCAACGCCTGGAGGTGCGTGGGGATTCGAACCTCGCAATATCCCAAATAAATGGAGACTTTGATGCCAAAGATCCGAAGATGGCGGCCTATCGCAATGCCGTCCTAAAGATGTCAGATCGGTTTGAGGGGCTCGAATTTCACCATGTGGCTCGGGAAAATAATCAGGCGACGGATATCCTCGCCCGCATCGGCGCAAAACACGAAGCGGTCCCCCCCACATCTTTTTGGAGAGGTTGTTTAAGACATCCGTGGAATGGGAAGGGGACACCAGTAACAATAGTCCGGACTCGGCCAAAATGCCCGATACCGAACACTCTAACATAATCAGAGGCTCTGCCACCGAAATAACACCTTCAGCCCATGTAATAATGGCCATCATTGCCTCATGGACAGAACCATTCCTGGCCTACCTAACCAGGCAGGAACTTCCCGAGGACCAAAATGAGGCATGCTGCATAGTGCGGCGATCTAAAGCCTACAGGGTCCATGAGGGAGAGCTGTATAAAAAAAGCACTACAGGAGTCCTTCAAAGGTGCATCTCCGAAGAGGAAGGGCGGAAGCTTTTGGAAGAAATTCACGCCGGACTCGGCGGCCACCACGCCGCAGCCTGGGCCCTTGTAAGCAAGGCCTTCCGTACAGGTTTTTATTAGCCGACGGCCCGGGTAAATGCACATGACTTGGTCCAAACGATGCGTCGGTTGCCAGCTTTTTGCAAACCAAAACCACATGCCACCCAAACAATCCCCATTACCTGGCCCTTCGCGGTCTAGGGGCTTGACATGGTTGGACCCCTTAAAGGGGGAACCCATAAGAAAAAATACTTACTGGTCATGGTGGATAAATTCACCAAATGGATAGAAGCCAAACCTATTAAAACGGCCGAATCCGGACCGGTGATAGACTTCATATCAGGGGTTGTACACCGTTATGGCGCCCCCCACAGCATCATCACTGACAACGGCACAAACTTCACGGCCGACGAGGTAAAACTCTGGTGCAGCAACATGGGCATTAAGCTCGATTACGCCTCTATCTATCACCCACAAACTAACGGGCAAGTTGAGTGAGCAAATGGTCTTATCATGAGCGGCATCAAACCCAGATTAGTGCGGTCCTAAAAGGAGTCCAACACGCACTGGGTAGAGGAGCTCGACTCCGTACTCTAGGGGCTGCGAACCACGCCGAATCGTACTACCGGATACACACCCTTCTTTATGGTGTACGGCGCAGAGGCGGTTCTGCCCTGCGACATAATTCATGACTCACCTCGAGTGCGCATGTACGAAGAAAGAGAAGCCGAGCTCGATCGGCAGGACAGTCTGGACACCCTGGAGGAGGAGAGTGACGTGGCAAAAACCCATTCCGCATTCTATCAGCAACAGGCTCGCAGATACCAAAGCAGAGAAGTACGGGCCAAAACTTATAACGTTGGCGAGCTAGTCCTACGCCTGCCGGAGAAGAAAAAGACCAAGCTCGAGCCCAAATGGGAAGGTCCCTTCATTATTGACCAAGTTCTGACCGGTGGAGCGTACCGTCTGCGGGATGCATCGAATAATCGACTTGAGCCGAACCCATGGAACGCAGCCAGGCTCCGAAGATTCTACGCCTAGTGCCGGACTCTATGTGCGTCTCCTTCCTCTGTCCATTTTTTGCATATACATTATCTGTCTTTTTCTCTTCCTTTCTTTTATTCGTTCTCAAGGCCTTCAAGGGCCAACTTGTGCCTTGCTTGCACATTATTGACGCGCTAATCGCGCTCATTATACCTTTGTGCTTCTTACATAGAAGCTTAATTATTCATCTGGGCTTCATGCCCTGCACATGTGTTATTCTTCCGCATGTACCTTTTCTTCGCCATTATATGCATCGATATGACTTAAGTTTTGGCCAAGCTGGGTTGCCTGGCTCTTGTATTTATGCCCTACATTCTCGTTAATTCGGCTAGGGCATAAGGAGAGAACCTCTGCGACTGTTACTGCCGGGTCAGCCGGATGTGTACCTCGGACTGGGTGAAGCCGAAAGCTAGCGTTCTTAAGGGAATATTCGGTCGGTGAACAAAAGATGATTTTTATTTATTTTCCATATGTGCCCCCAGATGTTTTTGCCTGCGTCTCCTCTCGCAGTCCGGACATGCACTTTAGGGCATGCGTACCTAGGGAAAGGAACCCTTAACGGAACTATTCTCCCTAGAAGATGTTTCTTACTACCCATGTAATATAACATAACTAGTTGGATACTTGTCTGTTCAAGCACTAATGACCCCTACGCCTGGTTTCCATGCATACCCCAGTTCTTATATAACTGAGCGGGTATTCGGATACACTCCGGACTATTAGGTCCTGAGGTTGAAGCGAAAAATTCGGCCATGATAAATGATTTACAATCCGGCTAGAAGGCATTATACATGTCACTTTAATTACATAGTCATGTAGACTGACTAAATTCCTCTTCTATACCATCCAACAGGCTGTCTAGCCTACAATCTTGTTGAGAATACTTTGTGGCTAATTCTACTTTCCCATACACTAAGCTAACTGGGATCTCTTTCCCATCGGGCCCCACAGGTCCGACCTCGGCCATGTGGTTTGGGTCAGCCTTGGTATACCGCGTCTTCACCATGGCCCAGGCTTCCTTGGCACCTTGACGGCAGGCCGATATCTTCCATAATCGGAAGCGCCACCGTGCTCCCTTGAGTTTCTCCCCAAGCTCTCCAATGCCTTCTGGCAGGGAGACGGATGGCCACAAGGCCTGGGCAATACCTTGCATCACCTGCCGAACTTGTTCGTGCAGTTGTGAGAGCTCGGGTAGAAGATCACCCGTAGACCCGGGCATCTCCTCCGCGGGACGACCCGTCAGCAAACCTGCAGACATAACTCTGTTAGCCGGCTTCTCCGCCGCACCCTTTTAAGGGTTCATTCAAGCACTTACTGAAAATGCCGCGTCGAAGCCGCTTATTCTCCTTCTCGGAGTCCGCAAGCTGAGCTCGAACATCTTTCAGTTCTATGCTCAGCTTGGTACTGGCATCTTGGAGATTGTTTTTCTCCCGCCTGACCTTAATCAGCACGCGTTCGACAGCCTTTAGCTGTCGTGTGACATGCCGGTCCTCCAGATTCTCTCCAGAGTCATCTACAATATCTATTGTTAGATCGGCAGCCATGCCTTAAGCTATATGGTACCTACCATTTTTTGAAAGAAATGTTATCAGCTGGGGACTTTTCAAGTTCCTTCAATGCGGTAACGGCGGCCCGAAGTTGGGTCTTGCATTCCTCCAGCTCCTGTGACAGTCGAGTATTCTTCTCTGTAAGAACCTGCACAATAAATGATCCTTAAATCAGTTGTGCCAACCGTTTCAAGTCTCAGGGGCTACTGATACATATAATCAGCAGATTTGCTTACCCGTGCATCCCTTACATATTGGTCCGTGGCTCTGGCTAGACCATTTTGAGCAGCACGGAGGTACGCGTCTCCAGAATTGAAGGCATCAAATGCCTCTGGTGAGAAGCAAGCGTCACGGAGTACGGCCCGACGATGCCTATGATTCATGGCGCTCTCCACTTCTGAATTTGTAGTGGACAGTCTATCCGCATCCTCTGTAGGAGGAGTATCCGGCGTCCGCCCCATGTCGGCTTCCGCCTCTATGTCCGGCCCTGGAGCCCGACTGGTGGAAGCATGGTCGGCAGCCTCTCCGGACATATTCCGGTGAGCGTTTTTTATATTAAAGAAACATGGACGTCATTACATTTTGAGAAAGACGACAACCACAGAGCGGGGTTTTTTGTCATACCTCTACGCCGGCGTCTCCGTCCTGACTGCGTTCCTTTTTGGCCTACCCGGCCTCGGTGCCTCTTGTTGGCGAGTTGCTGCGGGTTCGGCACGGCGTCCCGAATGCCTTCCCTGTAAAACACCATATGTATATGGTAGGTGAAGTGTCTAAAAGGGGATCCTAGTTTTTGGAGTTGGGATTTTGGTTTTTCTTACGTGCGACGCAGGGAGCAGTCCGGGATAGTCGGCCGTAATGGCCACCATGGCGTCATCACATCTCAATTGATAGAACTGCCTGTCTATCAGCTCCACGAATATGTCCGGATCTTCTTCGAGTCTGGGACCGAGGGCCTGGTCAGGGTCCTCTGGTTGTGGAGATGGGCTATTGACCTCCCTTACGGCTTTTCGCAGTTCCTGCCGTAAAATGGCAAGGTGAGTACCTACGACAAAGAATGCGGGAAGAATGGGAGTAAGGAGATATAACTCACCCAGCTTGGAGGGTTGTACATGGAGAATACATCCCATGGCTTGATGTGGATGAACTCCTCTTCCTCTCCCTTGAACAACTCAGACAGAATTTTTGCTAAAGCAGCAGCGGTGTCCGGACCCTTACGCCCGCAACGGGTGGCATCATCTTCCCCGTTAAAACACCACAGGGGGTGCCCTCGATATTGAAGTGGCTGCACTCCCTGCATTATGCATATTGACATAACCTCGATTACTGTCAATCCTGATTGAGCCAGCGCTTTAATCCGGTTCATCAAGTAAAGGACTTCCCCTTTTTCTTCCTCCTGGGGGCTCCGTGGGCGCCAGCTTCGGCATCTCTTCAGAGGAGCATTGTTGAACTCAGGAAGACCCCACTGAACAGGATCCAGAAGGGGGACGTCCTCCATATAAAACCATTCCGAAGGCCAGTCTTCGGACCTCTTCTTCGAAGTACCGGACAGGTATCCTGTTTCGGAGATGCGCCATATTTCGGCTCCACCCACTTGATAAAGTGACCCCTTCTATGTGCGGGGGACGAGGAAAAATAACCTTTTCCACAGCTCAAAATGAGCCTCGCAGCCCAGGAATAACTCGCAAAGGGTAACATAGCCGGCGATGTGTAATATGGAAGCACAGGTGAAATTATGCAGTTGGAGGCTGTAAAACTCCAGGAGCCCGCGGAGGAACGGATGAGTCGGAAATCCGAGTCCCCTTAATAAGTAAGGAACAAGGCACACCCGCTCCCCCGTAGAGGGGCTGGGGGAATCTCTCCGCTTGCTCCCCACCATTGTAGGTGGCGAGCCCGGCTCGGACGGGAACCATATACGCTGGAGGGAGAAATCCCTGAGTCTGCAGTTCGACTAATCGACTGTGTGAGACAGAAGACCTCTCCCAATCACCGGGCTTAGGGCTACGGGGGCGAGAGGAGGAGCTGCGGTGGTCGGCCATGTTGGAGTGGATTTTTCCGAAGCGCGCTCCGATGGATTCTCGTTCTGGGAGGATGGTATGGATTGGATCTAAGAATCCCCATCCCTTTAATACACAATTTATTTATCTGGCTAGGGGGGCGAATGTAAAAACGCCATGGCTCCTCGTATTCATTCGACGCGTGGAAGATAGCCCTTATTGGGCGCAGAAGCCAAGAAGTCCAACATTTATGGTGCCGGACAGTACTTGACAAACATTCAAAATTTGGAGAAGAACCCGCCTTGCAATGCCGAAGACAAATACTGCGTGTCGGACTTGACGTCATTGAAGCCTGGTTCGGGGGCTACTGAGGGAGTCCTAGATTAGGGGGTCGACGGACAGCCGGACTATATCCTTTGGCCGGATTGTTGGACTATGAAGATACAAGATGGAAGACTTCGTCTCATGTCCGGATGGGACTTTTACTTGGCGTAGAAGGCAAGCTAAGCAATACGGATATGTATATCTCCTCCTTTGTAACCGACCTTGTGTAACCCTAGCCCCCTCCAGTGTGTATATAAACCGGAGGGTTTTAGTCCATAGGACAACATACAATCATACCATAGGCTAGCTTCTAGGGTTTAGCCTCTCAGATCTCGTGGTAGATCAACTCTTGTAACACTCATATCATCAAGAAAAATCAAGCAGGACGTAGGGTTTTACCTCCATCAAGAGGGCCCTAACCTGGGTAAACATCATGTCCCCCGCCTCCTGTTACCATCCGCCTTAGGCGCACAGTTTGGGACCCCCTACTCGAAATCCGCCGGTTTTGACACCGACAATAATGATCAAGATCTTCATCGAGCTCCCACTTGAGCGCGATAGCCCCACCTGCACTGCTATCATCGGCACCTGCAACTGTTTGGAAGTATCCGTGAGTCATGAGGACTCAACAATCTCACACCCGCAAGATCAAGACTATTTAAGCTTATGGGTAGGATAGGGTACAGAGGTGGAGCTGCAACAAGCGCTAAGAAAATATGGTGGCTAACATACGCAAATAAGAGCGAGAAGAGAGGCAACGCAACAGTCGTGAAGCTAGAAGTGATCAAGAAGTGGTCCTGAAACTACTTACGCACAACCATTAGACAAGACCGAGTTCACTTCCCGGACCCCGCCGAAAAGAGACCATCACGGCTACACACGCACTTGATGCATTTTAATTAAGTCAAGTGTCAAGTTCTCTACAACCGGACATTAACAAATTCCCATCTGCCACATAACCGCGGGCACGGCTTTCGAAAGTTTATACCCTACAGGTGTGTCCCAACTTAGCCCATCACAAGCTCTCACGGTTAATGAAGGATATTCCTTCTCCCAGGAAGACACGACCAGGCTCGGAATCCCGGTTGCAAGACATTTCGACAATGGTAAAACAAGACTAGCAAAGCCGCCCGGATGTGCCGACAAATCCCGATAAGAGCTGCACATATCTCGTTCTCAGGGCACAACGGATGAACACTACGTACAACTAAAACCAACCCTCAAGTTTCCCCGAGGTGGCGTTGCAAGTGGCTCTATTTTGGACCAACACTCAGAGGAGCACTGGCCGGGGGGGGGAGGGGGGGGTTAAAATAAAGATGACCCTCGAGCTCCGAAAACCAAGGGAAAAAGGCTTAGGTTGTTAGGAAAATGTAAAACCAAGGTTGGGCCTTGCTGGAGGAGTTTTATTCAAAGAGAACTGTCAAGGGGTTCCCATAACACCCAACCGCGTAAGGAATGCAAAATCAAGGAACATAACACTGGTATGACGGAAACTAGGGCGGCAAGAGTGGAACAAAACACCAGGCATAAGGCCGAGCCTTCCACCCTTTACAAAGTATATAGATGCATTAATTAAATAAGAGATATTGTGATATCCCAACATATCCATGTTCCAACATGGAACAAACTTCAGCTTCACCTGCAGCTAGCAACGCTATAAGAGGGGCTGAGCAAAAGCGGTAACATAGCCAAACAACGGTTTGCTAGGAAGGTGGGTTAAAGGCTTGACATGGCAATATGGGAGGCATGATATAACAAGTGGTAGGTAGCGCGACATAGCGATAGAACGAACAACTAGCAAGCAAAGATAGAAGTGATTTCGACGGTATGGTCATCTTGCCTGAAATCCCGCAAGGAAGAAGAACGAGTCCAAGAAGTAGACGACCGACCATAGTCGAATGAATCCTCACAACTCCGCAACGAAACTGAAGCTAACGAGAGAAGCAACCCGGAAAGAAGCAAGCAACATAGTAAACAACCATCACATAAACATGGCATGATGCACAACCAAGTATGATGCATGTCTGGTTTAATGAGCCATGGCAAGGCAAAGTGCAACAAACAATACTACAAATTAAGTGGAGCTCAATATGCAACGAGTTGCATATTGATGAAACACCACATGACTTATTTAGTTCTCTCTCGGTTATGTACTCAACAATATTGAATGTTGTTAAACCTGGCAAGAGGTGAAGCAAAATTAAACTAACTATTTAGGCAATTTTAAATGAGGCCGGAAACAACAAACAACAATTCCGGAAAATCCTCATGTGCATATTTTAGATTTGGTACTATTCTGTCCTAAAGCATATCTTATTGTTGTTAAACAGTAAACAAAGTGCACCATGTTAATCTATGCATTTTTCTACCCCATTTTCATATAACGTTTATTAAATTCGGAGCTACCGTTAAATAGTTATGAGACAAATCATTTTATCATGGCATTTATGCAAAATTTAAACAAATTTTTTTAAACATTTTAAATATGCATGAAAGTTGCATAAAATGAAACTAGATGAAAATCTAAGCATTTTACATATATAGATCATTTTAATCTGATGCACGGTCGATGAGTTATTAAATGCATGAACTCTAGGGACTTCTCTGTAAAACGACATTCTCTGGAATAAATACTAAATCCGTCCAGACGAAAAAACATTACATGGGCCGAATTTGCAACAGGTCAGAGGGCTAGCGGGGCTGCTGGTTGCTCACCATGGGCTCGACCCAATCGGTGGAGGAGGAGGTGGCTGGGCTGGGTTTGAGGGGCCTTGGCGTGGGAGGCAGGCCAGCTCGCATCTGGGCCGGTTTGGGTGGTCGACGCCAGAACCCCAGATCGAGGCCGCGAAGCGTTTTGTGAAGCAGGGGATCGAGCGGACTGGAGGTCAACGCACGGGTGAGGGAAGTTGTCGCTGGTCATTGTCGTTCCCACACACAGAAGCAAGGGAGGCCAGCGATGAGGGCTTGGGGAGGTCCGACTGCGGAGACGAGCCGGTGATGCGGACGAGGCGAAGGTCTCCGACGGCGGAGAAGCTCCAGGCGGCGGCGCTGGCCTCTTTTAAACGGCGACGACACGACACAAGTCAGAGAGAGAAGAAAAAGGAGAAGGAAAGGAGAGGCAGGGCATGGCGACGGCCTATGGATCACCAGAGCATGCCGGTGACACGACGACGGGGACGAAGCAGGGGTCCGACGAATCCGGGCGACTCGCAACAAGGGCGGCAGAGGAGGCCATGACAAGGGGGCAAACGGCGACTTGGACGTCACAAGGCTGAAGATGGCGGGGTTGAGGAAGAGCCCGGGCGCCATGGACGCCATGTGAGGGAGCTCGGGGAAACTAGCTGCATCGGGAGGCGGCGACGAGGAGCGGGACAGGTGGTCCTCTCCCGATCCAGATCGGATCGAGGAGGCTGTGGCTGCGGGAGCTGCAGGGGGCACCTCTTGGATGTTTGATTTCGATCCAACGGTTCGGATGGATGGATCTGGAGTCTGGGGTGAACAGGGTGGTGGCTGAAAATGAGGAGAGAAGTGACTGCGTGGGTAACTGCGGGGAGGATCCCAAGGTGGAGCTGGTTTGGCCGCGGGGTGAGGAAAATAAGGGAGTTGGTCTAGGTTAGGTTGTTTATATAGGTAAGGGATTAGGTTAGGGGCTATCTAGTCCCTCCGATTGAAATCATACGGTCGAGAAAAATAGGCTATGGGCATCCAAAAAAGAAAACAGAGATGTTTTATAGATGTTTGGGGATGATCCGGACCCATTGGCGACGACTGTCCGAGTTGGGTTCGGGACAACTATCGGACGCGCGCGTGAGGAGAGCCGCGAGCTGACGAGAGAGGTTAGGTTGGGCCTGGCGGTAGGTATTGGATTGTGTAGACGGTCTAGGGAGGAAAGAGAGGGAAAGCCCGACAACAGTTTTCAGAGACCGAAAACGTCCGACGATAGACCGGCTATACTGCCGCTATAGTTATCCGTTGGGGGCGTTGAACGGACTCCGAATGCGATGAAACTTGGCAGACAGCCTACCGACAACATAACAACACCGCATGCCAACTTTCATCCCATTCCGAGAACATTTTCTAGCCACTTATAAAATAATATTTCAGAGGTGCCGCGGGCGATGCAAGTGTGGTTGGGCTCAGAACGGGCAACGGAGAGGACGGGGAGACCTGGACGGATGCAAGTTTTAAAAACATGAAGATGCAATGCACATGATGACATGGTGTAACATCCCAAATTTTCAATTTGGAATGTTATACACTAGATCATCATTGCATATCATATTTTATTGCATTTGGTTGATCCTAGAAATTCTACGCAACTCAAGGACCCTCGGAGAGAGTTGGCGATTTCGTTATTTTCATATTTGGGTTCTCTCAAATTTTGGAAATAGGATAATTTGATTTTATTTATTTTTTCTTCAATTATTTCTATTAAAAAATTATGAGAGAGGGAATAAAATGACTTTCCCAAAATAAAGAAATATTGAGGATTTAATAAAAGAAATCAAATAAGATCTTATTTTGGTTTTATTCGCTATTTTATTTGAATTTAGGAAAAATTGCACGTTTTCAAAAATTGCATTTAGGGCCAAGAAAATGTTCATCCTGTTCTAAATATTTTATTTAGACGGTGAAAATTTGTTTTGGCAGTTTTAGAATTTTATTTATTTCTTTAGAATTTTTTAGTCGCAACAATAATGTTTTAAAAAAAAGGAGACCCCGCGCCCGACTGGGCCAAGGGCACAGCCGAGCCAGGCCGGCCTAGCCGCCGCCACCTCCCGCCCGGGTCGGGACCGGAGACCTGACCGCCGTCGCCGCCGAGTCTGGGGAAGACACGCCTCCCGAGGCCGCCCCCTTCCCCAAGTTGACCGCCCCCCTTTATAACACGCTGGAGCCCCCCTAGAGCCCCACACCGCCGCCGCCTCCCCACGCCGGCCGCGCCGCCGCAGCCGCTGCCCTGCCCGCCTGCCGCCGCCGCCGCACGCCGCAGCCGCCGCCTGCCACCGCCCGGAGCTACCGCCCCGCCGCCCCGCACCACCCGCCGCCGCCCGGAGCCCCGTCGGAGCTTCACCGGAGCCCCGAGCCAAGGTAGCCGCCGCCGCCGGTTTTCTGAGAAAAACCGTTTCGTTTTTAGAAAACCCTAGTTTACGTTTTTTTAATAGATCGGTTTCTCCGGTTTATTTAGTTAGCGAGCGTTCGCTCGTTCGTTCGTTTTACCGAACACGTTCATCGTTTAGTTCCAGTTAACGAACGTTCGTTCGTTAACCTATTTGTTGTTTTTCTTTTTCTCGGATTAAATCCGTGATTTTTCCGATCGCGATTTCTGATCAGATGTTCGTTTTAGTTTAATTTTTTGCTCGTTTATCGGAATCAGGCGATTCAAGCGCCTGGAGTTTTGTATCGAAACCCTCTTTCCGTTTAACCAACTTAAACAAGTTTTTGCCTATGTAAAATTTGACCTAGATTCAGATTAGTAAACGGAGCTTATTTCTTTTGCCGTTTGTCTTTCATTACTTCGTTCGATTTGGTTCTTTTTGCCAACCGGAGTTCTTAAGTTGAACTTTCTGGTTAGATCTCTTATTCGAGTTTTACCTGTGCATTAGTTGAGTACTTATTGTATGCTTGTTTTTTGCGATAGAGTATCCGGAGTGCGCCGCTTGCTACTTCGAATCGCTAGGTTTCACGGATCATCAGCAAGGCAAGTAACACTTTGATCATACTTCCTATTACCCAGTTTTTATTGCATTAGATCAACCCTCACACAGTGCATGATTAGGATCTAATTAAATTGTGAGTTTGGGAAGTAGATGAGGTAGTACCTATTACCTGTTTATTATCAAACCTTTGGGAGTTACTTCTACGTTGCTTATTATGCCATGCTATGCTAGTAGACGTGGATTGGGTGAGTGAAATCCATGACAGATGTGAGTTTGTTAAATTAATGGTTTATCTAAGGTGGCAACTTAAAAACACATCTGGGTGGATTGAGGCACCTGGGTATTCCAGCGATTGCCTGTTTTTCTTTTGGACCGCCACCCAGGCTCAAAGGGATCATGAGATTATTCATACTAGAAACTTCCATGTGCAGCCACAAGCTACTATGGGCTCTAGCATAGTTGACTAAGTTGTGCGAACTCTTACAGTGTTAGACTAGTAGATGTAGGGGATATAGGTTGGTACGGTCGACCCATTCATAAGGTGCTAGCGCTTCTGAAAGACTATGTTTCGGTCATCCGTTTCTCAAACACCATGTAGTGCGAGAATATCAACGGAGGAGATTGAGTCTTGTGGGGAAAAGTGTGCAAACCTCTGCAGAGTGTATAAACTAATCATGGTTAGCCGTGTCCCCGGTTATGGACATCTTGAGTATCTAGTACTTGGATTATCATGTGAATCTCATCATGTTACTCTAAATTAATATTGTTGGGTTTTGTTTTAATGATGATGCTTAATTGGGATTGAGAATGCTGTCAACCATTCTCAATATTTAACAACTACCATGATAGTTAAATAAATTATATTCCTTTGCAGCAGGGAAAAATTGGCTTTACGCAAAACTGTAACCATAGAGCTTTCCACCAGCCAAATATGCATGTAGAATAGCCTTATTCTTTTATTGCTCTCTATGTGTTACTTTGCCAGCATATTCCATGTGCTGACCCGTTTTCGGGCTGCAACGTTCATGTTGTAGACTTTTTAGGCGACGAGTAAGGTGCTTTTAGGTCGTGGTTCTATACTCAATGATGCCGTTGGAGTTGATGGACTCACTTATCTTCCAAGCCTTCCGCTGTTATAGTTATTAGATGGCCTTAAGCCATATTATTGTAATAAGTTCTCTGTTGAGACACTCGATGTAATAAGTGTGTGATTGCTACTCTGGTATAAATCCTTCAAGTACTGTGTGGTGTCAGCATTACTGATCCAGGGATGACACCTGAGCACAGAGATTGGACCGTTTGAGGTCTGGTCCCTACAAGATGGTATCAGGGCACACACTGACTGTAGGACACGACCACTAAGCTAAAGCCCTAGATCACTACTCTCTTCTCATTCTGACTCCTCATCTTTTCTACTCTTTTAGGATGGCGGATGCAAGGAACAAGTTCATGCAACCAGATGAAGATACACCCTTTGGACGTCACTTGAAGGAAGTCACTAGATACCCGAACATCGGAGTACCAAGCTTCACCGGGACCTACAACGCCACATTACCTGAAGAAGAGCGCTGGATGATTCAAGTTAAAGTTCTAGGAAGGACGTTCATGCCAGTCACTGAGCCCATAGAGTTTTCCTTTGATCCACCAACCTGGAGTCTAGGAAAGAGCATGGCAGCTCACATCGCCATGGGACGCATTGGAGAAGTTTACCGCAATGATCTCAAGGATAATATCTACCAAATTTGTGGGCGCCGAGATGAGCACTGGGAGATGATCAGCACCAGGAAGGATAGATCAATTGCAGCTTTTACCCAGGAGTTAAAGCAGCACATTCGACGTCAGGAGAACCAGATGTGCGCCGACATGATAGATCTGAAGAAGGCAAGGACAAGAATCAAGGAACTGGAGGAAGAACTCAAGGCTACACGTGAAGATTATGAAGAGGAAATCGAAGTATTAGTGGAGAAGAATGACGATCTGATCAAGAAGATTGGAATATTTATGGGAGACCCTACACCAGTAGAAGAAGACGAAGGACCCAAGGAGATTCGCCCGGAAGACTACATCATCATTGACGACACCAACTCAGATCCTAATGATAGTGATGATGACTATGTTGATGAAGCTGGAGCAGATATCATGGAGTCTGCAACCGAAGAATATTTCTAGTAGATCACCCCATCAGTAGTAGTAGTCCACCATGTAAATATAGTAGTCCGAGCACTTTTTTGATAGTTAGATCGATTGTATGCCCTTGTTTGATTGAATGAAGTGAATTGTTTGCTTTTGCCTCATGTGCATATGGGTAGTGTTTTCTCTCTAGACTGCTCTCTATTCTTAAATCTCATCTTTTCTAAACCCTCAGATGCCTCCGAGACGTGACCCCAGATTTACCTTCCCACCAGAGCTCACCCAGTTGATCCAGTAGTAGAACACATTGATGAAGTTGCTAGTCCAGAATCAGAATCAGGGGAACAACAACAACCCACCACCACCACCACCACCTGTTGATCACTTAGCCTGTTTTCTTAGGTTGAATCCGCCGGTGTTTTCCAGTAGCACCGAGCCGATAGTAGCAGATGATTGGCTCTGCAAGACAGCAAGGGAGTTGACCACGGCAGGATGCACAGATGCGGAAAAAGGTGAAGTTTGCCGCACATCAGCTTGAAGGACCCGCAGCATCATGGTGGGAGAATTTCACAGCCACTTTCCCTGTCGATACTGTCACATGGGACCAGTTCCAGCAGGCTTTCTGTACTGCCATGTTTCAGTAGGAGCTATGGCCATGAAGAAGCGCGAGTTTCGCAACTTGCGCCAAGGAGGACAGACAGTTGGCCAGTATGTGGAGGACTTTAGTAAGTTAGCACGTTATGCCCCAGATGACGTTGCTACGGATGCAGCTAAGCAGGAGAAGTTTCTGGAAGGACTGAATGATGAGCTGAGCATGCAGTTGATGGTAGCAACCTTCAACAACTACCAGGAGTTGGTAGATCATGCTCTCATGATTGAAGGGAAGCAACAACAAATTGAGAACCGCAAGAGGAAGTATGGACAAGGGAAGTACAATTCAGGAGCTCAGCAGAAGCCACGTTTTACCCCTAGACCGGGAGGACATTTTCAGCATACCCATGGAGGAGGTAGCTCGCACAATCATAATGGCACCAAGAATGGTAACAGGAATGGAGGAAGCAACGGCCAGAACCGTACCAATCCATCAACCCCAGCCAAGAGAGACCTGAGCCAAGTCACTTGCTCTGAGTGCTAGAAGACCGGACATTATGCCAATGAATGACCTGAAGCCCCGAATGGAAATGGCAATGGAAGCTCTGGGAAGAAGCCGAACCCTTTCAACAGGGGACAAGTGAACCACGTAAATGTGGAGGAGGTTGAAGCCTAGCCCGATGCAGTAATAGGTAAGTTTTTGGTTAAGTAATTTACTGCACTCGTTCTTCTTGATACTGGCGCATCGCATTCATACATATCAAGGGGATTTGTGGATAAGTATCAACTGCAACCCAAGCCCTTAGGTCACCCATGTTAGTAACCTTGCATGGAGCAGAATATATGGCTAGTCGATGGTGTGATCGGTTACCATTAAGGATTGGTAACTACGTATTTCCCTCAGACCTAATAGTATTGGAATCTCAAGGATTGGATGTGATATTAGGCATGGATTGGTTGTTGAAGTATGAAGGGAACATTGAATGTGCCAGTACGTCAATTTTGCTTACCACCCCAGAAGGGAGAAGGATCAAGTATGTATCCCGACATGTGCCGAAAAGGACTCAAGTAAATTGCCTAACAGGAGTCGTGAAGGAAGAAGTACCAGTAGTAAAGGATTTCCTGAAGTATTTCCAGAAGAGTTGCCAGGCATGCCACCGGATAGAGATATTGAGTTTTTGATTGAGCTTTTGCCAGGCATAGGGCCAATATCTAAGAGACCATATAGGATGCCCACAAAGGATTTGGTGCAAATTAAGAAGCAGATTAAGGAGTTACTGGATAAAGTTATATTCACCAAAGTTCTTCACCTTGGGGACCACCAGTACTTCTAGTGGAGAAGAAGGATGGATCGTTAAGGATGGTTGTCGATTATCGAGGATTGAATGAAGTAACCATCAAGAACAAGTACCCACTACCGATGATCAATGATCTGTTTGATCGATTGCAAGGAGCTAAGGTATTTTCCAAGATCGATCCGTGATCAGGATACCATTAGTTGAAGATTCGAGAACAGGATATACCTAAGACGACTTTTACCACCAGGTATGGGCTGTATGAGTATACCGTTATGTCATTTGGTTTGACTAACGCACCTGCATATTTTATGAACATGATGAACAAAGTGTTTATGGAGTTCTTGGATAAGTTCGTCGTAGTGTTCATTGATGATATCCTAGTTTACTCGAAGAATGAAGAGGAGCATAAGGAGCATTTGCGTTTGGTACTTGGAAAGCTCAGAGAACATCAATTATATGCCAAGTTCAGCAAATGTGAGTTTTGGTTGAAGGAAGTAGGATTCCTCGGACACGTTATATCTGGAGAAGGTATAGCAGTAGATCCCACCAAAGTTGATACCGTGACAAAGTAGGAAGCACCAACAACAGTTGGAGAGATCCGGAGTTTTCTTGGACTCGCAGGATACTACCGGAGATTCATCAAAAATTTCTCAAAGATTGCAAAACCTATGACGGAGTTGTTGAAGAAAGATACCAAGTTCATATGGACGGAGGAATGTGAGGCTAGTTTCCAGGAGTTGAAAAAACGCTTGGTTACATCACCAATGTTGATTTTGCCAGACCAGACCAAGGATTATGAGGTGTATTGCGACGCTTCACGTCGAGGACTTGGAGCAGTGCTTATGCAAGAAGGAAGAGTTGTTTCATATGCCTCAAGACAGCTTAAGCCTCATGAGTTGAATTATGCTACGCATGATTTGGAGTTAGCAGCCGTAGTGCATGCACTGAAAACTTGGAGACACTTTCTCATTGGAAACCATTGCGAGGTGTACACGGATCACAAGAGCCTGAAGTATATTTTCACACAGAAGGAGTTAAACCCCAGACAAAGGAGATGGTTGGAACTCATCAAGGATTATGATATGAGATTGCAATATCACCCGGGAAAGCTAACGTAGTAGCAGACGCACTAAGCCGTAAGAGCCATGTCAACACCCTAATGACGGGAGAAATACCAAAGGAGTTAGACGAAAATCTTCGAGAGCTATGCTTAGAAATAGTCCCGAGAGGCTATGTAGCAGCATTGGAGATTCAGTCTACATTGATGGATAAAATCAGAGAAGCTCAAAGGATGACAAGGAGATCACCACTATTAAGGAGAAAATGAGCAAAGGAAAAGCTAAAGGATTTCGCGACGATGAGCACGATACCCTATGGTTTGAAGACCGTGTTTACGTGCCCAATGACCCGGAGATCAGGAAGTTGATACTGCAAGAGGCACATGATTCACCATATTCGATTCACCCAGGAAATACCAAGATGTATTTGGATTTAAAGGATACGTTCTGGTGGACCGAAATGAAAAAGGATATTGCGGAATACGTAGCAGTTTGTGATGTATGCCAGAGAGTAAAGGCAGAGCATCAGAAGCCAGCAGGACTGCTACAACCATTGCCGATACCCGAATGGAAGTGGGATAAGCTAGGCATGGATTTTATCACAGGATTGCCCAGAACTCGTTCGGCTATGACTCAATTTGGGTTGTAGTCGATCGACTGACAAAGGTAGCTCATTTCATCCCAGTAAAGACCACCTACACCAGTGCCAAGTTGGCAAAGATATACATGACCAGAATCGTATGTCTACATGGAGTTCCAGGAGCATTGTATCAGATAGAGGAACCCAGTTTACCTCAAAATTCTGGAAGCAGTTGCATGAAACTTTGGGAACCAGGCTAGAATTCAGTACAGCTTTCCATCCACAGACAGATGGACAGACCGAGAGAGTCAATCAGATTTTGGAGGATATGCTGAGAGCTTGTGCGCTAGATTACGGATCTAGTTGGGACGACAATTTGACATACGCAGAATTCTCCTACAACAACAGCTATCAATCCAGTTTAAAGATGGCCCCTTTCGAAGCCTTGTACGGAAGGAGGTGCAGGACACCATTGTCATGGGACGAAGTTGGAGACCGCCAGTTGTTTGGACCGGACCTAATTAAAGAGTCTGAACAGAAGGTGAAATTGATTCGCGATAGGCTCAAGATAGCCCAGTCCAGACAGAAGAGCTACGCAGATTCAAAACGCAAGGAGACAGTTTACAAAGTCGGAGACAAAGCTTATCTTCGAGTATCTCCACTTCGAGGATTTAAGCGCTTTGGAGTTAAGGGAAAGTTAGCGCCACGTTGTGTAGGACCATACAAAGTTTTGGAACGTAGGGAGAAGTAGCCTACAAGTTGGAATTGCCTGAAGGATTGTCAGGAGTTCACGACGTGTTCCATGTTTCCCAGTTGAAGAAGTGCCACACGGAGATGGCTGATATACCACTGAGAGATACAGTGCCGCTGGAAGCGATTCAGTTGGACAGTGATTTGACCTACGAGGAGAAACCTGTCAAAATTCTTGAGTATGCCAGTCGAGTCACCCGCAACAAGGTTATTAAGTTTTGCAAAGTTCAGTGGAGCCACCACACGGAGGATGAAGCCACCTGGGAGCGAGAGGAAGATCTGCTGAAGGACCACCCTCACCTATTTTCTAGCCAACCCGAATCTCGAGGGCGAGATTCATCTTAAGGGGGGTAGGTTTGTAACATCCCAAATTTTCAATTTGGAATGTTATAAACTAGATCATCATTGCATATCATATTTTATTGCATTTGGTTGATCCTAGAAATTCTACACAACTCAAGGACCCTCGGAGAGAGTTGGGGATTTCGTTATTTTCATATTTGGGTTCTCTCAAATTTTGAAAATAGGATCATTTGATTTTATTTATTTTATCTTCAATTATTTCTATTAAAAAATTATGAGAGAGGGAATAAAATGACTTTCCCAAAATAAAGAAATATTGAGGATTTAATAAAAAATCAAATAAGATTTTATTTTGGTTTTATTCGCTATTTTATTTGAATTTAGGAAAAATTGCACGTTTTCAAAAATTGCATTTAGGGACAAGAAAATGTTCATTCTGTTCTAAATATTTTATTTAGATGGTGAAAATTTGTTTTGGCATTTTTAGAATTTTATTTCTTTCTTTAGATTTTTTTAGTCACAGCGATATTGTTTTTCTTAAAGGAGACCCCGCGCCCGATTGGGCTAAGGGCCCAGCCGAGCCAGGCCGCCCTAGCCGCCGCCGCCTCCCGCCGAGTCCGGGGAGGACACGCCTGCTGAGGCCGCTCCCTTCCCCAAGTTGACCCCCCTTTATAACCCGCCGGAGCTCCCCTGGAGCCCCCCTGCACGCCGCCCGCGCCACCGCAGCCACCGCCGCACGCCGCAGCCGCCGCCCCGCACCACCCGCCGCCGCCCCGCTCCGTGATTTTTTCGATCGTGATTTCTGATCCGATGTTCATTTTAGTTTAATTTTTGCTCGTTTATCGGAATCAGGCGATTCAAGCGCCTGGAGTTTCGTCTCGAAACCCTCTTTCCGTTTAACCAAGTTAAACAAGTATTTGCCTCAGTAAAATTTGACCTAGATTCAGATTAGTAAACAGAGCTTATTTATTTTGTTGTTCGTCTTTCGTTGCTTCGTTCGATTTGGTTCTTTTTGCCAACCAGAGTTCTTAAGTTGAACTTTCTGGTTAGATCTCTTATTCGAGTTTTACCTGTGGATTAGTTGAGTACTTATTGTATGCTTGTTGTTTGCGATAGAGTATCCGAAGTGCGCCGCTTGCTACTTCGAATCGCTAGGTTTCACGGATCATCAGCAAGGCAAGTAACACTTTGATCATACTTCCTACTACCCAGTTTTTATTGCATTAGATCAACCCTCACACAGTGCATGATTAGGATCTAATTAAATTGTGGGTTTGGGAAGTAGATGAGGTAGTACCTATTACCTGTTTATTATCAAACATTTGGGAGTTACTTCTACGTTGCTTATTGTGCCATGCTATGCTAGTAGACGTGGATTGGGTGAGTGAAATCCATGACAGATGTGAGTTTGTTAAATTAATGGTTTATCTAAGGTGGCAACTTAAATACACATCTGGGTGGATTGAGGCACCTGGGTATTGCAGCGATTGCCTATTTTTCTTTTGGACCGCCACCCAGGCTCAAAGGGATCATGAGATTATTCATACTAGAAACTTCCGAGTGCAGCCACAAGCTACTATGGGCTCTAGCATAGTTGACTAAGTTGTGCGAACTCTTACAGTGGTAGACTAGCAGATGTAGGGGATATAGGTTGGTACAGTCTACCCGTTCGTAAGGTGCTAGCGCTTCTGAAAGACTATGTTTCGGTCATCCGTTTCTCAAACACCATGTAGTGACAGAATCCCAACGGAGGAGATCGAGTCTTGTGGGGAAAAGTGCGCAAACCTCTGCAGAGTGTATAAACTAATCATGGTTAGCCGTGTCCCCGGTGATGGACATCTTGAGTATCTAGTACTTGGATTATCATGTGAATCTCATCATGTTACTCTAAATTAATATTGTTGGGTTTTGTTTTAATGATGATGCTTAATTGGGATTGAGAATGCTGTCAACCATTCTCAATGTTTAACAACTACCATGATAGTTAAATAAATTATATTCCTTTGCAGTAGGGAAAAATTGGCTTTACGCAAAACTGTAACCATAGAGCTTTCCACTAGCCAAATATGCATGTAGAATAGCCTTATTCTTTTATTGCTCTCTATGTGTTACTTTGCCAGCATATTCCATGTGCTGACCCGTTTTCGGGCTGCAACGTTCATGTTGCAGACTTTTCAGACGACGAGTAAGGTGCTTTTAGGTCGTGGTTCTATACTCAGTGATGCCGTTGGAGTTGATGGACTCACTTATCTTCCAAGCCTTCCGCTGTTATCGTTATTAGATGGCCTTAAGCCATATTATTGTAATAAGTTCTCTTTTGAGACACTCGATGTAACAAGTGTGTGATTGCTACTCTGGTATAAATCCTTCAAGTATTGTGTGGTGTCAGCATTACTGATCCAGGGATGGCACCTGAGCATAGAGATTGGACCGTTTGAGGTCTGGTCGCTACACATGGCAATATGCAACACGCAAGCGAATGACAAGGCAACAACAGTGAATAACTGGAAGACACCTAGCGCATCGGAGTCGGGGCGTTACACGCCGTTAAGCTATCGGGTCCGGTTTTGGATCTGATAACCCGTTAACAGCCCGGACCAATGGAGATTTTCCACATGTAAAATACTCATTGGCCGGAGGAAACACGTGTTATATCTGGAGAAGGTATAGCAGTTGATCCCACTAAAGTTGATACCGTGACCAAGTGGGAAGCCCCAACAACAGTTGGAGAGATCCGGAATTTTCTTGGACTCGCAGGATACTACCGGAGATTTATTGAGAATTTCTAAAAGATTGCAAAGCCTATGACTGAGTTGTTGAAGAAAGATACCAAGTTCATATGGACAGAGGAATGTGAGGCTAGTTTCCAAGAGTTGAAGAAACGTTTGGTTACCTCACCAGTGTTGATTTTGCCAGACCAGACCAAAGATTATGAGGTGTATTGCGACGCTTCACATCAAGGACTTGGAGCAGTGCTTATGCAGGAAGGGAGAGTTGTTTCATATGCCTCAAGACAACTAAAGCCCCATGAGTTGAATTATGCCACGCATGATTTGGAGTTAGTAGCCGTAGTGCATGCATTGAAAACATGGAGACATTTTCTGATTGGAAATCATTGTGAGGTGTACACGGATCATAAGAGTTTGAAGTACATTTTCACCCAGAAGGAGTCAAATCTCAGACAAAGGAGATGGTTGGAGCTTATCAAGGATTATGATATGAAATTGCATTATCATCCAGGAAAGGCTAATGTAGTAGCTGACGCCTTAAGCCGTAAGAGCCATGTCAATACGTTAATGACGGGAGAAATACCCAAGGAGTTAGCAGAAAATCTTCGTGAACTATGTTTGGAAATAGTTCCGAGAGGCTATGTAGCAGCATTGGAGATTCAGTCAACTTTGATGGATAGAATCAGAGAAGCTCAGAAAACTGACAAAGAGATTGCCGCTATAAAGGAAAAACTTAGTAAAGGAAAAGCTAAAGGATTTCGTGAGGATGAGCACGACACCCTATGGTTTGAAGACCGTGTTTACGTGCCCAATGACCCGGAGATCAGGAAGTTGATTTTGCAAGAGGCACACAACTCACCGTATTTGATTCACCCAGGAAATACCAAGATGTATTTGGATTTGAAGGATATTTTCTGGTGGACCGGAATGAAGAAGGATATTGCGGAGTACGTAGCAGTTTGTGATGTATGTCAGAGAGTAAAGGCAGAGCATCAGAAGCCAACAGGACTGTTACAACCATTGCTGATACCCGAATGGAAGTGGGATAAGCTAGGCATGGATTTTATCACGGGATTACCCAGGACACGTTCAGGCTATGACTCAATTTGGGTTGTAGTTGATCGATTGACGAAAGTAGCTCATTTCATCCCGGTAAAGACCACTTACACCAGTGCTAAGTTGGCAAAGATATACATGACCAGGATCGTATGTCTGCATGGAGTTCCAAGGAGTATCGTATCAGATAGAGGAACCCAGTTTACCTCAAAGTTCTGGAAACAGTTGCACAAAACTTTGGGAACCAGGCTAGAGTTCAGTACAACTTTTCATCCACAGACAGATGGACAGACCGAGAGAGTCAATCAGATTTTGGAGGATATGCTGAGAGCTTGTGCGCTAGATTATGGATCTAGTTGGGACGATAATTTTCCATATGCAGAGTTCTCTTACAACAATAGTTATCAAACCAGTTTAAAGATGGCCCCTTTGGAAGCTTTGTACGGAAGGAGGTGTAGGACACCGTTGTCATGGGACGAAGTTGGAGACCGCCAGTTGTTTGGACCTGACCTGATTAAAGAGTCTGAACAGAAGGTGAAGCTGATTCGCGATAGACTCAAGGTAGCCCAATCCAGACAGAAGAGTTATGCGGATTCTAAACGTAAGGAGACCGTTTACGAAGTCGGAGATAGAGCTTATCTTCGAGTATCTCCAATTCGGGGAACAAAGCGTTTTGGAGTTAAAGGGAAGTTAGCACCACTATTTGTAGGACCATATCGAGTTTTGGAATGTATGGGAGAAGTGGCCTACAAGTTGGAATTGCCCGAAGGATTGTCAGAAGTTCATAATGTGTTCCATGTTTCTCAGTTAAAGAAGTGCCACGCGGAGATGGCTGATATACTGTTGAGAGACACAGTGCCCTTAGAAACTATTCAGTTGGATAACGATTTGACCTATGAGGAGAAACCAGTTAAGATCCTCGAGTTTGCCAGCCGAGTTACCCGCAGCAAGGTTATCAAGTTTTGCAAAGTTCAGTGGAGCCACCACACAGAGGATGAAGCCACCTGGGAGCAAGAGGAAGATTTGCTCAAGGACCACCCTCACCTATTTTCTAGCCAACCCGAATCTCGAGGGCGAGATTCATCTTAAGGGGGGTAGGTTTGTAACATCCCAAATTTTCAATTTGGAATGTTATACATTAGATCATCATTGCATATCATATTTTATTTTGCATTTTGGTTGATCCTAGAAATTCTACGCAACTCAATGACCCATGGAGAGAGTTGGGGATTTCGTTATTTTCATATTTGAGTTTCCTCAAATTTTGAGAATAGGATCATTTGATTTTATTTATTTTATCGTCAATTATTTCTATTACAAAAATATGAGAGAGGGAATAAAATGACTTTCCCAAAATAAAGAAATATTGAGGATTTAATAATAAAATCAAATAAGATTTTATTTCGGAGTTTTTCGGTGTTTTATTTGAATTTAGGAAAAATGTGCGTTTTTCAAAATTGCATTTAGGTCCCAAATAAATGTTCACCTTGTGCGGCTTGATTTTAGAAGCCCGTGAAACTTTATTTTGGAATTTTTGGAGTTCGTTTAGTATTTCTTTTTATTTTTTTTCCGAGCGGAAAAATTAAAAAAAAACAAACCGACCTACGGGCCGTGTCCGACTAGGACTCCGGCCCGAGGGGGCCTTTATAAGCCGAGGCCCAGCCCCGGGGAAACCCTAGCCGCCCCAGCCCCCAAGCCGCGCCGCCACCCGGTCCCCCCGCCGCCGCCGCCCGCCGCCTCGCCGCCCGCCACCGCGCCGCCCCGCGTCGCCGTCGCCGGACGCCGCCGCCGCCGCCGAGGTTCGCCGCCGCCTCGACTTCCGTGCCATCGTTTTTTTAAATAATAGATCGGTTTTCGTCGGTTTTTTTAGATTCGTTTTTTTAAATAGATCGGTTTTTCCGGTTTATTTAAATAGTGAGCGTTCGTCCGTCCGTTCGTTCTAGCGAGCGTTCGTCGTTTTCCTTTTTCTCGGATTAAATCCGTGATTTTTGTGATCGCGATTCCTGATCCGATTTTCGTTTTAGTATAACTTTTCGCTCGTTTATCGGAATCAGGCGATTCAAGCGCCTAGAGTTTCGTCTCGAAACCCTCTATCCGTTTAACAAACTTAAACAAGATTTTGCTACTGTAAAATTTGCCTTAGATCCAGGTTACTAGAACGAAGTGTTTTTTTCCGCCGTTTGACTTTCGTTGCTTCGTTCGATTTGATTCTTTTTGCCAACCGGAGTTCTTAAGTTGAACTTTCTGGTTAGATCTCTTATTTGAGTTTTACCTGTGCATTAGATGAGTACTTATTGTATGCTTGTTTGTTTGTCTGTGATAGATTACCCGGAGTGCGCCGCTTGTTACTTCGAATCGTTAGGTTTCCCGGATCATCTGCAAGGCAAGTAACACTTTGATCATACCTTTTCTACTACCCAGTTTTCTTGCATTAGATCAATCCTCACACATTTCATGACTAGGATCTAATTAAATTGTGGGATGGGAAGTAGATGAGGTAGTACCTATTACCTGTTTATTATCAAACCTTTGGGAGTTACTTCTACGTTTGCTTATCATGCCATGCTATGCTAGTAGACGTGGATTGGGTGAGTGATATCCATGACAGATGTGAGTTTGTTAATTAATGGTTTATCTAAGGTGGCAACTTAAACAAACATCTGGGTGGATTGAGGCACTGGATATTCCAGGACTTGCCTGTTTTTCTTTTGGACCGCCACCCAGGCTTAAAGGGATCATGAGACTATTCATACTAGAAACTTCCGTGTGCAGCCACAAGCTATTATGGGCTCTAGCATAGTTGACTAAGTCGTGCGAACTCTTACAGTGGTAGACTAGCAGATGTAGGGGATGTAGGTGGTACGGTCTACCCGATCGTAAGGTGCTAGCGCTTCTGAAAGACTATGTCTCGATCATCCGTCTTCTCAAACACCATGTAGTGCGAGAACCAAACGGAGGTGATCGAGTCTTGTGGGGAAAAGTGCGCAAACCTCTGCAGAGTGAAATAAACTAATCATGGTTAGCCTTGTACCCGGTTATGGCCATCTTGAGTATCTAGTACTGGGATTATCCTGTGAATCTCAACATGTTACTCTAAATTAATTTTGTTGGGTTTTGTTTAATGATGATGCTTAATTGGGATTGAGAATGCTGTCAACCATTCTCAATGTTTAACAACTACCATGATAGTTAAATAAAATTGATTCCTTTGAAGTAGGGAAAAATTGGCTTTACGCAAAACTGTAACATAGAGCTTTCCACCAGCCAAATATGCATATAGTATAGCTGTTACATTCCATTTCTCTCTATGTGTTACCTTGCCAGGATATTCCATGTGCTGACCCGTTTTCGGGCTGCAACGTTAATGTTGCAGACATTTCAGACGACGATTAATGAGTTTTTAGTTCATGGTTCTATACTCAGTGATGCCGTTGGAGTTGATGGACTCACTTATCTTCCAAGCCTTCCGCTGTTATCGTAATTAGATGGCCTTAAGGCATATTTATTGTAATAAGTTCTCTTTGGAGACACTCGATGTAATAAGTGTGTGATTGCTACTCTGTTATAAATCCTCCGAGTATTGTGTGGTGTCAGCATTACTGATCCAGGGATGACACCGGAGCACAGAGATCAGACCGTTTGAGGTCTGGTCACTACACAAACCATGATAATGGGAGCGCAGAGCCAGTAGGCAGATCGTAGTGTAGATAATAGGGGTACACCATAACCACCATAAATAAATCAGGAAAGCGGAACTGTATGGAAAACATAGGGCTTTGCTGCTACTAATATGCAGCCTATCGATCACCTACATGCCAGCTCTATTCATTTAAAGGCGCACATTTGTTACTATCAGTTTAATCTATCAAAGACCGTGTGGCTCCCACCATTTCTGGGGTATTATGGCAGACCAACTCTAAGTGTGAAATCATTTAGCAAAACTGGCCCAATAGAAGTGTCGACTGCAGATGTCCCTGCTCCCCTTCCTGACAAGGAACATACTATGCTTTCCATACAGAACACCGTACGGGACGCCGGCTGAATCACCGGTCCCCACCGCCTGTGTTCCTCCGCCACCCCTACCCCCACCCTGTCCCCACCCGCGTCGAGTTTTCTTTTTTCGGCGAGGTCCCACCATCGCCCCCGACAACCACTGTCCCCACCCGAGCCCCTTCCTTCACACCAGCGAACTCCGGCGAGCTCCCAAAAATCGACTGACCCAATTTTGAAATTTAGTCTACTGTTATTTAACTAGTGTGGAATATATAAGGGGAAAACCATAAGCATTGCGAGTATAGTGTTGAGTGTGCCATGGTGGATCTAAAGGTGCAAACCGGACAAAGCAACTTCGCAACCAATGTTTGCTTTCAACTAACAAGTAAGTGATGGACAAGAAATCGGAGTAAAGTAGTGGCGATCTATTTTCTTGCTGCGATAAATAAGTTGAGCATATACGAAAGAGCACCGCCTCTGGTGCGACACCGTGTATGCATCTGCTAAGAATTTGATGGTGCTGCGATAGCGATGGCTGTCGGCGGCGTGGAAGCAGATCTAGGAGGGTAGACGGTGGCGGCGGGGCGTGGTGGACGCGACGGTCGTGGGAGCGGCTCCGGCAAGGTGGATGACGACAGGGATGAAGCGAGAGGACGGGATGCAAAGATCCCAGTCCGGAGCCATGGATGAGAGAGGTCGATCTCTTGTAATGGCCGACGGCATCGGGGTATCTGCTCTGGCATGGTGGAGGAGGAGGGCAGTGGATGGGGTGGCGGACGGAGGAGGTTGGGGTGGAGAGGGTGTTTTGGCGCCCACGGAGTACGAATGGGGAAATGGAGGGAGGGAGGAAGGGGGAACCATGTCTTCAGGGCGCGCTTGTATCAAATGCAAGGAAATTTACAAACTTAGCCCTCGTTTAAAATTTCCTACATCACAACAATATTAGTCGGTTGGGGATAGGACGGTGATCTCGCATACACCGAATATTTGCCGACGAGAGTTTGTTTTTGGCGCCCACCGTGTATGAATCGGGGAGGGAGTCGATTTCGGCCGAGGAGACACTGTGTTTTGGCGCCCACCGTGTATGAATCTGGGTGAGAGGCGGTTATGTCATGTTTGAGTGAAATTACAAACCTACCCCTATCGAAACCTATAGAAATCGAGCCGATAGGCTTTGCGTGGCAGGGATAGGCAGTAATTTCCATCTCGCAGATTTTGGTTTCGGGCAGTTACTGCGACTTTCCCCGCTTCGTTCAAATTTTTGCAGAGCAAGAGTGCACGTTTACCGTGCCAACTCAATTCGAATCCAGTTTGTATTCTATTTTTGTTCGGGCGGTACCATTTTCGATTGGAATAAAATTCTATATACATCATTTATATATATATGCTTTCAGAAGCGCAACACCCTTTATAGATAAATATGGTTTACAAATGGCATGATCTCAGATTCATAAGGCTGTATCCATCTTAATTCGGATTTTCAAATATTTGAAACCACTTGATGTTGAAATCCAATGTATGCATTCCTCGCTAACTGTCTCCAATTAATGTGTGATTCATGCGGGTTTTTATTTTTTTACTTCTCAAACATGTATAATGTGTTTCACACACGCAACATATAGTGTAATCCCATTTAGACATTAATTGCATATAAACCATGCATTATCTCTAATTAAAGAATCTATGGATCACTAATATTGATAAACTATATAACATTACACGTGTCCCCAAATTCAAATGAATATGCATGTTTGATACACCAATTTGCGTTATGATATTATCGATGTCGTGATCTCCAGTTTAAATATTTGAATCCCCTTTAATCCAGATATTCGTCTCATATAGCTATCACTCATGCTTATATAGGAGTATCTCTCTAGACCTATACGCGTTCATCGTCCCTCGAGTATCTCTCGTTCTACCTGTATGTCGACGATGATCTTTTATCTTCATAACACACTGACGGTACTCTCTCCCTCGACCTCCATCACTATAACTCTCTCTAAGTATATCTCGCTCCCTACTATGTGTCTCTAACTATGATTCTCCATGTGAAATCTCTTTCTCTCACACAAACACAAACTTCGTCCCCCGGGGTCTCATTTCTCTCTACTATTCCGCCGTGTGCCACTCGCACACACCCTCTCACACTGAGATGTATTTCACTCCTTAGGTATGAGAAGCTACGACTCTCCCTCTTAAATATCTCTTTCTCACACACAAACACAAACTCTGTCTCCCAGGGTATCATATCTCTCCACCATTCTCTTGTATTTCTCTCACACACTCTCTCTCTCCCTAGAGATATCTTGCGTTCCCTCATATGTCTCTCTAGCTATCACTCTCGTTGTGAAATATCTTTCTCTCTCGCAGACACAAAACCCAGTCTCTCGGGATCTCATTTCTCTCCGATATTTGTTTGTATGTGAGTCACATGCACCCTTTCTCCATTTCTCTCACACGCACACACATAACTCAACCTTCTGATCCACTCGACTCCTATCTCTAATGCACACTAGCTAGCATCTTTATCTTTCTATTTATCTGCTACTCCATCAACCTTCTTTCTCGCCCTCACTCTTGATTCCTATCACGCACACTATGTATGTTTCTCTCTACATGCAGTCAAGTGCCCTCTTTTTATCTTTCTCTCACACACACATAACTTCACCCTCTGAACCACCCGGTGGTCATCTCCAACACTCAAACTAGCCGATGTCCCTCTAGATAGCATTTCCATCTCTATATCTATCTGTAGTTTCCCCATCAACATTTCTTTCTCGGATGCACTCTTGCTTCCTATCACCCACACTATATATGTCTCTCCATACATGCATTTATAGGTTGATCTCTTTTGCACAATCGTTGTGTCTCACTCCCTCTGCTTGCCATGGATGCATGCTCCAGCCCACACCACTATCTCTTAAAGACAAAAACACATGCTCAATTGTCGGGCCTTCTTCCCTACACTCTCACATGCATGCGTATTGTCATACCGATCTGTCTCTCCCATGTCGTTGATCTTATGAATTATGTCTTGTTTCTTTTATCTCGATCATGCGTGCGCGCACACACACAGATCCATGTATACATGTATACCTCTCACACATGCACGTTCAAGGTCTCTATGTCTCCATACGTTGTTAATTACCCTCAACCCTAACGCCACATTGAATTGTTCTCTTCTTGTGTGCACATAACTACCGTCTGGATGGGTAAAACACACACTCACACTTAACAATCTTCTTCTAGCTACCCTCCCCCTCTCACTCTTCCCCTATATTCCCGAAACTAATAAGGCCATCCCTTCGTTTAATTCCCGCCTACATGCACCATCGATATATAGTAGTCTTCTTCGGTGTCTCTCGAAAAAACATGTTCTCTCAATGTCGACTCCTCTCACGCGCACACACCTTCTCTTCCCTATCTACGGGCCTTTTCTCTCTCGCACCCCTTCATTGGTGGCCTCTGCCATACACATCACCTCTCTATGATGAAGCCACGCACACTTAAGTTACATCTGCCACCGAGGACCCCGCGTCACACACACACACACGCACCCACCCCCCCACACACACTAAGACTCCATCTCTCTCTCTCACACACACATGCACCCACCCCCACCCCCTAGACACACACGCACACACTAAGACTCCATCTCACACACACATGCTCTAGGCGGAGCATTTGTTCCTCCCACCCTTCGTCCACCCTTACCTGTATGATAAACAATCACCTTAATTTACTTGTATAACATGGACAAATTCCACTTTACTTTAGTAGTTAGCAAACTTATCATCTCTACTCTTATAAAAAACCGAGTTGGTGATGATGGTGTGCCTGCCATCTTGTAATATATACCGTCCGATCTATATCTAACGGATAGAAATCAAACTATGATAGTTTTACAAAAGATACCCGCACCTCTCTCCACATCCTTATCTCCCACAACCTCATTGCTGAGAAATTAAAAAAGGAAGTCTCTGGAACAATCTAGCATGGTGGCCGCTGCCGCCTGCCGGCACCGTCCATCCCCATGCCTGCGCCCAGTCCGACCATCTGTCACCATCACGCTCCACTCCTCCTCACCTTATCTCTCATCTTTCATTTTTTTGATGAAATTCTCGAGAT
Source organism: Triticum urartu (assembly GCF_003073215.2). Classification (NCBI taxonomy): domain Eukaryota; kingdom Viridiplantae; phylum Streptophyta; class Magnoliopsida; order Poales; family Poaceae; genus Triticum; species Triticum urartu. The sequence goes on from NC_053022.1 coordinate 128,569,159, forward strand.
ACCAGTTTTCCGTTAAAATTCTTGAGATATCATTAGTTTTTACACATGGGATTACTCCTGCATGGGTCAATCACAACAGGTGTTTAAAAAATGCATATTGATGTTTGCTACGTCTTGAGCTTGTGTTGGTTTTCCCCGAAGAGGAAGGGATGATGCAGTAGATTAGCGTAAGTATTTCCCTCAGTTTTTGAGAACCAAGGTATCAATCCAGTAGGAGGCCACGCTCAAGTCCCTCGTACCTGCATAAAACGATAGCTACTCGCAACCAACGCGATTAGGGGTTGTCAATCCCTTCACGGTCACTTACGAGAGTGAGATCTGACAGATATAATATTTTTGGTATTTTTGGTATGAAGATGCAAAGTAAAAAGTAAAAGAAAAGTAAAAAAGCAAAGCAAGATTAAAGTGATGGAGATTGATATGATGAGAATAGACACGGGGGCCATAGGTTTCACTAGTGGCTTCTCTCAAGAGCATAAGTATTCTACGGTGGGTGAACAAATTACTGTTGAGCAATAGACAGAATTAAGCATAGTTATGAGAATATCTAGGCATGATCATGTATATAGGCATCACGTCCGTGACAAGTAGACCGAAACGATTCTGCATCTACTACTAGTACTCCACTCATCGACCGCTATCCAGCATGCATCTAGAGTATTAAGTTAAAAACAGAGTAACGCCTTAAGCAAGATGACATGATGTAGAGAGATAAATTCATGCAATATGAAATAAACCCCATCTTATTATCCTCGATGGCAACGATGCAATACGTGCCTTGCTGCCCCTTCTGTCACTGGGAAATGACACCGCAAGATCGAACCCAAAGCTAAGCACTTCTCCCATGGCAAGAACTACCAATCTAGTTGGCCAAACCAAACGGATAATTCGAAGAGACTTGCAAAGATAACCAATCATACATAAAAGAATTCAGAGAAGATTCAAATATTATTCATAGATAGACTTGATCATAAACCCACAATTCATCGGTCTCAACAAACACACCACAAAAAGAAGATTACATCGAATAGATCTCCACAAGAGAGGGGGAGAACTTTGTATTGAGATTCAAAGAGAGAGAAGAAGACATCTAGCTACTAACTATGGACCCGAAGGTCTGAGGTAAACTACTCACACTTCATCGGAGGGGCTAGGATGATGTAGAAGCCCTCCGTGATGACGGCCCTCTTCCGGCGGAGCTCCGGAACAGGCCGCAAGATGGGACCTCATGGATACAGAAAGTTGCGGCGGTGGAATTAGGTTTTTGGCTCCTGTTCTGATCGTTTGGGGGTACGTAGGTATATATATAGGAGGAAGGAGTACGTCGGTGGAGCACCAAGGGGTCCACGAGGCAGGGGGCGCGCCCTAGGGGGGGCGCCCCCCACCGTCGTGACCTCCTCTTTGACTCCTTGGAGTAGGGTCCAAGTCTCCTGGATCACGTTTGGTGAGAAAATCACGTTCCCGAAGGTTTTATTCCGTTTGGACTCCGTTTGATATTTTGTTTCTCCGAAACACCGAAATAGGCAAAAAACAACAATTCAGGGCTGGGCCTCTGGTTAATAGGTTAGTCCCAAAAATAATATAAAAGTGGAAAATAAAGCCCAATATAGTCCAAAACAGTAGATCATATAACATGGAGCAATCAAATATTATAGATACGTTGGAGACATATCAGGCATCCCCAAGCTTAATTCCTGCTCGTCCTTGAGTAGGTAAATGATAAAAAGAGAATTTTTGATGCGGAGTGCTACTTGGCATAATTTCAATGCAAATCTTCTTAATTGTGATATGAATATTCAGATTAGAAAGATTCAAGACAAAATTTTATATTGACATAAAAATAATAATACTTCAAGCATACTAACAAAGCAATTATGTCTTCTCAAAATAACATGGACAAAGAAAGTTATCCCTACAAAATCATATAGTCTGGCTATGCCCCATCTTCACCACACAAAGTATTTAAATCATGCACAACCCTGATGACAAGCCAAGCAATTGTTTCATACTCTAACTTTTTCAAAACTTTTTCAATCTTCACGCAATACATGAGCGTGAGCCATGGATATAGCACTATAGGTGGAATAGAATGGTGGTTGTGGAGAGGACAAAAAGAAGGGGAAGATAGTCTCACATCAACTAGGCGTATCAACGGGCTATGGAGATGCCCATCAATAGATATCAATGTGAGTGAGTAGGGATTGCCATGCAACGGATGCACTAGAGCTATAAATGTATGAAAGCTCAAAAAGAAACTAAGTTGGTGTGCATCCAACTTGCTTGCTCATGAAGACCTAGGGCAATTTGAGGATGCCCATCATTGGAATATACAAGGCAAGTTCTATAATGTAAAATTCCCACTAGTATATGAAAGTGATAACATGAAAGACTCTCTACTATGAAGATCATGGTGCTACTTTGAAGCACAAGTGTGGTAAAAGGATAGTAGCATTGCCCCTTTTTATTTATTTTCTTTTTTTTGGGCCTTCTTTTTTTTCTTTGGCCTTTCTTCTTTTTTTTAATTGGGACAATACTCTATTAAATGATGATCATCACACTTTTATTTATTTACAACTCAATGATTACAACTCGATTCTAAAACAAAGTATGACTCTATATGGATGCCTCCGGCGGTGTACCGGGATATGCAATGAATCAAGAGTGACAAGTATGAAAAAATTATGAACGGTGGCTTTGCCACAAATACTACGTCAACTACATGATCATGCTAAGCAATATGACAATGATGAATGTGTCATGATGAACTAGATGGTGGAAAGTTGCATGGCAATATATCTCGGAATGGCTATGGAAATGCCATAATAGGTAGGTATGGTGGCTGGTTTGAGGAAGGTATATGGTAGGTGTATGATACCGGCGAAAGGTGCGCGGTATTAGAGAGGCTAGCAAAGGTGGAAGGGTGAGAGTGCGTATGATCCATGGACTCAAAATTAGTCATAAGAACTCATATACTTATTGCAAAAATCTAGAAGTTATCAAAGCAAAGTATTACGCGCATGCTCCTAGGGGGATAGATTGGTAGGAAAAGACCATCGCTCGTCCCCGACCGCCACTCATAAGGAAGAGAATCAATAAATAAATCATGCTCTGACTTCATCACATAACGGTTCACCATACGTGCATGCTACGGGAATCACAAACTTTAACACAAGTATTCTTTAAATTCACAACTTACTCAACTAGCATGACTTTAATATTATCACCTCCATATCTCAAAACAATTATCATGCTTCAATCTTTTCTTAGTATTCAACACACTCAAAATAAAGTTTCACAAATCTTGAATACCAAGCATATTATTATTAAGCAAATTACCATGCTATTAAGGATCTCAAAATAATTTAAGTGAAGCATGAGATATCAATAGTTTCTTTAAAACAAATCCACCACCGTGCTCTAAAAGATCTAAATGAAGCACATAGAGCAAAATCATAACACTCAAAAGATATAAGTGAAGCACACAGAGAAAAATTACTTAGCTTAAAAGATATAAGTGAAGCACATAGAGCAAAATTACTTAGCTCAAAAGATATAAGTGAAGCACATGGAGCAAAACTACTTAGCTCAAAAGATATAAGTGAAGCACATAGAGTATTCTATCAAATTTTAACTCATGTATGGCTCTCTCAAAAGGTGTGTATAGCAAGGATGATTGTGGCATACTAAGACACAAAGACAAAAATAATACAAGACGCTCCAAGCAAAACACATATCATGTTGGTGAATAAAAATATAGCTCCAAGTAAATTACCGATGGAAGTGGACGAAAGAGGGGATGCCTCCCGGGGCATCCCCAAGCTTTGACTTCTTGGTGTCCTTGGATTATCTTGGGAGTGCCATGGGAATCCCCAAGCTTAGGCTCTTTCCACTCCTTGTTCCATAATCCATCAAAAGAATTCACCCAAAACTTGAAAACTTCACAACACAAAACTCAAAATAGAAAACTCGTGAGCTCCGTTAGCGAAAGAAAACAAAAGACCACTTCAAGGTACTGTAATGAACTCATTATTTATTTATATTGGTGTTAAACCTACCGTATTACAACTTCTCTATGGATTATAAACTATTTTACTAACCATAGATTCATCAAAATAAGCAAACAACACACGAAAAACAGAATCTGTCAAAAACAGAACGGTCTGTAGTAATCTGTAGCTAGCGCAAGATCTGGAACCCCAAAAATTCTAAAATAAATTTCTGGACCTGAGGAATTTATCTCTTAATCATCTGAAAAAATAATTAACTAAATAGCACTATTCAAATAAAAATGACAGCAGTTTTCATGAGCGCTAAAGTTTCTGTTTTTTACAGCAAGTTCAACAAGACTTTCCCCAAGTCTTCCCAACGGTTCTACTTGGCACAAACACTAATTAAACACAAAAAACACAACCAAAACATAGGCTAAATAATTTATTTATTACTAAGCAGGAGCAAAAAGCAAGGAATAAAAATAAAATTGGGTTGCCTCCCAACAAGCGCTATCGTTTAACGCCCCTAGCTAGGCATAAAAGCGAGGATAGATCTAGGTATTGCCATCTTTGGTAGGCAATCCATAAGTGGCTCTCATGATAGTTTCATATGGAAATTTTATTTTATTTCTTGGAAAGTGTTCCATCCCCTTTTTTAATGGGAATTGAAATCTAATATTCCCTTCCTTCATATCAATAATCGCACCAACCGTTCTAAGGAAAGGTCTACCAAGAATAATAGGGCTAGAGGGATTGCAATCTATATCAAGAACAATGAAATCTACGGGCACATAATTCCTATTTGCAACAATAAGAACATCATTAATCCTTCCCATAGGTTTCTTAATAGTGGAATCCGCAAGATGCAAGTTTAGAGAGCAATCATCAAAATTACAGAAATCTAGCAAATCACACAAAGTCTTGGGAATAGTAGAGACACTAGCACAAAGCATAGAACTCATGATCTTTAATTTTAATTTTAATAGTTGGTTCCCACTCATCATAGAGTTTTCTAGGGATAGAAACTTTCAACTCAAGTTTTTCTTCATAAGATTGCATCAAGGCATCAACAATATGTTCGGTGAAGGCTTTATTTTGACTATAAGCATGTGGAGAATTTAGCAAGGATTGCAACAAGGAAATACAATCAATTAAAGAGCAACTTTCATAATTAAATTCCTTGAAATCCAATATAGTGGGTTTAGCAACATCTAGATTTTTATTTCTTTCAATCCCACTTTCATCAATTTCATCATTAAGATCTAAATACTTTGAATTTTTAGAACAACTTCTAGGTAAAGGAAGATCATATTAAGTTTCATCAAGATTCATATTGCAAAACAAAGATTTAATAGGGGACACATCAATAACTTTTAGATCTTCATCTTGATTTTTATAGGAATTGGAAGAACACGCTTTAATAAAGGCATCTTTGGAAGCACGCATCCTAGCGGTTCTTTCCTTGCACTCATCAATGTAAATTCTCATGGCTTTGAGAGACTCATTGATATCATGCTTAGGAGGAATAGATCTAAGCTTTAAAGAATCAACCTCAAGAGAAATTCTATCAACGTTCCTAGCCAAATCATCAACTTTAAGCAATTTCTCTTCAAGCAAAGCATTAAAATTCTTTTGTGAATTCATAAACTCTTTAACACTATTCTCAAATTCAGAGGGCATATTATTATAATTTCCATAAGAGTTGTTGTAGGAATTCCCATAATTATTAGAAGGATTACTAGGATATGGCCTAGGATTAAAATTCCCTCTATAAGCGTTGTTACCAAAATTATTCCTACCAACAAAATTCGCATCCATAGATTCATTGTTGTTCTCAATCAAAGTAGACAAAGGCATATCATTAGGATCAGAAGAAACACTCTTAGTAGCAAATAATTTCATAAGTTCATCCATCTTTCCACTCAACACATCGATTTCTTCTATCGCATGCACTTTTTTATTAGAAGATCTTTCAGTATGCCATTGAGAATAATTAACCATAATATTATCTAGGAGTTTAGTATCATCTCCTAAAGTGATTTCCATAAAAGTGCCTCCCGCGGCCGAATCTAAAAGATTTCTAGAAGCAAAATTCAATCCGGCATAAAATTTTTGTATAACCATCCACAAATTCAAACCATGAGTAGGGAAATTATGTATCATTAATTTCATTCTCTCCCAAGCTTGTGCAACATGTTCATGATCAAGTTGTTTAAAGTTCATAATATCGTTTCTAAGAGAGATGATCTTAGAGGGAGGAAAATACTTAGAGATAAAAGCATCTTTGCACTTGTTCCATGAATCAATACTATTTTTAGGCAAAGACGAAAACCAAGCTTTAGCACGATCTCTAAGCAAAAAAGGAAATAGCTTCAATTTAACGACATCACTATTCACATCTTTTTTCTTTTGCATATCACATAAATAAACGAAGCTATTCAGATGAGTAGCGGCATCTTCACTAGGAAGGTCGGCGACTTGATCTTTGATAACAAGATTCAACAAAGCATTATTAATTTCACAAGATTCAACATCGGTAAGAGGAGCAATCGGAGTGCTAAGGAAATCATTATTATTGGTATTGGTGAAGTCACACAATTTGATAGTATCTTGAGCCATCGCGACAAACAAGCAATCTAACACACGGGCAAACAAAAAGCAAGCGGGCAAAAGAGGCAAATAGAGAGGGAGGATAGAGAGAGAGAGGGCTAATAAAACGGCAAGGGTGAAGTGGGGGTGAGGAAAATGAGAGGCAAATGGCAAATAATGTAATGCGAGAGATATGGATTGTGATGGGTACTTGGTATGTTGACTTTTTGCGTAGACTCCCCGGCAACGGCGCCAGAAATCCTTCTTGCTACGTCTTGAGCTTGTGTTGGTTTTCCCCGAAGAGGAAGGGATGATGCAGCAGAGTAGCGTAAGTATTTCCCTCAGTTTTTGAGAACCAAGGTATCAATCCAGTAGGAGGCCACGCTCAAGTCCCTCGTACCTGCACAAAACGATAGCTACTTGCAACCAACGCGATTAGGAGTTGTCAATCCCTTCACGGTCACTTACGAGAGTGAGATCTGATAGATATAATATTTTTGGTATAAAGATGCAAAGTAAAAAAGTAAAAGCAAAGTAAAAAGCAAAGCAAGATTAAAGTGATGGAGATTGATATGATGAGAATAGACCCGGGGGCCATAGGTTCCACTAGTGGCTTCTCTCAAGAGCATAAGTATTCTACGGTGGGTGAACAAATTACTGTTGAGCAATTGATAGAATTGAGCATAGTTATGAGAATATCTAGGCATGATCATGTATATAGGCATCACATCCGTGAAAAGTAGACCGAAACGATTCTGCATCTACTACTATTACTCCACTCGTCGACCGCTATCCAGCATGCATCTAGAGTATTAATTTAAAAACAGAGTAACGCCTTAAGCAAGATGACATGATGTAGAGAGATAAATTCATGCAATATGAAATAAACCCCATCTTGAAGGAAATATGCCCTAGAGGAAATAATAAAGTTATTATTTATTTCCTTATATCATGATAAATGTTTATTATTCATGCTAGAATTGTATTAACCGGAAACATGATACATGTGTGAATACATAGACAAACAGAGTGTCACTAGTATGCCTCTACTTGACTAGCTCGTTGATCAAAGATGGTTATGTTTCCTAGCCATAGACAAAGATTTGTCATTTGATTAACGGGATCACATCATTAGGAGAATGATGTGTTTGACTTGACCCATTCCATTAGCATAGCACTTGATCGGTTAGTTTGTTGCTATTGCTTTCTTCATGACTTATACATGTTCCTATGACTATGAGATTATGCAACTCCCGTTTACCAGAGGAACACTTTGTGTGCTACCAAACGTCACAATGTAACTGTGTGATTATAAAGGTGCTCTACAGGTGTCTCCTAAGGTACTTGTTGGGTTGGCGTATTTCGAGATTAGGATTTGTCACTTCGATTGTCGGAGAGGTATCTCTGGGCCCTCTCGGTAATGCACATCACTTAAGCCTTGCAAGCATTGCAACTAATGAGTTAGTTGCGGGATGATGTATTACGTAACGAGTAAAGAGACTTGCCGGTAACGAGATTGAACTAGGTATTGAGATACCGACGATCAAATCTCGGGAAAGTAACATACCGATGACAAAGGGAACAACGTACGTTGTTATGTGGTCTGACCGATAAAGATCTTCATAGAATATGTGGGAGCCAATATGAGCATCCAGGTTCCGCTATTGGTTATTAACCGGAGACGTGTCTCGGTCATGTCTACATTGTTCTCGAACCCGTAGGGTCCGCATGCTTAAGGTTTCGATGACAGTTATATTATGAGTTTATGAGTTTTGATGTACCGAAGCAGTTCGGAGTCCCGGATGAGATCGGGGACATGACGAGGAGTCTAGAAATGGTCGAGACGTAAAGATCGATATGTTGGATGACTATATTAGGACATCGGAGAGATTCCGAGTGATTCGGGTATTTTTCGGAGTACCGGAGAGTTACGGGAATTCGCCGGGGAGTATATGGGCCTTATTGGGCCATACTGGAATAGAGGAGAGAGGCCAAAAGGAAGGAGGCGCGCGCCCCCCCTCTTGTCCGAATTGGACAAGGGGTGCAACCCACTTTTCCTTGTTCCTCTCCCCCTCTTTCCTTCTCTCCTACTACAACAAGGGAAGGAGGAGTCCTACTCCCGGTGGGAGTAGGACTCCCCCTTGGCGCGCCCTCCTCCTGGGCCGGCCACCTCCCCCCTTGCTCCTTTATATACGGGGGCAGGGGGCACCCTCTAGACACACAAGTTGATCAGTTGATCTCTCCCAGCCGTGTGCGGTGCCCCCCTCCACCATATTCCACCTCGGTCATATCGTAGCGGTGCTTAGGCGAAGCCATGCGTCGGTAGCAACATCAGCATCGTCACCACGCCGTCGTGCTGACGGAACTCTCCCGTGAAGCTCTGCTGGATCGGAGTTCGCGGGGCGTCATCGAGCTGAACGTGTGCTGAACTCGGAGGTGCCGTGCGTTCGGTACTTGGATCGGTCAGATCGTGAAGACGTACGACTACATCAACCGCGTTGTGCTAACGCTTCCGCTGTCGGTCTACGAGGGTACGTGGACAACACTCTCCCCTCTCGTTTCTAGGCATCACCATGATCTTGCGTGTGCGTAGGAATTTTTTTGAAATTACTACGTTCCCCAACAGTGGCATCCGAGCCAGGTTTTATGCGTTGATGTAATATGCACGAGTAGGGCACAAGTGAGTTGTGGGCGATATAAGTCATACTGCTTACCAGCATGTCACACTTTGGTTCAGCGGTATTGTTGGATGAAGCGGACCGGACCGACATTACGCGTACGCTTACGCAAGACTGGTTTTACCGCCGTGCTATGCACACAGGTGACTAGCAGGTGTCAGTTTCTCCAACTTTAGTTGAACCGAGTGTGGCTACGCCCGGTCCTTGAGAAGGTTAAAACAACACCAACTTGACAAACTATCGTTGTGGTTTTGATGCGTAGGTAAGAACGGTTCTTGCTAAGCCCATAGCAGCCACGTAAAACTTGCAACAACAAAGTAGAGGATGTCTAACTTGTTTTTGCAGGGCATGTTGTGATGTGATATGGTCAAGACGTGATGAGATATAAGTTGTTGTATAAGATGATCATGTTTTGTTGAAGTTATCAGCAACTGGCAGAAGACTTATGGTTGTCTCTTTATTGCATAAGATTCAAGCGCCAAATAATTGCTTTACAATTATCGCTATGCGATAGAAATAGTTGCAAGAGCAACAGTTGGCGAGACGACCATGTGACGACACATTGATATAGATCAAGATGATGGAGATCAGGGTGTCATGCCGGTGACGATGGAAATCATGACAATGTTTTGGAGATGGAGATCAAAGGCACAAGATGATGATGGCCATATCATGTCACATATTTTGATTGCATGTGATGTTTATCTTTTATGCATCTTATCTTGCTTTAATTGAGAGTAGCATTATAAGATGATCTCTCACTAAATTTCAAGATAAAAGTGTTCTCCCTGAGTATGCACTGTTGCCAAAGTTCGTCGTGCCCAGACACCATGTGATGATCGGGTGTGATAAGCTCTACGTCCATCTACAACGGGTGCAAGCCAGTTTTGCACACGCAGAATACTCAGGTTAAACTTGACGAGCCTAGCATATGCAGATATGGCCTCGGAACATTGAGACCGAAAGGTCGAGCGTGAATCATATAGTAGATGTGATCAACATAATGATGTTCACCATTTAAAGCTACTCCATTTCACGTGATGATCGGTTATGGTTTATTTGATTTGGATCACGTGATCACTTAGAAGATTAGAGGGATGTCTTTATAAGTGGGAGTTCTTAAGTAATATGATTAATTGAACTTAAACTTATCATGACCTTAGTCCTGATAGTATTAGCATATCTATGTTGTAGATCAATAGCTCGCGTTTAGCTCCCCTATTTTATTTTTGATATGTTCCTAGAGAAAACTAAGTTGAAAGATGTTAGTAGCAATGATGCGGATTGGATCCGTGATTTGAGGTTTATCCTCATTGCTGCACAGAAGAATTATGTCCTTAATGCACCGCTAGGTGACAGACCTATTGCAGGAGCAGATGCAGACGTCATGAACGTTTGGCTAGCTCAATATGATGACTACTTGATAGTTTAGTGCACCATGCTTAACAGCTTAGAATCGGGACTTCAAAGATGTTTTGAACGTCATGGATCATATGGATGTTCCAGGAGTTGAAGTTAATATTTCAAGCAAATACCCGAGTTGAGAGATATGAAGTCTCCAACAAGTTCTATAGCTAAAAGATGGAGGAGAATAGCTCAAGCAGTGAGCATGTGTTCAGATTGTCTGGGTACTACAATCGCTTGAATCAAGTGGGAGTTAATCTTCCAGATAAAATAGTGATTGACAGAATTCTCTAGTCACCATCACCAAGTTAGTAGAACTTCGTGATGAACTATAGTATGCAAGGATGATGTAAACGATTCCGATCTTTTCATGATGATGAAATCGATGAAGGTAGAAATCAAGAAAGAGCATCAAGTGTTGATGGTAGACAAGACCACTAGTTTCAAAAAAAGGGCAAAGGGAAGAAGGGGAACTTCAAGAAGAATGGCAAGCAAGTTGCTTCTCAAGTGAAGAAGCCCAAGTCTGGTCCTAAGCCTGAGACTAAGTGCTTCTACTGCAAAGGGACTGGTCACTGGAAGCAGAACTGCCCCAAGTATTTGGCGGATAAGAAGGATGGCAAAGTGAACACAAAGGTATATTTGATATATAGATTATTGATGTGTATTTTACTAGTGTTCGTAGCAACCCCTCGGTATTTGATACTGGTTCAGTTGCTAAGAGTAGTAACTCGAAACGGGAGTTGCAGAATGAACAAAGATTAGTTAAGGGTGAAGTGACGATGTGTGTTGGAAGTGGTTCCAAGATTGATATGATCATCATCACACACTCCCTATACTTTCGGGATTAGTGTTGAACCTAAATAAGTGTTATTTGGTATTTGCATTGAGCATGAATATGATTTGATCATGTTTATTGCAATACGGTTATTCATTTAAGTAAGAGAATAAATTGTTGTTCTGTTTACATGAATAAAACCTTCTATGGTCATACACCCAATCAAAATGGTTTGTTGGATCTCGATTGTGGTGATACACATTCTCATAATATTGAAGCCAAAAGATGCAAAGTTAATAATGATAGTGCAACTTATTTGTGGCACTGCCGTTTAGGTCATATTGGTGTAAAGCGTATGAAGAAAATCCATGCTGATGGGCTTTTGGAATCACTTGATTATGAATCAGTTGATGCTTGCGAACCATGCCTCATGGGCAAGATGACTAAGACTCTGTTCTCCAGAACAATGGAGCGAGCAACTGACTTATTGGAAATAATACATACTAATGTATGCGGTCCGATGAGTGTTAAGGCTCATGGCAAGTATCGTTATTTTCTGTCCTTCACAGATGATTTGAGCAGATATGGGTATATCTACTTAATGAAACACAAGTCTGAAACATTTGAAAAGTTCAAAGAATTTTAGAGTGAAGTGGAGAATCATCATAACAAGAAAATAAAAGTTTCTACGATATGATCGCAGAGGTAAAATATTTGAGTTAAGAGTTTGGCCTTCAGTTAAAACAATGTGAAATAGTTTCACTACTCACGCCACGTGGAACACCACAGCATAATGGTGTGTCCAAATGTCATAACCGTACTTTATTAGATATGGTGCGATCTATGATGTCTCTTACCGATCTACCACTAACGTTTTGGGGTTATGCATTATAAACAGCTGCATTCACGTTAAATAGGGCACCATCTAAATCCGTTGAGACGACACTGTATGAACTATGGTTTGGCAAGAAACCTAAGGTGTTATTTCTTAAAGTTTGAGGTTGCAATGCTTATGTGAAAAATTTTCAACCTGATAAGCTCAAACCCAAATCGGAGAAGTGCGTCTTCATAGGATACCCAAAAGAAAATGTTGGGTACACCTTCTATCACAGATCCGAAGGCAAGATATTCGTTGCTGAGAATGGATCCTTTCTAGAGAAGGAGTTTCTCTCGAAAGAAGTGAGTGGGAGAAAAGTAGAACTTGATGAGGTAACTGTACCTGCTCCCTTATTGGAAAGTAGTTCATCACAGAAATATGTTCCTGTGACTACTACACCAATTAGTGAGGAAGCTAATGATGATGATCATGTAACTTCAGATCAAGTTAGTACCGAACCTCGTAGGTAAACCGGAGTGAGATCCGCACCAGAGTGGTACGGTAATCCTATTCTGGAGGTCATGTTACTTGACAATGACGAACCTACGAACTATGAGGAAACGATGATGAGCCCAGATTCTGCGAAATGGCTTGAGGCCATGAAATCTGAGATGAGATCCATGTATAAGAACAAAGTACAGACTTTGATTGACTTGCCCAAAGATCGGCGAGCCGTTGAGATTAAATGGATCTTCAAGTGGAAGACGGACGCTGATAGTAGTGTTACTATCTACAAAGCTAGAATTGTCGCAAAAAGGTTTTTCGACAAGTTCAAGGTGTTGACTATGATGAGAGTTTCTCACTCGTATCTATGCTTAAGTCTGTCCGAATCATGTTAGCAATTGCCGCATTTTATGAAATCTGGCAAATGGATAAACAAAACTGCATTCCTTAATGGATTTATTAAAGAAGAGTTGTATATGATGCAACCAGAAGGTTTTGTCAATCCTAAAGGTACTAACAAAATATGCAAGCTCCAGTGATCCATCTATGGATTGGTGCAAGCATCTCGGAGTTGGAATCTACGCTTTGATAAGTTGATCAAAGCATATAGTTTTATACAGACTTGTGGTGAAGCCTGTATTTACAAGAAAGTGAGTGGGAGCACTACAACATTTCTGATAAATATATGTGAATGACATATTGTTGATCGGAGATAATATAGAATTATTCTACAAAGCATAAAGGAATGTTTGAAAGGATTTTTTTCAAAGAAAGACCTCGGTGAAGCTGCTTACATATTGAGCATCAAAGAACTATAGAGATAGATCAAGACGCTTGATAAGTTTTTCAATGAGTACATACCTTGACAAGATTTTGAAGTAGTTCAAAATGAAACAGTCAAAGAAGGAGTTCTTGCCTGTGTTACAAGGTGTGAAGTTGAGTAAGACTCAAAACCCGACCACGGCAGAAGATAGAGAGAGAATGAAAGTCATTCCCTATGCCTCAGCCATAGGTTCTATAAAGTATGCCATGCTGTGTACCAGACCTATTGTATACCCTGCCCCGAGTTTGGCAAGGGAGTACAATAGTGATCTAGGAGTAGATCACTGGACATTGGTCAAAATTATCCTTAGTGGAATAAGGATATGTTTCTCGATTATGGAGGTGACAAAAGGTTCGTCGTAAAGGGTTACGCCGATGCAAGTTTTGACACTGATCCAGATGACTCAAAGTCTCAATCTGGATACATATTGAAAGTGGGAGCAATTAGCTAGAGTAGCTCCGTGCACAGCATTGTTGACATAGAAATTTGCAAAATACATACGGATCTGAATGTGGCAGACCCGTTGACTAAACTTCTCTCACAAGCAAAACATGATCACACCTTAGTACTCTTTGGGTGTTAATCACATAGCCATGTGAACTAGATTATCGACTCTAGTAAACCCTTTGGGTGTTGGTCACATGACGATGTGAACTATGGGTGTTAATCACATGGTGATGTGAATTACTGGTGTTAAATCACATGGCGATGTGAACTAGATTATTGACTCTAGTGCAAGTGGGAGACTGAAGGAAATATGCCCTAGAGGCAATAATAAAGTTATTATTTATTTCCTTATATCATGATAAATGTTTATTATTCATGCTAGAATTGTATTAACCGGAAACAAGATACATGTGTGAATACATAGACAAACAGAGTGTCACTAGTATGCTTCTACTTGACTAGCTCGTTGATCAAAGATGGTTATGTTTCCTAGCCATAGACAAAGAGTTGTCATTTGATTAACGGGATCACATCATTAGGAGAATGATGTGATTGACTTGACCCATTCCGTTAGCATAGCACTTGATCGTTTAGTTTGTTGCTATTGCTTTCTTCATGACTTATACACGTTCCTATGACTATGAGATTATGCAACTCCCGTTTACCAGAGGAACACTTTGTGTGCTACCAAACGTCACAACGTAACTGGGTGATTATAAAGGTGCTCTACAGGTGTCTCCGAAGGTACTTGTCGGGTTGGCGTATTTCGAGATTATGATTTGTCACTCCGATTGTCGGAGAGGTATCTCTGGGCCCTCTCGGTAATGCACATCACTTAAGCCTTGCAAGCATTGCAACTAATGAGTTAGTTGCGGGATGATGTATTTCGGAATGAGTAAAGAGACTTGCCGGTAACGAGATTGAACTAGGTATTGAGATACCGACGATCAAATCTCGGGCAAGTAACATACCGATGACAAAGAGAACAACGTATGTTGTTATGCGGTCTGACCAATAAAGATCGTCATAGAATATTTGGGAGCCAATATGAGCATCCAGGTTCCGCTATTGGTTATTAACCGGAGACGTGTCTCGGTCATGTCTACATTGTCCTCGAACCTGTAGGGTCCGCACGCTTAAGGTTTCGATGACAGTTATATTATGAGTTTATGAGTTTTGATGTACCGAAGGAGTTCGGAGTCCCGAATGAGATCGGGGACATGACGAGGAGTCTCGAAATGGTCGAGACGTAAAGATCGATATATCGGACGACTATATTCGGACATCGGAAAGGTTCCGAGTGATTCGGGTATTTTTCGGAGTACCGGAGAGTTACGGGAATTCGCTGGGGAGTATATGGGCCTTATTGGGCCATACTGGAATAGAGGAGAGAGGCCAAAAGGAAGGAGGCGCACGCCCCCCCTCTGGTCCGAATTGGACAAGGGGTGCAACCCACTTTTCCTTGTTCCTCTCCCCCTCTTTCCTTCTCTCCTACTACAACAAGGGAAGGAGGAGTCCTACTCCCGGAGGGAGTAGGACTCCCCCTTGGCACGCCCTCCTCCTAGGCCGGCCACCTCCCCCCTTGCTGCTTTATATACAGGGGCAGGGGGCACCCTCTAGACACACAAATTGATCAGTTGATCTCTCCCAGCCGTGTGCGGTGCCCCCCTCCACCACATTCCACCTCGGTCATATCGTAGCGGTGCTTAGGCGAAGCCCTGCGTCGGTAGCAACATCATCACCGTCACCACGCCGCTGTGCTGACGGAACTCTCCCGTGAAGCTCTGCTGGATCGGAGTTTGCGGGACGTCATCGAGCTGAACGTGTGCTGAACTCGGAGGTACCGTGCGTTTGGTACATGGATCGGTCGGATCGTGAATACGTACGACTACATCAACCGCGTTGTGCTAACGCTTCCTCTTTCGGTCTATGAGGGTACGTGGACAACACTCTCCCCTCTCGTTGCTATGCATCACCATGATCTTGCGTGTGCATAGGAATTTTTTTGAAATTACTACGTTCCCCAACACATCTGGTTATCCTCGATGGCAATGATGCAATACGTGCCTTGCTGCCCCTTCTGTCACTGGGAAAGCACACCGCAAGATCGAACCCAAAGCTAAGCACTTATTCCATGGCAAGAACTACCAATCTAGTTGGCCAAACCAAACGGATAATTCGAAGAGACTTGCAAAGATAACCAATCATACATAAAAGAATTCAGAGAAGATTCAAATATTATTCATAGATAGACTTGATCATAAACCCACAATTCATCGATCTCAACAAACGCACTGCAAAAAGAAGATTACATCGAATAGATCTCCACAAGAGAGGGGGAGAACTTCGTATTGAGATTCAAAGAGAGAAGAAGCCATCTAGCTACTAACTATGGACCCGAAGGTCTGAGGTAAACTACTCACACTTCATCGGAGGGGCTAGGATGATGTAGAAGCCCACCGTGATGACGGCCCTCTTCCGGTGGAGCTCCGGAACAGGCCACAAGATGGGATCTCAAGGATACAGAAAGTTGCGGCGGTGGAATTAGGTTTTTGGCTCCTCTTCTAATCGTTTGGGGGTACGTAGGTATATATAGGAGGAAGGAGTACGTCGGTGGAGCACCGAGGGGCCCACGAGGCAGGGGGCGTGCCCTAGGGGGGCGCCCCCCCACCCTCGTGACCTCCTCTTTGACTCCTTGGAGTAGGGTCCAAGTCTCCTGGATCACGTTCGGTGAGAAAATCACGTTCCCGAAGGTTTTATTCCGTTTGGACTCCGTTTGATATTCTGTTTCTCCGAAACACTGAAATAGGCAAAAAAACATCAATTCTGGGCTGGGCCTCCGGTTAATAGGTTAGTCCCAAAAATAATATAAAAGTGGAAAATAAAGCCCAATATAGTCCAAAATAGTAGATAATATAGCATGGAGCAATCAAAAAGTATAGATACGTTGGAGACGTATCAATGTTCCGTGCAATGCACGAGCATCTTGCTTGTAATTACATAACACAAATCACGAGCAGGAAGTGGCATTTTTTTTACACAACCACATTAACATGGCCACGTAAATCACTAGCTAAAGTGTAATACCATTATACTTATATCTTGATGCAAAAGGTTGAGTACATGTCCGAAGAGTAGAGTCGCACACACGCACTCTGTCTCTCAGAATCACACACCCCCACACACCAGTTACGTGACGCCCACTTAAGCAGACACGTATGTTACAATTTGTGCACCCGTGGGTACACGTGATGGTGCGCATTTATTTAAGCCAGACGACAAACCCAAATAGTAGCTGCATTCATTCCCCTCCTGCCGCCTCTTCTCTGGTCGTCGTCGCCCGGTAGCCATGGCCCGGTTGAAGGTAACGACATGGTGCTTTAATCTTGAAATTTTAGTGGTCATGCATGCATCTTTTTGTGCTAGCACTCCTATATAAGGGTTGACCGGTCGCTTCCCGCAGATGTGCACGGGTGGTGGAAGAGGAAGGAGAAGGGAAGTGGGCTGTGGAGTAACATTTTTTTACCACAATTTCTTAGGAAACTAAGTGCAATAATTGAGTAGTTTTGCAAACTACCAGTACTACACCTAAAACGGTTCAAAACCAATACTCCCTTGCCAGCGCGCGCTTCTTGCGTGAAATGGTCAGCGTCGCCCTGGAGCGTCAGTGCCGCATTAATGCCCGGCCAGAGTGGAGGCGACCTCTCACTGGCGCCGGCTTTGAAGCAGCGCGACGACCGAGAGAGCGCCGCTTCCCGGTGCACGCGACTGCTCCGCGTCGAGGCTGGCCTTAGTTTGGATGAGTCTCCATCTTGGGGAGCCACACTAACTGCGATGATATGGATCATTCCATCTATGAAGAACACGTGGGACTGGAACTACAAGACGGACATGTACCCAGGAGTGGACGTACGAACCTGAGTAGCGCAGTAAGTGAAGTAGAAAGGCACAAATAGTATGAACATGCGTGGCATATAGGCGTTTGTCTCTTACATCGTACCACTAAATGTTGTACGTGCAATGCACGGTGATGTTATGAAGTATGTTCCTAAGTACTCTACTACTACTATATTAATTGGAGGCACATATTAGGTTTTATATTTGTTTACGTGTATGCTTCGAGACCTTCCAACTAGACGTGTCTTTCTCTCTGGGTCGCACTTTGTATCGTTCAGACCACTAGTACTACTACGTGTGGTCTCCGACCTAGAAGTGGAAGAAGTGGAGACGCTCTACCATGTTGTTCATGTCCCACTCCTTTCGCTGATGTGTGGGACATCCAACACGTGCCGTGTTTGGCACTCCTTCATCGTAAGAGTTGAAACGCTAGCATTCATCAGAAAAAAATATAAATCAGCAGTGATACTATACCACGCGGTTTCCTTGCTCCTCGATATCGGAAAGAATACTTCCGTTCGCCAACATGTGGGACGTCGACCATCCAGGTCCACTTGCCATGCACGCAGAACTCCAAGGGAGAGTCACCCCGGTCGTCGTGCCGCAGTAATAATGACTAATGAGCCGTCAAATCACACGCCCAACCTTTCCCACTATGAAGTTGCTCGGACGAAGGAACCATCATGACTTCGTTGAATTCCGCTTCTTGAAGAAAACTACTGTACCAATAGTATTGCTAGCTACAGTAGTTACTCCAGCAGAGGCCTCCTTTCGTTCATAGGATAGGAATTTTATAGGAATATGAAAATCATAGGAAGTGAGATGACATGCATCTCAATTCCTATAGAGAAAGAGATTCCATTTGATGCATAGGATATAAATTTTTCCATTGAGTCTAGGATAATGTACTGGTAATTTGCTCTAAAAACTACAGTAGTAAATAGTAGTACTGGTACATGCTCATACTCAGACACACACACACACACACACACTAGCTACTAGTACTACTACTTCTCACATGCTGGCCAGACGCCGTCGTTCTCCTTCCCGGCTTTGTCGGCGACACCCCACCGTGCTTGGATCTCCGCCAACCTCTCCGCAACAGTGCATGCGTCCTCTTATTTCTTGTGGCGGTGGGCCTCTCTTTTCTTGAGTGCTTTCTGACTTCTCCGCTCCCTCTGTGCGGCTTTGGCCGCCTCTTGATCTACTGCCCATTCAGCCTTGGCAGCTTCAAGTTCCGCCCATGTAGGTGTGAGGTCATGACCGGCGATGAACTCGGCACGGCGGGATGCCATTGCTTCCCTACCATTATGTGTGCGGTCGTGGGCGGCGATGAACTCGGCGCGGCGGGATGCCATCGCTTCCTTACCGGTTAATGTGCGGCGCGGTGGCATGAACGATGCTTGGTGAGAGCTCTAGGGTTGAGTTGCTGGACAACCGTATAGTGCATTGGTTTGTCAAGAGCTCAAGGACAGAAGACGAAGGAAATTTCGATTCCCCTTCAATCCTGGTCATTTATTACCGAGTGAAATGCATTGGCAGTCATCGAACTTGTGTTGATAGCTCACTTTGATCATTATATTATACGTGATGCACACATTAGCGCACACCGTCCATAGAGACAAGTAGCATGTACGTGTGAGACACTCACGCTCACGCTGTCAGACTATGCTAATGCATGCACGTTGCCCTCTCAATCAAAGTCCTGCTCATGGCGCAACACAAACGACGATCGCGTCACCTGCGCGCCTCGGCGGTGCCTGACATTACTGTTTAGACGTTTGATGGAGGCCTCCGCGAACGCCGAGCATGTATTCACCTGGCTCAACACCAACGGTCATACTCGGGACTCGGCGCCTTGCTCATGTATATCATCCATCACAACGACAGTATATAAAACAGCCTAGCTAGAGAGGGTACTATGGTACGGAGTATGTACTATCATGAGCGACCAATCATAGTGCCACTGCACATGAGTGTGTGTCTGATCGATTCGTCCATTATTCGTAAGTTATGCATGGTTGTGTGGTGTCTAATGGTGGTCGTCGAAGGCTAGCTGGCGACAAGACCGGTTGCATGGATGCCTGGTTGTCAGCACGTGCCACATACACTTCAAAGGCTCGTCATCCATGAGTTCACATTTTACCACCACGCCAGCGTCTGGCCGCCCTGGCCTACCGAAACCCCTTCCATCGCTAGCGTGCGCTTCCTGCCTAAAACGGTCACCGTCTCTCCAGAACATCAATGCCGCATTCACCAGACTTAACTGCAGGTGCAGTTGGTGTGTCACTGACTTGCAGGCCAGATGCCCATTGGGCCCACATGTCAGTGACCCAACGCACCTGCAGTTAAGTCACTGAAGTAGTGTCCGCATTCATGCCCGACAAACGTACTCCGGCGCCAGCCATCCATCCGTCTGCCGCGGCTCATTGCCATTCACCCGCTATGTTAACTTGAGCCCCAGCTCCCAGCCATAGCCAAAGACCCACACTCATTCTCCTCCGGTCCCTTCCTTGTGTCGGCACCACTCCAACAATGGCCTCCTGGCACTCCAAAGCTCTCTTGGATGTACTGTCGCAGGAGCAGATGAATTACATCAGTCGCTCCGCTCCGGGCGCACTCCAAAGCTCTCTTGGACATACTGTCGCAGGAGCAGACGAAGGAGCTCGCCGGCTCCCCCCCCGGCCGCCCTCCGCCGCCACTACCACGAAGCTGGGGCGCCTGTGTGGGCGCAGCCGACATCGAGGAAGAGTAGTACACGGTAGGTCGCCACCGCTCTGGTCCCAGGAAGGCCACAACTCCTCCACTCAGTTGACGCCAAGGTTGGCGGGATAAACATCGGCGGCCGATTAGCCACTTGACGGTGATGTGGAGGTGGAAATCTTCAGAACCTTGAGCTCCGGAGGAGGAGGTTATCGAGGCAGATGAGGAGGAGGCAAAGGCAATGGCCGGCTTTCTCGGGTTTATGGCCGTACATGGTGGTCAGGCGCTGGCAATCTGTAAAGCCCCAAGACCGATGCTTCATATGCCTTCCATGTTTTCCGAGTTTCACCCCGTGTTTTATTGGTCTGTTGCTTTGTTCATAGCATCATGTGCTTTGCATCATGTCTTCTTGCACCTCTTCTTAAAACTCAAGTAAATAAACAGCATGGATCTTTGATCCATTTAAATTGAGGGAGTTCACACGGTGAAATTCTCTTTATAACATATCCTCCCGATATTAGGAAGCTATGATAAATATTCCATTCTTATGGAATCACCAAAAACACACTTGCAAATATCCCCCATGCCTTTGCTATTTCACTTCTTGACCTCAACTTTGTCCATAAATTCTTTCGTCATTTTCCAGAGCTCTACCAAAATTCTCAACATTTTTGGCCACTCGTAAACCTTGTCATAGTTCAAACCATTTGAATTAAATTCAAATGAGTTTGAATTTAAATGTTGCAATCATGGTCATTCCTATTTTTCTCGGAACATGCACGTTTTTGTGAGTCCCGGGAAATTATCCCCATGCGCAAAATCCTTCCCTAACCCTCTCTTTGTATTCCTCTCTCTAATTTCTTTTCTGTTCAAGAAATAAGTTTTAAAGAGAGAGGGAGAAGAGAGTCCAGGCCTGATACGTCTCCAACGTATCTATAATTCTTTATTGCTCCATGCTATATTATCTTCTGTTTTGGATGTTTATGGGCTTTATTATACATTTTATATTATTTTTGGGACGAACCTATTAAGCCAGAGCCTAGTGCCAGTTTCTGTTTTTTCTTTGTTTTAGAGTATCGTAGAAAAGGAAAAATCAAACGGAGTCCAATTGACCTGAAACTTCACGGAACTTATTTTTGGAAGGAAAGCAACCCGGGAGACTTGGAGTCCACGTCAAGGAAGCTTCGAGGAAGCCACGAGGTAGGGGGAGCGCCCACCCCCCTAGGCGCGCCCTCCACCCTCGTGGGCCCCTCGTGGCTCCCCCGACGTACTTCTTCCTCCTATATATCTCCATATACCCTAAAACGATCGGGGAACACAATAGATTGGGAGTTCCGCCGCCAGAAGCCTTCGTAGCCACCAAAAGCCAATCTAGACCCATTCTGGCACCCTGCCGGAGGGGGCAATCCCTCTCCAGTGGCCATCTTCATCATCCCGGTGCTATCCATGACGAGGACTGAGTAGTTCTCCCTCGGGGCTGAGGGTATGTACCAGTAGCTATGTGTTTGATCTCTCTCTCTCTCTCTCGTGTTCTTGAGGTGGTATGATGTTGATGTATTGCGAGCTTTGCTATTATAGTTGGATCTTATATTTCTTCTCCCACTCTACTCTCTTGTAATGGATTGAGTTTCCCCTTTGAAGTTATCTTATCAGATTGAGTCTTTAAAGATTTGAGAACACTTGATGTATGTCTTGCCGTGCATATCTGTGGTGACAATGGGATATCACGTGATTCACTTGATGTATGTTTTGGTGACCAACTTGCGGGTTCTGCCCATGAACCTATGCATAGGGGTTGGCACACGTTTTCGTCGTGATTCTACGGTAGAAACTTTGGGGCACTCTTTGAGGTTCTATGTGTTGGTTGAATAGATGAATTTGAGATTGTGTGACGCATATCGTATAATCATACCCACGGATACTTGAGGTGACATTGGAGTATCTAGGTGACGTTAGGGTTTTGGTTGATTTGTGTCTTAAGGTGTTATTCTAGTACGAACTCTAGGGCTGTTTGTGACACTTATAGGAATAGCCCAACGGATTGATTGGAAAGAATAACTTTGAGGTGGTTTCGTACCCTACCATAATCTCTTCGTTTGTTCTCCGCTATTAGTGACTTTGGAGTGACTCTTTGTTGCATGTTGAGGGATAGTTATGTGATCCAATTATGTTATTATTGTTGAGCGAACTTGCACTAGTGAAAGTATGAACCCTAGGCCTTGTTTCGACGCATTGCAATACCATTTACGCTCACTTTTATCATTAGTTACCTTGCTGTTTTTATATTTTAAGATTACAAAAACCTTTATCTACTATCCATATACCACTTGTATCACCATCTCTTCGCCGAACTAGTGCACCTATACAATTTACCATTGTTTTGGGTGTGTTGGGGACACAAGAGACTCTTTGTTATTTGGTTGCAGGGTTGCTTGAGAGAGACCATCTTCATCCTATGCCTCATACGGATTGATAAACCTTAGGTCATCCACTTGAGGGAAATTTGCTACTGTCCTACAAACCTCTACACTTGGAGGCCCAACAACGTCTACAAGAAGAAGGTTGTGTAGTAGACATCAAGCTCTTTTCTGGCGCCGTTTCCAGGGAGGTTAGTGCTTGAAGGTATAGCTTTAGATCTTGCAATCAAATCTTTTTGTTTCTTGTTTTAGCACTAGTTTAGTTTATAAAAGAAAACTACAAAAAAATGGAATTGAGTTTACCTCATACGCTTCATCTTTTTAATATCTTTCGTGAGTATGATGGAAAGGAAAATTGTGCCAAAGTGTTAGAAGAAGAATGCATTAAAATGTTTGGCACTAAATATTTGAATGATGAGCATGATTGCAATGTTGTTAGTATGAATTCCTTGAATATCCATGATGCTAATGATATGCAAAGCCACAAGCTTGGGGAAGCTATGTTTGATGAATTTGATATTTTTTGTCCCCCAAGTTTTGATTAGCAAATTTATTATGATGAAATCATGCCTCCTATTTATGATGATTATATTGATGAAAGTGGATTTGGAGAGGTCATGACTTTATTTTGTGATGAATCCACTATTCCGAAAGAGGTTCCAATTGATTATGAGAACAAAGTTGCTATCTATGATGATTATTGTGATGACTTGTATGCTATAAAGAATAATGATATCCATGAAACTTGTCATCATGATTTTAGTTTTCAATTGGATTATGCCTCACATGATAATTATTTTGTTGAGTTTGCTCCCACTATTATTCATGAGAAGAATTTTGCTTGTGTGGAGAGTAATAAAATTTCTATGCTTGTAGATCACGGAAAGAATGCTTTAGGTACTGGTTATATTGTTGAATTCATTAATGATGCTACTGAAAATTATTATGAGGGGGGAACATATTATTGTAGGAATTGCAATAATATCAAGTTTCCTCTCTATGTGCTTAAACTTTTGAAGTTATGCTTGTTTTGCCTTCCTATGCAAGTTGATTCTTGTTCCCATAAGTTGTTTGCTCACAAAATCCCTATGCATAGGAAGTGGGTTAGACTTAAATGGTCTAGTAATATTCTTCTTGATGCTCTCTTTATGTTTCAATTCTTATCCTTTATGTGAGCATCATTGAAATCATCATGCCTAGCTAGGGGCGTTAAACGATAGCGCTTGTTGGGAGGCAACCCAACTTTATTTTCATTCCTTGCTTTTTGCTCCTGTTTAGTAATAAATAATTTATCTAGCCTATGTTATGATTGAGTTTTTATGTGTTTATTTAGTGTTTGTGCCAAGTAGAACCTTTGGGAATACTTGGGGAAAGTCTTTGCGATCATGCTGTAAAAAACAGAAACTTTAGCACTCACGAGAATTGATGCCAGTTTTTATTGGAGAGTGCTATTGAGTTAATTCTTTTTGCAGATGATTAATAGAAAAATTACTCAGATCTATCAATTTATTTGAGAATTTTATGAGCTCCATAAGTATACGTTTGATCCAGATTACTACAGACTGTTCTGTTTTTGACAGATTCTGTTTTTCGTGTGTTGTTTTCTTATTTTGATGAATCTATGGCTAGTAAAATAGTTTATAAACCATATAGAAGTTGGAATACAGTAGGTTTAACACCAATATAAATAAAGAATGAGTTCATTACAGTACCTTGAAGTGGTGTTTTCTTTTCTTTCGCTAACGGAGCTCACGAGTTTTCTGTTAACTTTTGTGTTGTGAAGTTTCCAAGTTTTGGGTAAAGATTCGATGGACTATGGAATAAGGAGTGGCAAGAGCCTAAGCTTGGGGATTACCAAGGCACCCCAAGGTAATATTCAAGGATGACCAAGAGCCTAAGCTTGGTGATGCCCCAGAAGGGATCCCCTCTTTCGTCTTC
This sequence comes from Triticum urartu, assembly GCF_003073215.2. Lineage (NCBI taxonomy): Eukaryota > Viridiplantae > Streptophyta > Magnoliopsida > Poales > Poaceae > Triticum > Triticum urartu. Next base: position 128,594,140 of record NC_053022.1, read on the forward strand.
GTTCATCGGTAACTTTACTTGGAGTTATATTTTAATTTACCACATGATATGTGTTTTGCTTGGAGCGTCATTTTATTTTCTTTTGTTTTGCTTGCTGTTTGAATAAAATACCAAGATCTTAAATTATTAAATGTTAGAGAGTCTTCACATAGTTGCATAATTATTCAACTACTCATTGATCTTCACTTTTATCATTCGGAGTAGTTTGTCATCTGCTCTAGTGCTTCACTTATATCTTTTTGGAGCACGGTGGTGGTTTTATTTTGAAGAAATAGTTGATCTCTCATGATTCACTAAGATTATTTTGAGAGTCTTAAATAGCATGGTAATTTTCTTAACTAATCCTATATGCTAGGTATTCAAGATTAGTAAAATTTTCTTAGGAGTGTTTTGAATACTAAAAGAAGTTTGATGCGTGATGATTGTTTTGAGATATGGAGGTAATAATATCAAAGTCGTGCTAGTTGAGTAGTTGTGAAATTGAGAAATGCTTGCGTTGAAGTTTTCAAGTCCTGTAGCATGCACGTATGGTAAACATTATGTGACAAATTTGAAACATGAGGTGTTATTTGATTGTCTTCCTTATGAGTGGCGGTCGGGGACGAGCGATGGTCTTTTCCTACCAATCTATCCCCCTAGGAGCATGCACGTAGTGCCGAGGTTTTTGATGACTTGTAGATTTTTGCAATAAGTATGTGAGTTCTTTATGACTAATGTTGAGTCCATGTATTATATGCATTCTCACCCTTCCATCCTTGCTAGTCTCTTCGGTACCGTGCATTGCCCTTTCTCACATTGAGAATTGGTGCAAACTTCGCCGGTGCATCCAAACCCCGTGATATGATACGCTCTTTCACACATAAACCTCCTTATATCTTCCTCAAAACAGCCACCATACCTACCTATTATGGCATTTCCACAGCTATTCCGAGATATATTGCCATGCAACTTTCCACCATTCCTTTTATCATGACACATTCATCACTGTCATATTGCTTAGCATGATCATGTAGTTGACATAGTATTTGCGGCAAAGCCACCGTTCATAATTCTTTCATACATGTCACTCTTGGTTCATTGCATATCCCGGTACACCGCTGGAGGCATTCATATAGAGTCATCTTTTGTTCTAGCATCGAGTTGTAATCGTTGAGTTGTAAATAAATAGAAGTGTGATGATCATAATTTTCTAGAGCATTGTCCCAAGTGAGGAATAAAAAAAAGAGAAAGGCCATAAAAAAGGGAGAAGGCCCAAAAAAGAGAGAAAGGCCATAAAAAAAGAAGGCCCAAAAAAATGAGAGAAAAAGAGAGAAGGGACAATGCTACTATCCTTTGCCACACTTGTGCTTCAAAGTAGAACCATAATCTTCATGATAGAGAGTCTCTTGTCTTGTCACTTCTTATACTAGTGGGAATTTTTCATTATAGAACTTGGCTTGTATATTCCAACAATGGGCCTCCTCAAGTGCCCTAGGTCTTCGTGAGCAAGCAAGTCGGATGCACACCACTTAGTTTATTTTGTTGAGCTTTCATACATTTATAGCTCTAGTGCATCCGTTGCATGGCAATCCCTACTCCTTGCGTTAACAACAATCGATGGGCATCTCCATAGCTCATTGATTAGTCTCGTTCATGTGAGACTTTCTCCTTTTTGTCTTCTCCACATAACCCCCATCATCATATTCTATTCCACCCATAGTGCTATATCCATGGCTCACGCTCATGTATTGCGTGAAGGTTTATGAGTTTGAGATTACTAAAGTATGATACAATTGCTTGGCTTGTCATCGGGGTTGTGCATGATGAGAGCATTCTTGTGTGACGAAAATGGAGCGTGACTAAACCTATATGATTTTGTAGGGATGAACTTTCTTTGGCCATGTTATTTTGAGAAGACATGATTGCTTAGTTAGTATGCTTGAAGTATTATTATTTTTATGTCAATATGAAGTTTTATCTTGAATCTTTCGGATCTGAATATTCATACCACAATTAAGAAGAATTACATTGAAATTATGCCAAGTAGCACTCCTCATCAAAAATTCCGTTTTTATCATTTACCTACTCGAGGACAAGAAGGAATTAAGCTTGGGGATGCTGATACGTCTCCAACGTATCTATAATTTTTGATTGCTCCATGCTATATTATCTTCTGTTTTGGATGTTTATGGGCTTTATTATACACTTTTATATTATTTTTGGGACTAACCTATTAACCCAGAGCCCAGTGCCAGTTTCTGTTTTTTCTTTGTTTTAGAGTATCGCAGAAAAGGAAAATCAAACGGAGTCCAATTGACCTGAAACTTCACGGAACTTATTTTTGGAAGGAAAGCAACCCGGGAGACTTAGAGTCCACATCAAGGAAGCTTCAAGGAAGCCACGAGGTAGGGGGCACGCCCACCCCCTTGGGCGCGCCCTCCACCCTCGTGGGCCCCTTGTGGCTTCCTCGACGTACTTCTTCCTCCTATATATCTCCATATACCCTAAAACGATCAGGGAACACAATAGATCAGGAGTTCCGCCGCCAGAAGCCTCCGTAGCCACCAAAAGCCAATCTAGACCCGTTCGGGCACCCTGCCGGAGGGGGCAATCCCTCTCCGGTGGCCATCTTCATCATCCCGGTGCTCTCCATGACGAGAAGGGAGTAGTTCTCCCTCGGGGCTGAGGGTATGTACCAGTAGCTATGTGTTTGATCTCTCTCTCTCTCTCGTGTTCTTGAGGTGATATGATCTTGATGTATCGCGAGCTTTGCTATTATAGTTGGATCTTATGTTTCTTCTCCCCCTCTACTCTCTTGTAATGGATTGAGTTTCCCCTTTGAAGTTATCTTATCAGATTGAGTCTTTAAAGATTTGGGAACACTTGATGTATGTGTTGCCGTGCGTATCTGTGGTGACAATGGGATATCACGTGATTCATTTGATGTATGTTTTGGTGACCGACTTGCAGGTTACGCCCATGAACCTATGCATAGGGGTTGGCACACGTTTTCGTAGTGATTCTCTGGTAGAAACTTTGGGGCACTCTTTGAGGTTATATGTGTTGGTTGAATAGATGAATCTGAGATTGTGTGACGCATATCGTATAATCATACCCACGGATACTTGAGGTGACATTGGAGTATCTAGGTGACATTAGGGTTTTTGGTTGATTTGGGTCTAAAGGTGTTATTCTAGTACGAACTCTAGGGCTGTTTGTGACACTTATAGGAATAGCCCAACGGATTGATTGGAAAGAATAACTTTGAGGTGGTTTCGTACCCTACCATAATCTCTTCGTTTGTTCTCCGCTATTAGTGACTTTGGAGTGACTCTTTGTTGCATGTTGAGGAATAGTTATGTGATCCAATTATGTTATTATTGTTGAGGGAACTTGCACTAGTGAAAATATGAACCCTAGGCCTTGTTTTGATGCATTGCAATACTGTTTACGCTCACTTTTATCATTAGTTACCTTGCTATTTTTATATTTTCAGATTAAAAAAACCTTTATCTACTATCCATATACCACTTGTATCACCATCTTTTCACCGAACTAGTGCACCTATACAATTTACCATTGTATTGGGTGTGTTGGGGACACAAGAGACTCTTTGTTATTTGGTTGCAGGGTTGCTTGAGAGAGACCATCTTCATCCTACGCCTCCTACGGATTGATAAACCTTAGGTCATCCACTTGAGGGAAATTTGCTACTGTCCTACAAACCTGTGCACTTGGAGGCCCAACAACGTCTACAAGAAGAAGGTTGTGTTGTAGACATCAAGGCCATCCTTCCCCCACAGCCCAACCAGCCCCTAAGGCCCACCTAACCCATCCCTGCGGCCTGACCTAGATGGCCTGAGGCCCAGTCGCAACCTCCCTCTCCTCTCTACACCATCTCCCCTTGTTCCTCCTCCAGCGCCACCAACACATGCACGCTTCCAGCGCCAGGAAGGGCTTCGCCCCGATCCCCTCGCGCCCGCGCCCGAGACATCCCCGCGCTAGTTCCCTCTGATCGTGTTGCCCTGCCTGTCTTGCTCCGGCCATGGCCACGTCGCCCCGCACCTCTCCACCTTCGCGCCAGCAGGAGCCGCCGCCCGACCTCCTCCAACGCCGCTGCCTCGCCTGGAGCCGCACCGCTCGGCCACTCCCGCGCGCCTCCCTCTACAGCGCCAGTCCGCGACCATGCCTTCCCCTCCTGCACCTCGTCGCTCTCTGTCGCCGGCGCGCCATGCCCCAATGACGAGCACCGCTGTCTTGCGTTGTCCCTCTTGCCTCGCCTCCTTCATCTTCAGCGCCTCGACGCCCCTTTGCTTGCCCAGCCATGGAGGCCACCGTGCTGGCCTGCGGCTTCGCGCGCGCTGCCGTGCCATGCTGCTACTGCTTCGTCTGACCATGGACAACCTCTGTCGAGCTGGCCCGACAACCTTTGACCTCGGCGTGGCCCTACCTCTACTAGCGGCCTCCTGCTGCCGGCCGTTTCCGTGGGTTTGGGAAGCCCCAAGTCTTGTCCGTGGCCTCCTGTCTATTGATGCTCCGTTGTTTGCTATCTCCATCATCTCCCTAGACTCGTCAAATCCTAAACCCGGAGCCCAAGTCGGAAGACTCCATGGATGTGCATCTCACTTGTGCCATTTTGGATCGTCAAGAACGTTTCGGGATTCGCTAAGTACCATTACGCCCGTAGACCACAGATCCGTGAAGTTCCACTACCGTCGCCGTGGATCCGACAAGTTCGTGAGTACGACTACTTCCCACGATGACCTTGTACAACTACCATTGCAAGAACCGAGACCGGCAAGTCCGAAGACCCAAGTACCATGACGCCAAGTACCCCTTCGTTGACCGTTGACGAGGTTCCGATAAGACCGTCGATGTGTACGTCTACAATGTGAACGTGTACCTGACGACCCCGGAGACCTATGTTTTGCCAAGTACCCGCTCGTTGACCCGAACATCTACAGGAAAACGTGTACCACTACCGTCGAGGACCGATAGTACCACTACTTCTACTACCATCGCGGAACGTCTACTTCCTCTACTTTGCACCGAACCCGAACCGTCTTGTTTGCATGCTTCGAAGGTATAACCCCGAGACGACGTCCGTGAACGAATTCTTGCGATGTTTGAGATGCTTGTGTTTGCACTATGTCCAAATTGTCACTCGTTTCCTTGTCGCCAACTCATGGGACACATGGAATCCGGGATCACCCCACCATCTCTAGCATGTTCCGTACATCCGCACCTTTGCTTCTTTTGCACCGACATCTCAATCGAGTTACCGGAACCGGAACGTTGCCGTGGCACCGTTTTCATTATCGTCGCCGTGGCACCCTTTCTTTCCAGCACGGTGACAAATGCTTCATATTATGCTCATGTCAACTTTTAACAAAAATTGCATAAAACTTGCATATGGCATCCGCATCATGATGGTAGCATTTAAAATGTTTAAAAAATTGTTATTGCATTAAATTGCTAAATGCATATGGGGATTTACCGGAATTGTTGTTTGATGTTTCCGACCTCATTTAAAATACCTAACTATGTAGTTTACTCATGTTTCACCTCATGCCATGTTAACCAACATTTAATATTGTTGAGTACCTAACCAGGAGTGAACTAAATAATTGATGTGGTGTTTCGTCAATATGCAACTCGTTGCATATTGAGCTCCACTTAATTTGTAGTATTGTTTGTGCACTTTGCCATGCCATGCCTCATTAAACCGGACCCGCATCATACTTGTTTGCGCAACATGCCATGTCTATGTGATGGTTGTTTACTATGTTGCTTGCTTCTTTCCAGGTTGCTTCTCTCGTTAGCTTTGGTTTCGTTTCGGAGTTGTGAGGATCCGCTCGACTACGTCCGTTTGTCTTCTTCATGGACCCGTTCCTCTTCCTTGCAAGATTTCAGGCAAGATGACCATACCCTCGAAATCACTTCTATCTTTGCTTGCTAGTTGTTCGCTCTATCGCTATGTCACGTTACCTACCACTTGCTATATCATGCCTCCCATATTGCCATGTCAAGCCTCTAACCCTCCTTTCCTAGCAAACCGTTGTTTGGCTATGTTACCGCTTTGCTCAGCCCCTCTTATATCGTTGCTAGTTGCAGGTGAAGATGAAGTTTGTTCCATGTTGGAACATGGATATGTTGGGATATCACAATGTCTCTTATTTAATTAATGCGTCTACATACTTGGTAAAGGGTGGAAGGCTCGGCCTTATGCCTGGTGTTTTGTTACACTCTTGCCGCCCTAGTTTCCGTCATACCGATGTTATGTTCCTTGATTTTGCGTTCCTTATGCGGTTGGGTGTTATGGGAACCCCTTGACAATTCGCTTTGAATAAAACTCCTCCAGCAAGGCCCAACCTTGGTTTTACATTTTCCTAACAACCTAAGACTTTTTCCCTTGGGTTTCCGGAGCCCGAGGGTCATCTTTATTTTAACCCCCCCGGGCCAGTGCTCCTCTGAGTGTTGGTCCAACCTGTTAGTCGCTGGTGGCCACCAGGGGCAACTCTGGCCTGGCCTACCGGAAGCTTGGACAATCCGGTGTTCCCTGAGAACGAGATATGTGCAGCTCCTATTGGGATTTGTCGGCACATCTGGGCGGCTTTGCTGGTCTTGTTTTACCATTGTCGAAATGTCTTGTAACCGGGATTCCGAGTCTGATCGGGTCTTCCTGGGAGAAGGAATATCCTTCGTTGACCGTGAGAGCTTGTGATGGGCTAACATGGGACACCCCTGTAGGGTTTGAACTTTCGAAAGCCGTGCCCACGGTTATGTGGCAGATGGGAATTTGTTAATGTCCGGTTGTAGAGAACTTGGCACTTAACTTAAATTAAATGCATCAACCGCGTGTGTAGCCATGATGGTCTCTTTCCGGCGGAGTCCGGGAAGTGAACATGGTCTTGTGTTATGCTTGAACGTAAGTAGTTTTAGGATCACTTCTTGATCACTTCTAGTTCACGACCGTTGTGTTGCTTCTCTTCTTGCTCTTATTTGCGTATGTTAGCCACCATATATGCTTAGTGCTTGCCGCAGCTCCACCTCATTACCCTATCCTACCCATAAGCTTAAATGTCTTGATCTCGTGGGTGTGAGATTGCTGAGTCCTTGTGACTCACAGATACTTCCAAATAGTTGCAGGTGCCGATGATACTAGTGCAGGTGATGCAACCCAGCTCAAGTGGGAGCTCGATGAAGATCTTTCGTTGTGTTGTTTCGTTTTCCTGTTGATTAGTAGTGGAGCCTAGTTGGGACAATCGGGGATTGAGCATTTTTGGTTTTCTTCCTTTATTTTGGTTCCGTAGTGGGACCTTGATTGTACTTTGGATGATGTATGGATTATTTATGTATTATGTGAAGTGGCGATTGTAAGCCAACTCTTTATCCTTTTCTTATTCAGTACATGGGATGTGTAAAGATTACCTCTCTTGCGACATGCCTACCATGCGGCTATGCCTCTAAGTCGTGCCCCGACACGTGGGAGATATAGCCGTATTGTGGGTGTTACACGATCATTTAGATTAGGTTTACAGTAGGTTTTAGTACGGTTTGTGTGAAATATGTAATGAATTTCATCCAACTTGTAGGAAAAGTTTTCGAAATGTAATTAATTTCATCCGGTTAATTCGAAATTTGCTTTGTTTGCACGAATTTCATCCGGTTAGTTCATATAGTTGTCGAAAGGTATGCAGGAAGCATTGGATGGCATCCATCAGTGTCCTCGGACAAATGCCGGTGTAAATTTGTGGGACAGCGTTGGAGATTAACAATGCTCCATTATTTGGCAGGGAACAGTTATCCCTCGATCAAAATCAGATCCGCCGTGTTTCGCACTCCTCCCACGTAAGAGTGTAAAATCTTGCTTACATAAAAATGGAGCAAGTGGACGGCACTCTAGCACGTCATATCACTCAGACTAGCCCGCCTAACTCACAGGAAAGCACCGCCCTCGTCATTTTGTTCTGGATTTCTACCGATCGATCGCACGAAAATGTTTCACTTTGCAAGTTCAAAAGAAAAGGCGGCACACTTACGAGTTGTACGCGTCGCACCGCCGACAGTCCGGCTCGCATGCCGCTCACCAAAAGGGACACACGTTGTCTTGCAATTTCACTGACATGTGGGACAGCAATTGAATAAACCATCGATAGACAAAATCTAATCACTCGGCGGGCGTCGGCTGAGAAGAGAGAGACGGGGGAGGGAGAAGAGATCGTCCGCCCGCCGTGCACGGACTCCAAGAAATATATGGTGATAATGGAGGTGGGCCATGCGGGAGTCCGGACTGCTTCTAGGCCCTCCCCCCTCAGACACCAGCTACCCGCATTCATAGCAACTAGTACCAGTAAAATACTGGCCTATTAGCCCGCTTATGTGGAGGAGAGAGAGAGACATTGACAGAGTCAAGGAGTGGGCTCTGCAAGAGCCCGTCTCTACACGTGCTCCTAGGTATAAAAAACTAATTCTAAAAAAAGAGGCATAAAAAATTGTGTCTAAAAAAGAAAGGTAAAAAACATTTGAGAGGAAATAGATAGAGAGAAAGTGAGAAAAAGTTGTAACCTTTATAGCCAACCTTATAGTCAACACTATGGTATGAGGAAGGAGGGAGTGGTGCACATGCCAAGTTCACTGGGCTGCCGTGTTTCACACTCCTCCGTCGTAACAGTGGAGACAATAGCTTTCATCAAAAATAAACAATGAATACTCATTGCTCGTCCTCTATATTGGAAAAGAATACTTTCCATTCACCGACATGTGGGACATCGACCATCCTGGTCCACCTGCCATGCACAAAATTATCCTGGTCCACCCCGGTCGTAGCGCAGGCCCAACCTTTCCCGCTGTAAGTTGGTCGGACGAAGGAACCATCATGACTTCATTGAATTCCGCTTCTTCAAGAAAACTTACTATACCAGCAAACTGCTACCACACGCGAAGACTGGACGGCACTGTACCACGTCATATCACTGAAACCGACTAGGCCAAACTAGCCCACCTAGGATTTGTACTCCCTCCGTTTCAAAGTTAGTAGTAAAAATTTGAGTCATCTATTTTGGAATGGAGGGAGTACGTCTCTGTACTGCTATGATTTTATGTTGTACGTCTCTGTACTTTTTCTACGATTTTCCTACCCTATGAACCAAATGAGGCCTGAATGTATCTGTGTCGACTATTGTCTGATCGATCGCTAAGCCTACAATTTTAGGAGCTTGGGCTATTGGTCGATCGATGACGGATAAGTATAAGCGTACCACGAGCTCATCAGCCCTAATATTTCTCTTTGGTGAGTGTTTTGCAATATTATAGCTGGCACAGTAGCTATCCTATTAACACCAAGAATCATCAAACAAGCCCTGCTGATATGATAAACAGTTCGAACTTACATCTAAGCATGCGATATATTATATCGAAGGCTGGTGAGGATACATCTGTTTCCATAACTCGGAGAGGATTCGCATGATTCACTATCAAACAAAAGTAGCAAGTACCGCCCACACAAGATAGTGCACTAGCCCTAAGATGGTTTGATAACACACATCGTTCCGGTAATTAAACCCAGGTCAATGCAAACTACCCTGAAGGATTAGCGCTACCAACTATTTCTTCTCATCGATCTCTCGGGCAATGACCACAGCACGGACAGCGGAATGGGAATCGATATCTGGGGCGATGTCCAAAGGACTGACCGCGACATCGGAATCGATCTCTGGGGGATGTCCATAGGATGGACAACGGCATCGGAATCGATCTCTGGGGTGATGTCAACAGGACGGTTTGCGACATCGAAAATGATCTCTGGAGCGTTGTCCATAGGACAGGCCTCGACATCGGAATCATCAAGGACATCCACCGGCACCTGCACAACCCTAACATATTAGCAAGCACATTGAAAATAATCAAAAACCACAACTATGGTAAGCCATTATTTTTTACCTTGCGCAGCTCACCGGGGGATCCCATCCCTCCGGGGCCATCTCCTCGTCCTCGATGGGGGCCATCACCTTGCCAGGGAAATACTGTTTCTCAATGGTGACTATCTCCTCAAACTCGGACTTGAGCCTCACATAGGTGGCCATTAGAGTTTCTTGGGTAGGCACGGTGGGGCCCTTGCCGTTCTTCCAACTTCCTTTGAGGAGTTCGTCCGCCAATGTCGTCAACTCGTTGGCCAGTGCTTGTTTCTTGGAGTTCTTCGTCTCCATGGGTTGGCGCGCCAACATGGTCAACTCATTGGTCGGTGCTCGCTTCCTGGAGATCGCTGTCTCCAGTGGGTTGTCCGCCGACAACTCTTTGCCTAGTGCTCCAGTATCCATCAATGAACTAACAAACTAAAAGCAATCGAAAGGAAACCACAATCGCAATGAAAATGGGAAAAGAATAGGCTCTAAGAATCGGTCGGTGCTTTGCAACAAGAAGATTCTTGGAATGAAAATATAGCAGCATCACTGATTCGCCCGCTTCTCCTTCGTCAGTACAGAAGACAAATGGCAGAAGTGAGTAGCCTGGAGTGAGGTTTTCTTCAAGAAAGGGGAGAAATGGCTTCAATGAGCATTCCAGTGAAATGATGGTTGCATTGTCCAGTCCAACTTCGAGGCCACTTTACACTGCTGTCAGTGTCAAAACCGGTGGATCTCGGGTAGGGGGTCCCAAACTATGCGTCTAAGGCGGATGGTAACAGGAGATGAGGGACACAATGTTTACCCAGGTTTGGGCCCTCTCGATGGAGGTAATACCCTATGTTCTGCTTGATTGATCTTGATGATATGAGTATTGCAAGAGTTGATCTACCACGAGATCGTAGAGGCTAAAACCTAGAAGCTAGCCTATGATTATGATTGTTGTTGTCCTACGGACTAAACCCTCCAGTTTATATAGACACCGGAGGGGGCTAGGGTTACACAGAGTTGGTTACAAGGGAGGAGATCTACATATCCGAATTGCCAAGCTTGCCTTCCACGCAAAGGAGAGTCCCACCCGGACACGGGACGAAGTCTTCAATATTGTATCTTCATAGTCCAACAGTCCGGCCAAAGTATATAGTCCGGTTGTCCGAGGATCCCCTAATCCAGGACTCCCTCGGTAGCCCCCGAACCACGCTTCAATGACGATGAGTCTAGCGCGCAGATTGTCACCGGCATTGCAAGGCAGGTTCTTCTCCAAATTCCGAATACCTGTCAAGTAGTGTTCGGCTTCCCATAAATGTTGCACTCCTCGGCTTCTGCGCCTTAATAATGGCTATCTTCCACGTGTCGAGCAAATGTGAGAAGTCGGGGCATTTTTACATTTGCCACACTAACCCTGTAAGTAAATCGCCTATTTAAAGAGACGGGGATCCTCAGATCCAGATCACACCATCCTCCCACAGCAAGTGTCCATCGGAGCGTGCCCGAAAAAAGCCCATCCCATCATGGCCGGCCATCGCAGCTCCTCCTCTCGCTCCCGTAGCGCTAAGCCAGGCAATTGGGAGAAGTGTTCCGTCCGTCACAGCCAATTAGTAGAGTTACAGACCCAGGGGTTTCTCCCTCCTGCTTATATGGTCCCCGTCCGAGCCGGACTAGCCACTTATAACAGCGGGGAGCAAGCGGAGAGCTTCCCCAACCCGTCCATGGGGGAACGGGTATGCCTTGTCCCTTACTTATTGAGGGTACTCGGATTTCCAATCCATCCGTTCCTCTGCGGGCTCCTGGAGTTCTACGGCCTCCAACTGCATAACTTTACTCCTGCCTCCATATTACACATCGCCGGCTACGTCGCATTTTGCGAGCTATTTCTGGGCTGCAAAGCTCATTTCGAGCTATGCAAAAGGCTATTCTGCCTCGTACCCCGTACACAGAAGGAGTCAATATATCAATTGGGCGGAGCCGAAATATGGCGCATCGCCAGGACCGGATACCTCTCTGGTACCCCGAAGAAGACATCCGAAGACTGGCCCTCGGAGTGGTTTTATATAGAGGATGTCTCCCTTCCAGACCCTATTCGGATGGGCCTTCCCGAGTTCAATAATGCTCCTTTGAAGAAACGCCGCAGCCGGCGTCCTCGGAGCCCCCAGGAGGAACATAACAGAGAGGTCCTTTACCTGATGGGCATGATAGAAATGTAGGCCAAATCAGGACCGACAATAATCGAGGTTATGTCAATATGTATAATGCGGGGGGTGCAGCCACTTCAGTATCGGGGGAAACCCATGTGGCACTTCAATGGAGAAGACGATGCCACCCGCTGCGGCCGTAAAGGTTCGGACTCCGCCGCCGCTCTAGCGAAAGTACTGTCCGATTTATACAAAGGAGAGGAAGAGGAGTTCATCCGTATTAAAGCCACGTGATGGACTCTCCATGTACAACCCTCCAAACTGGGTGAGCTACTACCTTTTACTCCAGATCTTCCCGCATTCTTCATTATAAGTATTTACCTGGCTATTTCATAGCAGGAACTGCGAAAAGCTATGAGGGAGGTCCATAGCCCGTCTCCACAGCCAGAGGACCCTGACCGGGCCCTCGACCCCGGACTTGAAGAAGATCCGGACATATTCGTGGAACTCATCGACGGGATGTTCTATCAGTTGAGATGCGATGGCGCTTTGGTGGCTATCATAGCCAATTATCCGGGCCTGCTCCCTGCATCGCATGTAAGTAAAACCAGAGTCCCAACTTCCGAGAAGGATCCCTTTTTTGCACTTCACCTATCACACACACATGGTGTCCTATAGGGAAGGCCCTCGGGACGCCACGTTGAACCCACGGTGACTCACCAGCAAGGGGCACCGAAGCCGGATAGGCTTAAAAGGAAGGCGGTCAGGACTGAGATGCCGTCATAGAGGTATGAAAATAAACCCTGCTCCATGGTTTGTCGTCTTTAAAATATAACTAGAACATATGCCTGTGCGTTTGCAACGGGAAAAATTGATATTTTGTGCAAGCATAATGTCTCACAGCACAGATTCACTATGAAGAACATGCTACAACGCAGCATCCTTCTACAAAATGAACATAAAAAATACAATGCAATTTAGCCGTGTTTTATTTTCTTTGCTGGGCATAATCTCCCACTGATTCCATTTAAGTATAATCCTTTCTTTAATTACCATGATGTCTTCATCCCGTTTTAGTCGGGAATCAAATCCTTTCTTTTCTAATTTAGTAGCCCCAATACATTGAAGCCTACAAATCTTTCCTTTTAATTATCCTACCTTTTTACCTCAAGTCCTTTCTTTAATTAGCCTCATCTATTTGAATATTCTATTCATTAATACCAGAATCTTTCTTTTAATTATTCCACCGGTTTACCCATAATCCTTTTTTAATTAGCCATATCTGTTTAAATATTTTATTTTAGCCCACAATCCTTCCTTTAGTTACCTCATTCGCTTAATTAGCTCGCCCTAAACACGAGGACCGCCACTCGTATATTTAGAGCGAGTCGGGATTTGTAAATGTGAATGGCTCATAGGTCGTTGGTTGTTACATCGAAGATCCAAATAGGAGGTCCTGTGATCAATTGCCACAATATTGATTTATTTTGACCCAATTATTTTTCGCGGTCTCTATAAAAGCCCATAAAAGGCCCATCAACATACAAGCACCTGGCCCAGATCGCTTAGCGTGCACTCAAAACAAACAAAAAGGACTAAACCAAACCAAGAATACCTATTCCCTTTAATAGTAGGTATAGATAACGTCCATGGTTTCTGGCAAGAAAAATGCTCGCCGGACCGTGCCCGGGGAGCCTGCCGGCCATGCCTCCACCAGCTGGACTCCAGAGCCGGACTTAGGGGCAGCTGCTAATGTGGGGACAACACCAGACGTTCCTCCTACAAAGGATGCGGATAGGCTATCATCTACAAATTCCAAAGTGGAGAGTGCCATGAATCACAGGCGCCGCCGGGCCGTATTCCGCGACCCTGGTTTCTTCGAAGAGGCGTTTGATGCCTTCAACTCAGGAGACGCGTACATCCGAGCTGCGCAAAATGGTCTTGCCAGAGCCACGGACCAGTATGTAAAGGATATACAGGTAAGAAAATCTGATAATTATATATACCAGTAACCCCTGACACTTGAAACAATTGACACAACTGATTTAAGGATCATTATTTGTGTAGGCTCTTACGGAGAAGAATACCCAGTTGTCTCAAGAGCTGGAGGAGTGCAAAGCCCAGCTACGGGCCGCAGTTGCCTCAATGAAGGAGTCCGTGAAGGCCCCATCTGGTAACACTTGCTTCTATTGAAAAGAAGGATATGTACCGTTTAGTATTCGACATGTATGCAAATCTAACAATAGATTCTGCAGATGACACCGGAGTGAATCCGGAGGTAGTGTGAGGGGATGAGCAACATGCTCAACGACAGCTAGAGGCTGGCGAGTGTGTGCTGACGCGGGTTAGGCAGGAGAAAAATGATCTCCAAGATGCCAATACCTAGCTGGGCGTTGAACTGAAAGACGTTCGGGCCCATCTAGCTGACTCCATAAAGGAGAATAAGAGGCTTCGCCGCGGCATTTTCAGTAAGTGCTTGAACGAACTTTTTGTAGAGTTTGGCAAATAAATCGACTAACAGAGTTATGTCTATAGGTATGCTGACGGGTCGTCCTGAAGTGGAGATGCCCGGATCTACGGGCGATCTTCTGCCAGAGCTCTCACAGCTGCATGAACAAGTTCGGCAGGTGATGTAGGGCATTGCCCAAGCCTTGTGGTCATCCGCCTCCCTGCCAAGAGGCATGGGGGAGCTTGTAGTGATGCTCAAGGGAGCGCGGTGGCACTTCCGATTATGGAAGATATCAGCCTGCCGACAAGGTGCAAGGGAAGCCTGGGCCATGGTGAAGACGCGATATACCAAGGCTGAGCCGAACGACCATGGCCGAGGTCGGACCTGTGGGGTCTGATGGGAAAGAGATCCCTGTCAGTTTAGTGTATGACCAGGTGAAACTAGCCGCAATGTATTCCCAACATGATTGTAGGCTAGACAGCCTGGTGGATGGTATAGAAGAAGAATTTAGTCAGTCTAAGTGACTGTGTACTTAAAGTGACATATATTGTCCCTAGCCGGATTGTAAATCATTTGTCATGGCGGACCTTTTCGCTTCAACCTCCGAACCCGACAGTCCGGAGTGTATCCGAATACCCGCTCAGTTATGTAAAAACCGGGGTACGCGTGGAAACCAGGCGTAGGGGTCATTAGTGTTTGAACAGACAAGTACCCAACTAGCTATGTTGTATTACATGGATAGTAAGAAACATCTTTCAGGGAGAATAGTTCTGTTAAGGGTTCCTTTCCCTGGGTGCGCATGCATTAATGTGCATGTCCGGACTGCGAGAAGAGACGCATGATATAAACATCTGGGGCATGTATTTCAATAATTCAAAGTCATCTTTTGTTCACCGACCGAATATTCCCTTAAGAACGCTAGCTTTCGGTTTCACCCAGTCTGAGGTACACATTCGGCTGACCCAGCAGTAACAATCGCAGAGGTGCTCCCCTTATGCCCTAGCCGAATTAACGGGAACATAGGGCATAAACACAAGAGCTAGGCAACCCAGCTTGGCCAAAATTTAAGTCATATCGATGCATATAATGGCGAAGAAAAGGTACATGTGGAAAAGTAACACATGTGCATGGGGCATAGAGCCTGGAACATAGTTATATTAAGCTTCTGTATAAGAAGCCCCCAGGTATAATGAGCACGCCTAGCGTGTCTAGATTGTGTAGTCAAGACACAGTTTAACCTTTTAAGGCCGTGGAGAAAAAGGGAAGAAAGAAAGAAAGAAAGAAAAGACAGATAACGGATAAAAAAAATTGACGGAGGTAAGGAGACAAACACAGAGTCCGGCACTAGGCGTAGAACCTTCGGAGTCTAGCTGCATTCCATGGGTTTCGCTCAAGTCAATTGTCCGATGCATCCCATAGACGATACGCTCCACCAGTCAGAACTTTGTCAATAACGAAGGGACCTTCCTATTTGGGCTTGAGCTTGTCCTTTTTCTTCTCCGGTAGGCGCAGAACGAGTTTGCCAATGTTATAAGTTTTGGCACGTACTTCTCTGCTTTGATACCGCCGAGCCTGTTGCTGATAGAATGCGGAGCGGGCTTTTGCCACGTCACACTCCTCCTCCAGGGCGTCCAAACTGTCCTGCCGATCAAGCTCGGCTTCTTTCTCTTCATACATGCGCACTCGAGGTGAGTCATGAATGATGTCGCAGGGCAGTACCGCCTCTGCGCCGTACACCATAAAGAACGGTGTGTATCCGGTAGTGCGATTCGACTTGGTCCACAACCCCCATAGTACGGAGTCAAGCTCCTCCACCCAGTGCGTCTCTGATTCTTTCAAGTATCACACTAATCTGGGTTTAATGCCGCTCATGATAAGACCATTTGCTCACTCAACTTGACCGTTAGTTTGCGGGTGATAGACAGAGGCATAATCGAGCTTAATGCCCATTTTGTTGCACCAAGTTTTTACATCGTCGGCTGTAAAGTTCGAGCCGTTATCGGTGATGATGCTGCGGGGGACGCCGTAACGTTGTACAACCCCGGATATGAAGTCTATCACTGGTCCGGACTCGGCCGTTTTAACTGGTTTGGCTTCTATCCATTTGGTGAATTTATCCACCATGACCAATAGGTATTTTTTCTTGTGGCTTCCCCCTTTAAGGGGTCCGACTATGTCAAGCCCCTAGACCGTGAAGGGCCAAGTAATGGGGATTGTTTGGAGAGCGGTGGGTGGCATATGGCTTTGGTTTGCGAAAAGTTGGCAACCGACACAACGTTGAACGAGGTCCTGTGCGTCTGCTTGGGCCGTCGGCCAGTAAAAACCTGTACGGAAGGCCTTGCTTACAAGGGCCCGAGCTGCGGCATGGTGGCCACCAAGTCCAGCATGAATTTCTGCCAAAAGTTCCCATCCTTCCTCTTCGGAGATGCACCTTTGAAGTACTCCGGTAGCGCTTTTCTTATATAGCTCTCCCTCGTGGACCTTGTAGGCTTTAGACCGCCGCACAATGCAACGTGCCTCGTTTGGGTAATCGGGGAGTTCTTGCCTAATTAGGGAAGCCAAGAAGGGTTCTGTCCACGGGGCGATGATAGCCATAATCACGTGGGCCGAAGGCGTTATTTCAGTGGTAGAGCCTCGAATTATGTCAGAGTGTTCGGTATCTGGCGTTGTGGTCGGGTCCGGACTGTCATTGCCGGTCTCTCCTTCCCATACCACAGATGGCTTAAATAGCCTTTCCAAGAAGATGTTAGGTGGGACATGGTTGCGCTTAGCGCCGATGTGGGCGAGGATATCCGCCGCTTGATTGTTTTCCCGGACCACATGGTGGAATTCAAGCCCCTCGAGCCGAGCTAACATTTTGAGGACGGCGTTGCAGTAAGCCGCCATTTTTGGGTCCTTGGCGTCAAAGTCTCCATTTATTTGAGATATTGAATCCCCACACACCTCTAGGCGTTGAATGCCCATGGAGACTGCCATCCGGAGACCATGCAACAGGGCCTCATATTCTGCTACATTTTTGGAGTTTGTGTATAATATTTGGAGTACGTATTGGACTGTATCTCCGGTGGGGGATGTCAGGACGACGCCTGCCCCCAGACCAGCCAGCATCTTAGAGCCGTCGAAGTGCATGATCCAATTGGAGTACGCTCCATACTCTTTAGGGAGTTCGGCTTCCGTCCATTCGGTGACGAAATCAGCCAGTACTTGCGACTTAATGGCTCGCCGTGGTTTGTATGTTATGTCGAACGGGAGGAGCTCAATAGCCCATTTAGCAATCCGGCCCGTGGCATCGCGGTTATTTATTATGTCACTGAGTGGTACTTCGGAGGCCACCGTAATTGAACACTCTTGAAAGTAGTGTCGTAGTTTCCGGGATGCCATGAAGACCGCGTATGCTATCTTTTGATAATGTGGGTACCGTGATTTTCATGGAGTGAGGAAGTGGATACGTAGTATACCGGCTTTTGAAGCGGGAACTTATGTCCGTCCGTCTCTCGTTCGACGACGAGCACTGCGCTTACAACTTGGTGTGTTGCCGCTATATATAACAGCATTGGTTCACCGACATTTGGCGCAACCAAGATTGGGTTGGTGGCCAATACGGCTTTTATTTTTGCCAATCCGGTCGTGGCCGCATCCGTCCACTCGAAGTGTTCGGTGCGTCGAAGAAGGCGATAAAGAGGTAGTGCCTTTTCTCCTAATCGGGAGATAAAGCGGCTTAAGGCAGCCACGCGTCCAGATAACTTCTGGATTTGCTTGACATCTGTTGGGATAGCCAACTGTGACAAAGCTCGGATTTTAGCTGGATTTGCTTCAATTCCTCTATTGGAAACGATGAAGCCCAAGAGCTTTCCGTCGGGCATGCCGAAAACGCATTTTTCCGGATTGAGCTTGATGTCATATGTTCGGAGGTTGTCGAACGTGAGCCTCAAGTCGTCTATTAAGGATTCGACGTGTCTTGTTTTAATGACCACGTCGTCTACGTATGCCTCCACTGTTTTGCCTATTTGTGTTTCCAGGCATGTCTGAATCATGCGTTGATAGGTTGCACCGGCGTTTTTGAGCCCGAAAGGCATGGTGTTAAAACAGAAGGGGCCGTATGGAGTGATGAATGCCATTGCGGCTTGATCGGGCTCCGCCATCTTAATTTGATGGTATCCGGAGTATGCGTCGAGGAAGCACAATGAGTCGTGTCCTGCGGTAGCGTCGATAATTTGATCGATGCGGGGGAGTGGGAAGGGATCCTTGGGGCAAGCCTTGTTAAGGTCCTTGAAATAGACACATAGGCGCCATGATTTGTCCTTCTTTGGTACCATCACCAGGTTTGCTAGCCAGTCCGGATGTTTTATTTCTCTAATGAATCCGACCTCAAGTAAATTGGCTAGCTCTTCTCCCATGGCTTGCCACTTGGGCTCAGAGAAATGCCGAAGAGTCTTCTTGACCGGCTTGAACCCTTTTAGAATGTTAAGGCTTTGCTCGTCTAGCCTGCATGGGATTCCTGGCATGTCTGAAGGATGCCAGGCAAAGATGTCCCAATTCTCGCGCAAGAACTCCCGCAGTGCGGCGTCTGTTGTGGGGTTCAGCCATGCCCCGATGGATGCTATTTTTGTAGGGTCCGTTGGGTGGAACTGGAATTTGACTATTTCGTCCGCTGGTTTAAAAGAGGTGGACTTGAGTCTTTTGTCAAGTATCACGTTGTCCCTGTCCACTATGGAGCACAGCGCAGTTAGTTGTTAGGCCGCCAGGGCTTCAGATAATGCCTCGAGGGCTAGTGTGGCGGTTTTATTTTTGGCATGGAGTGCTATGTCCGGATCACTAGCCAGAGTGATTATTCCATTGGGCCCGGGCATTTTGAGCTTCATGTAACCATAATGGGGTATAGCTTGGAAGATCGCGAATTCCTCCCGCCCTAGAAGGGCGTGGTATCCGCTACTAAACGGGGCCACTTGGAATGTGATTTCTTCGGACCTATAGTTCTCTAGCATGCCGAATACCACATCTAGTGTGATTTTTCCCGCACATCGTGCCTCCCGACTAGGGATGATTCCTCTGAAGGTCGTGTTGCTTTGCTCAATGCGGCTCTTGTCTATTTCCATCTGCTAAGAGTTTCCTCGTAGATGAGGTTTAATCCACTGCCACCGTGCACGAGCACTTTAGTAAGCCGGAAGCCGTCCACAATTGTACTAAGGACCAAAGCGGCTGGTGCTGGGGCTGTTCGGAATTGAGGTTTGTCACTGGAATTGAATGTTATGGCCGCGTCGTTCCATGGATTTATTGCTGCAACGTGGCAAACTTCGGCAAGGCTGCGGAGAGTTCGCGTGCGCCTATTATTTGAGGCGAAGGTCTCGAAGACTGTCAATATTGTATTGTTATTTTCCACAGGATGGTGCTCTGTTGTATTGTTGGTGAGGATATCCTCGCCGCTCTTGGCCACCTGCTGGAGTATCCAACATGCTCTAAGGCTGTGCGTTGGCATGGTATCCACTGTACTGTGAATTTTGCATGTCCCATTGAGCCATCCCTCCAATACAGTTCCACGCCCTGTAGTGGGCTTTGGTTTCTTTGTAATTGGATCGGGTGACTTACGAGAGTACACCCTTTTAGATCGGACGGGGGGTTTGGTGAGAGTCGGAGGGTCCCAGAATTTTGTTTTGGTTTTCCAGGCGCTTTCCATTGCACAGTACTTCTGTACTATGACCGCCAAGTCAGCAAAGTGTGCTATGTCTTGGCGACTTATGGCGTTGAGGATTCCCTTGTCCGTGCAATTTTTGCAAAAGAATGAAATTGCGTATTCCTCGCGACAGTCCTTGACCTTGCTCATTACAAGGAGGAATCTGGCCAATAGTGATGTACTGTCTCTTGGGGCTCTTGTCTAATGTGGGAAAGATCACTTGAGTCTGGGTGGGTGGGTAGATTTAGGTCTGAACCCTGACCCGGTCTAAGGCCCAGGGGCGGAGGAGTCTCCGAGCTTAACAGTTCAGGCTACGGGATGCTGCCCAATAGTCTTGGCCCGCTGTCTAATTCTAGGTTCGAAGCTTGGGCCATGTCCTCCCGTGGACGGGTATCTGGTTCGGAGAGCACGGGAATCCGGACATAGTTTGTCATCAAAATAGAGGAAGAATTGCTAGATTGCTCCTCCACCACCACTATCTGATGGGTGACCGGCGGAGAGTTAATCTCCCTTGGGTCGGGTTTAAGCCTGATCCGATCATAGTCCGTTGCGACTCCCAGGGCAGCGATGCGATCCAAGAGCTCATTCAAAGAAGAGATCTTTATTGGATCCATCTGCTCGGCAAATCCCGAGCCAACGTGGAGGCTGTTTTTGATGACCCGAGAAGTCATCGTCGGCGCGACGGCCGAACGGGCGGTCATGATGAAGCCGCCTAGTCGGAGGGTTTGGCCTACAGTCAGGGCTCCCCCCGAGGTGATGTTGTCTTTGACAACAAGACGAGCCATCCAGCCTTATCATGACGGCACAGTGGAACTCTCAATGAAAGCACCAATGTCGGTGTCAAAACCGGCGGATCTCGGGTAGGGGGTCCCGAACTGTGCGTCTAAGGCGGATGGTAACAGGAGACGAGGGACACAATGTTTACCCAGGTTCGGGCCCTCTCGATGGAGGTAATACCCTACGTCCTACTTGATTGATCTTGATGATATGAGTATTACAAGAGTTGATCTAGCACGAGATCGTAGAGGCTAAACCCTAGAAGCTAGCCTATGATTATGATTGTTGTTGTCCTACGGACTAAACCCTCCAGTTTATATAGACAGCGGAGAGGGCTAGGGTTACATAGAGTCGGTTACAAGGGAGGAGATCTACATATCCGAATTGCCAAGCTTGCCTTCCATGCAAAGGAGAGTCCCACCCGGACATGGGACGAAGTCTTAAATCTTGTATCTTCATAGTTCAACAGTCCGACCAAAGTATATAGTCCGGCTATCCGAGGACCCCCTAATCCAGGACTCCCTCAACTGCTGCTAAAGCTACGAGATACATTCCTCCAATCAAAAAATGCCTTGGTTGATGAGATTTGATATTTGAGCCAATAATGCACGCGATGTAGTCTATTCACTTGTTGAAATCTCTAGAAAGGCAAATACTCCTTTCCGGTTTACAGGGTTATACTAGCGACTACTAGTACTACAATAGTGGGCTCACATAGCAATTTTGTCTCATGCAAGAGCCTGGCTATATGCGTGCTCCAAGGGTCCGCACCATGCCCCACCCCTACACAAAGACTACCACGTGAGCGTTCGTAACTGCCATGTTCGGGTTGCGCTTCGCTCTTCGCCTCTTCGAGAAGATGAACAAATATGTTACTACTACTTCTACAGTATCGAATCCACTGATGCATGTCCGTCCACCGCATGCGGGAGGGATAGCCACCGCGCGGATGGGCGAGGGAGAAGGCATGTAGTACTCCTGGTTGTACGAGTTGACACAACACATCATAGCACTGGCCCCACATGGTTGCCTCTAAACTTGGCTGAAAGACCCGCAACATACAATACTCCATTTGCTGCAACCTCTAACATTTACCCCACCACAGATTAAAATATATATTCCTCTCTTGACTAGATGAGCGTGCAAACTAGAATCACCTGGATGACAGGTAGGGCCATAAGATTATTTTAATCAAAAAAAGCATGGAGCCGACCCCAACGATTTTAAGCTTACAGGCATGGTATACGATATCCTAGACTACTCTACACATGAAACTGCCACACGAGCGTCCGAACTGTGCTTGGCTCTTCGCCTCTTCGGGAAGTCGAACAATGATGGAGTACTACTGCAGTGGAGGAGTACTGCAGTATGCTTCAGGCCATCTGACACCGATTGAACTACTACATGTCCACCGCGTGCGGGAGGGAGAGCGTGTAGCGAATGAAAGCTTCTCCTCGTCCTGCCAGCCACCACGCTCATGGGCGAGGGAGGGACGCAGCTTCATTGACTTACTGCTCCTGCCTTTGCATCTATGACAGGTGGGCCCAACAGGTGGGTCGCCCACCTGTCATGCAGCCAAAGGCAGGTGTGGTTTAGCCGAGAGGGCATGGTAGTAATCAAACTTCTCGGTCTTGTACGAGTTGACGCGACACATCAAAGCACTGCACTCGATATATTTCAATAATTTGCATTTACCGATGCATTAGTTACTCCCTCCGTTCCTAAATATAAGTAGTTTTAGACATTTCAAATGGACTACAACATACAGATGTATGTAGACATATTTTAGAGTGTAGATTCACTCATTTTGCTTCGTATGTAGTCACTTGTTGCAATCTCTAAAAAGATTTATATTTGGAAACGGAGGGAGTACAACGCATGCATGCATGCCATGACTTTCCTTTTGATACCTGCATGTGTTGATTTGATGCACCTTGCCAAATTTTGACTATAAATTTAATTAACCAAATGTTCATGCATGTCACAAAAAATTACGGGGCTGTTTGGATTGTGACTATGTTTGTCTTATGTTGCCACTTTATTTTTGCCACACTTGCCTAACTTGAGTTTGCTCAAATTGTTAGACCCACTTTGGCTTGCCTAAGGGAATCTTGCCACACTTTTTGTGTCTATGACATGTGGGGTTCACTACTAATAAAAAAAATTCTTGTCTTATGTGTGGCTAGAACCAAACACCCACCTAACTTGGTCAAATTTGCCCAGGGATGTCAGTTTTGCCCATGGGTATAGGTACCCGCGGGTACCCTAGCCAAAAATAGTGGGTATGGGCAACACTTGGAGATATTTCGTACCCACGGGTAATGGGTACCCATACCCGCAAAATATATGGGTAGGACATGTGTAAAAAACTATGCCCATGGGTAACCTAATGGATACCTAGAAGAAATTAATAAATGAAAATAACTCGTATAACATGTGGGGTTAACATCCAACTCATATGGTCCTGCCCTAAATCTCGTATTCCTTAAACTATTCATAGCTCAAAGGCTCATAATCACCTTCTCTCCACACCTCTTACATCCTATGTGACTCATCAAAAAGATGAAATATTGACTCTTCGCTACCAAACTCTTGTCGAACTCTCGATCCAGCGATCCCCAATTCCCACCACCACCTTCCACCGCGTCGGTCTTCCACCAACCATTGCGCATACTCCTCTGATGCCTCCAAGAGGCCACCCATCGAAGGAGGCCGCATCCGTACTATACTACTCTACCATGATCACTTTAATTTTGAACTCATTTCTCTACCTCTTAAGAATTTGAATGCTACATATTGTACCCAATGGATACCCATTGGGTATAAGATACCCGATGGGTATGGGCATGGGTCTCAGTTTATACCCATGGGTATTGAAGTGGGTGGGTATAGAAATTTTCTGTGGGTATGGGTTTGGGTAGAAGGAGGTTGTACCCTCCCATACCCTACCCATTGCCATCCCTAAATGCCTAAGGTGAGGTGTGGCAAAGTGTGGCTGGAAACCAAACAGCCCCTACATCATTGAAAACTATGTTCAAATACAAATCAAACGATATAATTTTTGTTAACATGCACGAACATTTTGTCAGTTAAATATTTGGTCAAAATTTAGCACCAATTACAAAGGGGCTGAATAAATATTGTACTCTCACATTTTGTTTTGAGGATACTCCCACATACTCCATCTGTTCCCAAATATAAGTCTTTTTAGATATTCTAACAAGTGACTACATACGGAGCAAAATGAACGAATCCATACTTTGAAATTTGTCTACATACATCCGTATGTTGTACTCCATTTGAAATGTCTAAAAAGACTTATATTTAGGAACGGAGGGAGTAGAAAATATAAATAATAATGCATGTTGGGGCAGCCCACATTTCCGATAATTTTAGCCGTTGGCTTGTTCACAATTTTTACGAGGGGGTGGTTGTTCATTTAATGGAGGGTCTTGTACCGGACTTGAATGATAAAAAGTGGGACCTGGCACACCGTAACACCACTTGGAATAAGCAGGTAGCTATGTCAAAAAACAATCAACAACTAAAAAAATGGCGACCTGGCACGTACACAATTTTAAATGGTTGTTTTGATGGAGTGAAATAGGAAAACTACCCCACTATGTATATATAGGCCAGAGCCTCCGGGCTTGCTTGCTAGGGTTGCTCTATTCACACACTCTCATCCTCTCATGATCTAAACAAGATAGCGGTGGTAAAACTGTCTTTCTCCCTTCAAAAAACACTGTCTTTGTATCCTCACCGCCGGTTACAGATCCAGACATATCCCCCTCCGCCGGTGAAGGGGAGGAGGGGCAGCGTTTAGGCCGTCGCTGACAGCGAGGGAGGAGACCCACTGTCGGCCGCACCGTTATCTCTGGCCGAGCGCCAGCGTGGGAGGTCCTCCGATCCCTTCGTCGTTGCCCTAGTGTGGGCGGATCCGGCCTCCCACTGCCCACCTATCCACATCCCGACGACCTTCAGGTATATCTTCCTACGAAACCGCCTTACCTCTACTTCCCCAGCTCGCTACATCGCTGCATGTGCATCATTTTCTGCCTCTCAGCCCCTCTCGATCAGATGGTCCAACATCACCTTTTTTCTTCTATTGTTAGAGGTAAAGCTACTTCATGGAGTCGAATCTTGTACTTGGTTCAAACAAGAAATAAACTGGGGGTGGGGGAATTTAGTATGTACATCGGACTTGGTACAAACAGGAAGGAATGGGGGTGAAAGTAGTACATACTAGTCATCCAACCGGTCTCTTGGTCAAAAAGGGAAATATCAGGGTAACGCTATACACAGTGGTATGACTAGGACTAGATTTGCTATCCACATATAGGAGTAGGTGGCTAGAGTGAACAAAAATGGGACCAACCCAGATATGTTTCTTGGATGTTTGTTTCTCGGGGCAACAAACTTTGAATCACCACTTTATGCCCCTGTTTAGGTACATGGTACTGGACTGCTGGTGCACCCACTGTCCCATGCCCTTATACCAAATATTTACCTGTTCTTTATCTAATGCCCCTGGTAAAATGAAGCCATGCCACTGTTATAAGCCATGACAAATTTAGCCAAATGTGTTTGCCTGTAATTGTTTGAGACACTGACTATTTCCATTGTAGCTTTTGTAGGATCACGGGTTCCGGCAAACCCTCAAGGTTCAAACACTGGGGTGCGCACGAAGGTTTTCTCCCTATTGATCCACGCCCTAGCTCTCTAAGATCTCGCGGACAAACTCGATGAACTTGCAACACAAACACACAAGATTTATACTGGTTCGGGCCACCGTTGTGGTGTAATACCCTACTCCAGTGTGGTGGTGGTGGATTGCCTCTTGGGCTGATGATGAACAGTACAAGGGGAAGAACAACCTCCTAAGGTCGAGGTGTTCTTGTGCCTGGCGAACTTGTGTGGGTGAGGATCAGAATCAGCTCTCTCTCTCTCAGTTCGTTCTCTATCAGTTCCTCTCTCCTTACTATGGTGGCTAGTTCTACTTATAAAGGCTCTGGTCCTCTCCCCAAATATTGAGCGGGAAGGGAGCCAACAACGGCCAATTCGAAAGGGGACAGCTAGTACAGCTTATCCTGACAAAAGCAGTCTTCGCCTGCAAAAGGCTCTAGTAATGACGCCGTATTGGGCTCCACGGTGACCTCCGTCTTCCGTCCTTCTGGTCTTGGTCTCGTTGCACCAATATGGCAACCTTTGCTTGATGCCTCGGTACTCCGCGCCTGCGCTTGCCCCCTTAGCACCAAAGAGGAAACAAGGACGCTGCACGCGCTAGCGCCCGCCTGGCACCCGCCTGGTCTCGATTGTCATGGCTCACGTCACGAGGGCCTCGCGAGATTTTCCTTGCCTTGATCTCTCCACCCCTCATGAGCCTGCCCGGCGAGGCCGCTCTTGAGGAGGTCTTGCGTCATTCTCCTCGCGAGGCTTGGCCCCTCGCGAGGGTTTTGAATGCCTTCTCGATGAAGATGGGCCGTATAGACCTGCCTTCCCAGCCACGCCATGGGACGCAGGTAGGAAAGTCTGGGGACTCCCGTTCCCAGAATGCCGACAGTAGCCCCCGGGCCCAAGGCGTGCTCGTGCTTGGCTTCGAGGCGAAGCCAAAGGGTCAAACGCGGAGCGCCGCGGGCCCCAAAAGCCTGCAGCCTCGATTGACGCGTGGTGGTTGATTGGACGTGGGCGTCTCTGCGTCACCATGCTGCCTCGGCAACTGCCCGACTTGACAAAAATGCTGGCTCAGACAGTGCTCGTCTTCATTGCTTCTTCCTCGCCTTGCTCCAGATCCCCTTTCTCGCTCCTTGCTGTCGAAACCTCTAGATCCGCTCCAACCTCGCGTCGCATCTATGACCAATGGCGCCGCGGAAGGTCAAGTCCTCCTCGGCGCCGGCTTGGTTAGAGCTAGCACTTGATGCGCCCAATGTTACGGAGAAGAACCTAGCGCGCCACGCGCTTGCTGACGGCGGGGGCAAGCAACGAGAGGGGGAAGATGGAGCTCCGGCTTGCCTCCGACGAGCCAGAGCCTGAGGGAAGCACCTTCTTCCCTTTCTTCACGAGTAGCATCACCGCCGGGTTGGTTCCCCCCTTTTCTGATTTCTTTTTCAAGGTCCTCAACCACTTTGGGCTGCCCGTTCTTCTCTTGTCTATCTTCGCCTACTACTGCGAGGCGTACCTGGGCATGATGCCGTCCATGGCACTGCTGCGCCACTTCTTCTTCCCCCATGTTACCGGTGGCCATATCTCCGGGTGCGCCAACTTCATCGCGGCCGGCCAGGCCAACTCGATCTCGAACACCAGGAAGAGGGTAGAAAACTTTAGGGCCAAATGGGTCATGATGAGTGCCAAGTGCGCCCATCCACGCTTGGAACTACCGACGGAGGCGCCCCAGTCGGACAAGGGTGGTCTCTGGTAGAGCTCACCGACGAGCGGGCGTCGCCGGTGTTGGAGCAGATGAAGGTCAATTTGAAGCCGGGCAATGCGAAGGCGGCCAAGGTGACGGGGGTCATGCTCCTGAGGGAATTCTTAACGATGCGTGTTGCTCCACTCAGGGTGCGCACGCGCCCTTTGTGGAAGCTTGGAGATGAAGAAGACAAGGTTCCTCTGAGCCCGGTGGCCCTGCCTGATGATGAGCTGACTGCAGTTCTGTGCCTCTTGGTTGGGAATAATCAAGAGTACCCGCCGAGCGCCTTTGTTCCTTTGTTCCATCGCAAGGAATGGGAGAAATTCATTGCCTCCAGGCCGACCTTTGACGCGCGCGGGCTGGTACCGCCGGCGCTCGCTGGGTCCTCTGCGACGCCAAAGCCGGTGGAGGTGTCTTCCGACGAGTCCCGCGGGGAGGAAGAGAGGGAGGAGGACTCGGAGGAGACTCCCGAGGGGATGGGGGAGAACTCCCCCTTGAGCAAGGCAGACATCCTCCGCACTGTACCAGATGACGCCGAGATCGACGCCCGCCAGGAGGTGAGGGAGCTTCCCCTCATCCCGACAAGGGGTAGATCGTTCCTGGTCTCTCGAGATCTTGCCTCTGACTTGGTACCGCCTGGGGACGGCTCCGGTCCTTCTGCTGCGCCGTCTTCTGCCTCGGGAGCCCGTGTGCCCATTCCTCAGGCTCCGACGCTTTCGGGTTTCAGGCTCACCAAGCGGAAGGTGGACTATGTCGCAGTGGATCAGTAAGTGCTTCGAGCTTCGTCTTGTTCCTACTTGTACTTGCTATTTTCTGACATTCGCCTTTGGTTGATCAGGCTGGTGTCTTTAGCGAAGAGGAGGAAGGGGGATGCCGCGGCCATGTGCCCTCTACGGAGAAGAGAGGCGACAACACCCGCACCTCTCCAGCTCGGTCGCCCTTGCAAGGCCAAGCGGAGCATCGGCAGGATGAACCAGCCCCCGTGGCCCCGCTGGCTCTGGAAGTGCCAGCCCCCGGCTCTGCTGATGAGGTTCGAAGGGCTCCAGAGCCCTCGATTTTCCAGGCTCTAGTAACGATGTCGCCTCCTTCTCCTGCTGCGCCTCTGGCCCCAAATTCTTCTGCTCCCTCCGTATCCTTGGGGCGTGTCTTCTCGGGGATGGCCAAGCGGCGGGAAGACCTCCTGGGCGCGGACCCGCACCTAGTGGTCGGGCGCCTGGAGCTGGCCTCAGGCTGGCTTCACTCCGACTCGGCTATTCGAGCATCGCTGAGCCAGGCCGTGACGGCCTCCGAGAAGGAGAAGCAGGTGGCCGCCAGAGCTACGGCCGATCACGAGGTGGCGCTGAAGGACGCCGAGGCCGCCCGCGACCGTTGCCGAGAGCTAGAGGGCGAGCTGAAGAGGATGCGCGACGAGCGCGCAAAGGAAGCACGTGACCGCGAAGCGAAGGAGGAGGAGATGAAGGCTCAGGAGGACGCCATCAAGGGCCGCGACGCCGAGCTAGGGGAGCTGACGAAGGCGCAGGCCGCGGAGCGCAGCTGACTGGAGGAACTGGAGCAGAAGGTGAAGACGAGGGAGGCCGAGCACGACGCCAAGTCGAAGGTCCTGGACGAAGATCGCGAGGCCTTCTCGCTTCTTGAGAAGAGGTCCAGCGTGGCGCTGAAGTCACTATATGAGAAGGGCCTGGAGAAGCTGCTAACCACCGGCGATGATGGCCCTGCTCAGCTGCTTCCCCACTTGGTGAAGGCACTTCAGGAAGTCGTGGAGGGCATCGGTCCTATGGCTGAGGCAGAGGCTCATGTCCTTTCTTCAGATGCGCTGACCTTCACGACCCCAATGCTCGTCTTGAGGAGCTGCTGGAGCCTGTAGCTGATGAACATTGTGCGGCCGCCACCGCAGCCGTGATAGGTCGGGTGGAGGCCCTGTTGAAGAAGTTTCGCGGCTTCGTCCTTGCTCCCTCAACCGGCGATGCCACCGATCCTGCATATGGCGGTGTCTAGGGGTGACCTGTGGCTGCTTTCCTGTTTCATTCCTGCAATACGCATCAGGCCTCGTGGAGGCGTTAAAAAACTTTCATTTGATATTGTGAGGACAATATGTCTTGTAATATTTTCTTCGAGATTTTGCGATTTTCTTCCTATTTGCTTTGTGTTCTATGTTGGCAGGGCCCGACCCCGCGCATACCTCAACCGCCGTTGGGCCGACCGGAGACCAGGACGGACCAAGGAGTGAGGGGCTACGTGACCAGTTAGGCTCCTGAGTCGCGATGCTCAGGAGTCCCCCTTGATGCGCAAACAGCTTACAAGGAGATTTCGCGAGGATAGGTTAATGTTCTACGTTGGCAGAGCCCGGCCCCGCGCATACCTCAACTGCCGTTGGACCGACCGGAGACCAGGACGGACCAAGGAGTGAGGGGATAGATGACCAGTTAGGCTCCTGAGTCGCGATGCTCAGGAGTCCCCCTTAACGCGCGAACAATCTATACCTTGCCCTTGCCGAGGCTCGACTCGGGAGGGGCGTGTGACGACCATGACCCGAGTGCAGCCCCTGTGCCAGCCCCCTCCCGCGGCTCTCTCGAGAGGAGGCGTTGCGGTGAGGCTGGGCGCTGAGCTTTGGGGCTCCTTGAGGTTGGTACGACTATGAACCCTCCCTCATTTGTTTATCACCAGCGCAGAGCATAGTGCTTCCGCTTGCGCACGGGCATAGCCACTCCTCGACAGTGTCGACGGCCAACACGGAGCATGGTGCTTCCACTTGTGCGTGGGAGGGGGATCCCTCTGCGGAGAGCCCCCGGGGAGTGTACAGCCCTGCCCTGACACGTGGCTTGCACGGTAGGGCTAGACGAGGTGTATTTGGGCACCCACGAGCCAGCGCGGGACTCACGAGGTCCTACCTCAAGGCGGGTTGCACCTGGTCTTGGTTCTTGTTTGCGGTGCTGGACCTGCGAGGTGGTCCTGTTGAGCCCTACCTCAACGACTGAGCTCCTGAGAAGCAACCCTATTGAGCCCTGGAACATCGATACATATGCGCAGCCCGGCATCCCCGCCTGGATGGAAAGCTGCGCCTTGTGAGCGGTGGTCGCCGCGCATGGCCCTTGGGTCTTGCAGTTCCTGGTTGGTCTTGGTGATGAACTCCTGAACGGTGGGCGATCCTTGCCTTGTGCCCTCCTGAGGGAAACGTGCCGTGAATCACGCCTCCAAGTGGTGCCCAAGCGCCTCCCTCGTGATGTGGTCAAGGTCTGAGGCCTTCCAGAAGAAAGCCCCCGAGCCCTGCCCGAGAAGGGCCCCGGGCGCGCCTTCCTATGCGATGGAGGGAGGCGCCCCTGGAGAGGGCGCTGATCCTGACGAGGCTCCGGCTGCGATGCCACCCTCCTGAGGTCCTGCATGGCGTAGCTTCTTCTTCTTCTTGGGGATGGCCTTAGGAGGGCCCTTGCCCTTGCTGTCAGGGTCGTCGATTGCTGCAACTTGGAAGGCACGCTCGAGGGAGCACACCGCATCTCTTTCTTCACATGGGACCGTGATGACCCCGCCGCTTCCCGGCATCTTGAGGACATTGTAGCCGTGATGGGTTACCGCCATGAAATTGGCCAGGGCTGGATACCCGAGGATGGCATTGTAAGGAAGACAGATGTGCGCGACGTCGAAGTTGATGAGCTCGGTGCGGTAGTTCTTGCGTTCCCCGAAGGTGACAGGGAGGCGGACCTGCCCTATCGTGTGGTGGAACCGTCGGTCACTCCTGAAAAAGGCTTGGTAGGCTGAAGCTGGTCATATGGCACTTGGGGGCTGTCGAACGTGTCGACGGACAGGACGTTGAGCCCTGCGCCGCCATCGATGAGCGTCTAGGTAACTTGCATGTTGTTGGTGACTGGGGAGCAAAGCATCGGGAGGGCGCCAGCGGTAGCTGCGCACTTGAGCTGATCTGCCAAGTTGAACGTGATGGGGCACTGGGACCATCTGAGCGGGCGTGTGTCTTCGAGCTAGGGGAGGACTGCATTCACTTCACGAGCAAACTGCTTGAAGATTCGCTGTGAGGCTGGGGCCTGGGCTCCACCCAAGATGCAGGCGATAGCACGCGGTTCCTGGAAGCCCCCAGCCCCCTCTTCCTGATGGTGATCATCATTCCTTCTTGGTGGTGGCGGCAGCGGAGGGAGCCCAGCATTGCCTTGAGGATGATCCTCACGAGGCTGATCCCTCCAGGCGCCCTCACGAGGCTGATCCTGCCAGCGGTCCTCACGAGGCCGGTCGCGCCATTCCTGGCGCGTGCCACGGTCGTCCCAGCGTCCGCCAC
Organism: Triticum urartu; assembly: GCF_003073215.2. Lineage (NCBI taxonomy): Eukaryota > Viridiplantae > Streptophyta > Magnoliopsida > Poales > Poaceae > Triticum > Triticum urartu. The sequence continues at coordinate 128,625,738 of NC_053022.1, forward strand.
CACGTCCTCCTCCTCAGCCGTAGCCCCGGTCGCCACGCTCGGGGCGTCGACCGAAGCGTCCTTCATGAATGGCTGTGAGCTCTTGACAGTCGCTGGTGTTGTGGGTGTTCAGGTTGTGGAAGGCGCAGAATGGGCGGCTGCTCTTGGATGACTCTGGTTGGTCTCTGCCACGCTTGGTGTCTGGTACCGCTGCGAGCACGGCTGTTCCTTGCGCTTCACGTCCTTGGCCTGGGCTTTCTTCTCCTCTGGGTCTGCAGCAGGGAGCTCGAGGAGGGAGAGGCGCCCCTCCTCAAGTCTAGCGCACTTGGTCGCGATGTTGAACAGCTCCAGGGTCGTGCACAACTCCTCGTGTATAGGAAGCTCTTCCTTCATCTTGACGTCGCGGACGCCATCAGAGAACACAGAGATGATGGCCTTGTCGGTCACCTTGGGGATCATGATCCGTGCGCTGTTGAAGCGCTGAATGTACTTCTGCAGCGTCTCTCCTGGTTGCTGCTTGATGCGGTGTAGGTCGCCCACGACCGGGGGGCGGTCGCGAGTGCCCTGGAAGTTGGCGATGAAGCGGTTGTACATCTCGTCCTAGGAGGAGATCGAGCCTGGCGGCAGTTTCAGGAGCCAGGAACGGGCGCCCTCCATGAGACCCATGGGAAACCAGTTCGCCATGACTTTCTCGTCGCCGTTGGCCGCTTCGATGCTCAGCTCGTAGAGCTGCAAGAACTCCACAGGGTCGAGGGTGTCGTCGTAGCAAGGACGCAGGTCTGGCTTGAACTTGCCCGGCCAGGCGACGCTATGCAGCTCGGGGGTGAAAGTGCGGCACCCAACTGTGGTCACCGGGGCCTGCCTTGGGGGTGGAGCTTGGTCTTGGCGGGGTCCGCGCTCTGCCACTACAGGTGGCGCACGGTCTTGTCGCAACAGCCAATCCCGGCGCGGTGGTGCGAGGAGCGGCGGAGCATTTTCTTACGGCCGAGGGACTTCTTGACAACATCTTTCTTCACGTGCGGGCGCGGGACGCGGCGGGTCGCGTTGTGGAGCCGCGCGTCTTGGTGCCAGGGCACCGTCTTGGGGAAGAGGTGGTGGAGGTGCTACGTGAGCTACGTTGCCCGTAGCTGGCGCAGGGCGAGGCGGAGAGAGGGACGGCGCAGGGGAGCCCTCTGCGGCGCTGGCAAGCTCGGCGATGCGATCGAGCCAGTCCTCGTAGAGGTCGTCGACTAGGCGGTAGCGCAGGAGCTCGTGGGCCATGAGGATCACGGCTCGTGCGTCCATGGGACGGCAACGTGCATGGGAAGAAAAACTGGCCGGGGTCAGCGATGGAGTGGCGGTGCGGCCGTCCCGCCGCACCGAGGGGTGCGGCGAGGATGCTTGCTGCTCGATCCCCGCCGGGCCGGTGGCAGCGTTGGCGGCAGGCGACGGGGAATGACGAGGTGGCCCACCGACGGGAGCCGTCTGAGCAACGTGGGCGGCGAGGGCAGCCCGGCGCTCAGCACGAGCGCGGCATGCGTCTGCCATGGAGACGACGGAGCAACGGGACGTGGAGCGACGGACGGAGGCTTCGGCGCACCCCTACCTGGCGTGCCAAATGTCGGATCACGAGTTCCGAAAAACCCTCAAGGTTCGAACACTGGGGTGCGAGCGAAGGTTTTCTCCCTATCGACCCACGCCCTAGCTCTCTAAGATCTCGCGGACGAACTCGACGAACTTGCAACACAAAGACACAAGATTTATATTGGTTCGGGCCACTGTTGTGGTGTAATACCCTACTCTAGTGTGGTGGTGGTGGATTGCCTCTTGGGCTGATGATGAATAGTACAAGGGGAAGAACAGCCTCCTGAGGTTGAGGTGTTCTTGTGCCTGGCGAACTTGTGTGGGTAAGGATCGGAATCATCTCTCTCTCTCTCTCGGTTCGTTCTCTATCAGTTCCTCTCTCCTTACTATGGTGGCTAGTTTTACTTATAAAGGCCCTGGTCCTCTCCCCAAATATTGAGCAGGAAGGGAGCCAACAACGGCCAATTCGAAAGGTTACAACTAGTACAGCTTATCCTGACAAAAGCAGTCTTCGCCTGCAAAAGGATCTGGTGATGACGCCGTCTTGGGCTCCACGGTGACCTCCGTCTTGCCGTCCTTCTGGTCTTGGTCTTGTTGCACCAATGTGGAAACCTTTGCTTGATGCCTCGGTACTCCGCGCCTACGCTTGCCCCCTTAGCACCGAAGAGGAAACAAGGACGCTGCGCGCGCTGGCGGCCTGGTCTCGATCGTCATGGCTCACATCACGAGGGCCTCGCAAGATTTGCCTTGCCTTGATCTCTCCGCCCCTCGTGAGCCTGCCCGGCAGGGCCGCTCTTGAGGAGGTCTTGCGTCGTTCGCCTTGCGAGGTTTGGCCCCTCGCGAGGGTCTTGAATGCCTTATCTATGAAGATGGGCCGTACAGACCTGCCAGCCCAGCCACGCTGCAGGCCGCAGGCAGGCAAGTCTAGGGACCCCCACTCCTAAAATGCCGACACTTTTTGTGCAAACAAGGATATCCATTTCACCAGGTTGCTGTTGTGACCTTTTGGTGCACTTCACAAAACACTTCTTAAAAGAAGTGACTTTTGTGTTGTTTTACTGGAATGTCAGAATGGAACAGTTGATTCATTTCGGTGGAACTGCACAAAGGGAGATATGTGTTCCAATCCTTATCATCGATATTGGCACCATAACCTTCCTTTAGGTAAGAATGATATTTAATGCATGTGTTCATCTCTATTTTGCGACTCCCATGGGAAAATAATGCTATTGTTTTCTAGTACACTTGTACTCCCTCACCGACAAAACCAATTCAGAAATAGAAGGACAATCATGAACTTGGTTTCACCAACTGGTGAGGAGAAAGAGAAACATAGCATGAAGAGGAGGAAGAAGAAGAATAAAAAATGCCAAGGTGATCTTGCTGAAGCCAGAGGCCTCAGTCGAGGGCATTCAAGGGCTCCGGCAATGTCTACCTTACATGTGAGACGATCCTCCAGGGAGCCCTTCCACTTCTGTTGTCTCTCCTGCAAGGTCACTTAATTAATTAGGAGTACTTAAGTACCACTGATTTATTGCTGCCTAATTTTCCAGTCGGAGTTAAAAAAATCTTTAGTAGCACCTTATGTTGAATCATGTACGTGTGTATGTTTGTATATGGAGGTGAATCATGTGGTGGAGCAGGGAGGGAATATTATTAGTGTCATGACATAATAGTGCTATTCTTTTGCATGTCAATTTATTGCCATTGGTTGAATGAGGCAATGCTTTGCATATTTTCCATCATGAATTTGATTCTACTGTTAGAGTAATATGCTAATGTCTTTCTATCCTTTCTCACCAAGCTAATGAAGGTTTCACCTTGTTCCTACTTGTGCAAACAAGGATCATGTTGTGCCAATCATACATTTTAGTGGAAGTACACAAGACAATACAATGAACTGTATCCCATCCAGTGCTTTAAATCTGTTGGAAGTTCTTGATAATCTTTCGATATAATCTCAGCACTGGTAAACAAGAGTGATTTCAACCATACATTTGAAGTGCACAAAAATATACACTATTGAGTGATTCCAGTGAGTTATTTATCATCTCTTATGGGACTACATGAATAGGCTTTTTTCCTCGGGTTTGTACCGGCCTAAGGCCTTCATCCATATTAGTTTGCTGTCATCTTTATTTGTATCATGCTACTGTCATGAGAAACTCTGTTATCTTTGCATGTTAAAGTTTTGCAACCTATGATAGATGGCAATGCTTTGAGTGTTGAGCTAATTTGCACTGATTAAATAAAAAATACCTCTCTTTAAGCAAGACTACTATGTTGCTAACTTTACCCATTAAGATAATGAGGGTGCTTCTATTTGTTAGTGTATGTTTCATCAACTAGTCCCACTATTACAGTAATCTCACTCTCTCAATATGTGTGCCAACAGGGATGCTCGATTTTGGTGGAACTACATAAAAACTCTGGGTGCTTCATTGCCTCGACAACTTCCTTCCTTTCCTGTCAGTCGCTAATCTAGGCTTGCATTCTTCCTTTGTTGTCAGTCGCTTGGCTTATCTCGTCTTCCAGTCAAAGGAAATAGTAATTGATATGCTACCTCACACAGGTTGGTACTGGTCTTTATCCTGATTATTGTGCTTGTCATATGTATTGGTAATTTGGTATTGTGCTATTGTTTGCCGATTTCATAAAGGAGTAACTTGGAGCCTGAACTCGCAGGAAAATCATTACATTGGGTGATTTTAGTAGAACTGCACAAAAAGATCAGATGGACATGTACTTATGTTGCTGCTATGTACTCCAAAGTTCACTCAGACAAGCATCGATGTTGACAAGAAGAAGTTCCTATATTCATTAGAGTATCAACCGGCGTCAACTAGTTGTCAAACTCCAAGTATTAGGAGGGTGAACGCCAAAAATATTGCTTGGCGCATAGCCCAAAAAAACGCAGTCCAGTCTTTGGTCCCAACTTGTGCCTTTTGGTTATCGGCACCTATGGTAGAGAACTGTATGGCATGGAGTATAAAGATTCCAGACAAGTTGGTTGACGCGTATATTCATCTGGCACTTAATCAGTCTGCACGCCAGGGATGCTCCATTTTAGTTGAACTGCACAAAAAATTTGGGTGGTTCATTTTCTCAACCGCCTCCTTTCTTGTGTGCAATGTAGAATTTTGGTGAGCTACAGGACCAAGATGAGCCAGTAAACTAGTTGGATGAAAGTAGTATCCAAGTTGCTCAAACCTCCCTCGGCACGAGGCCACTATTTGAGGATAAACCTATAAGCAAAGTTCAGATTGTCTGTGCTACCTCTTATGTACTCGAAAGTTTACTCGTACAAGCATTAATTTTAGCAAGAAGTACCTCCGACTGAACAACATTTACCAGTCTGTACCCTAGGTAATTAAAGTTCATCCATTGATGATATTGGCTGTGATCTCAATCATTTGGATGCATAAACATACTGAACATGTGTATATCTGAATCTTTTTGTGAATTATCTATGAATATCGTCGTGTGATCTATCAATCATTTGGATGCATAGACATGCTGAACTTGTGTATATATGAATCTTTTGAGTTGTTGATTGTGAATGTTGGCTACGAATATGAACATGTCCTGTGAACCTGAGTTTGATATGAATGTTTACCTTTTCTGTTGTACTTGTGTGTGAACTTGTTAGTATGCCTACTATGGGATTTGTGACGTGTGGGTGTCAACGGCACACCTTCTTCCCGAGAAGAATTGCACCTGCTTTGTTAGGGTAGCAACGACGCATCAACTCTTTTTAATCTTTTTTCTCTGTCTTCCCCCCTCCCCCGCTCAACCCCTGCCGTAATGTTTTCGGCCTCAAAACAAACATAGTACTGCGTTGTTTTGGGGCTTGATGAAAAATCAAGTGCTGGTTTCTGTAGGTTGGCCCGCCCAGCAAATGGGCCGCTGGTCCACCACGGACTGGGAGGCTAAAAATACAAGTTGTATGGTGAAGAGGCAAGTAAAAAAACGCCATCGAGAGCCATCCACTGAAGAAAAAAATTGCTCCTGATGTGCTTCTTCAGTCGCGCCGCCGGCCCCCTCTTTAATCCAGTTTGCTCGGGGATCTAGCTGGTATAATTTTTTTCCAGAGGCCGAACAAGTATCAGCTAGGCCTAGGTTTTGTTTTTTAACATGCGTAGCCCACGACATACGGAGACAGTGCTTTCAACTTATTTTTTGAGGTCCATACCGGCCTATGGGCTTTTTGAGGTCCATAGCCCATGACATACGGATACAAATTTACCCCAATGTATTTTTCTTAATAAAACGCAGATCTCCGTTCTATTTATCTATAAATAAGAATAATAATGTTGTCTCCAATTTATGTTTTCCCTTCTAACCACATTATATATATTTATATTATTACTATTATCGTATATTTTATAGAGACTTATATATTCATTATAAAAACAGCCCACGTATTATTAACTTATAAAAGTAAATGTTTAACAGAAGTTGGGAAGGAAAATCCTGGTTGTTTTTGACTCACAGGCAAGGAAAATCCTGGTGATTGCGTACAAAAGCTTGCGCAGATTTTAAGGACCAATGTAATAATAACGCGCTCATTTTTATTTTGAGCAATAACTCGCTAATTTGTTAATTTTATAAATAAAAATGTGTCGCTCCAGTTTATTTTTTGATATTAATTGCTCCTTCTAACCTAACATTATATATAGAATGAGCCCAACTAATTCGTGTATTTCAAGAAAGTGCAAAATGGGCTGGGATTTCTTAGAAAATATAAATGGGCCGCATTGCGGCGAAATTATTTGTTCACCCAACCCAGCAAATGGACAAAAAATGGGTTAAATATATGCCACATTTTTGCAGGCTGACATGTGGGCCAATAGGTCAAAGTCTACGTAGGGCATTGTCAACTTGGTCAACAAATGATTATGACATCCACAGCCATTGGATTTATATCCAATGGCCAGCACGCACCTTCAATATCTCGTCTTCTTCCTCCAGCGTCACCGAGACCGCCTGGTCTGGCCTCCGGTGGCTAGCGGCTCTGCTTAGCATGCATCGCTGCGAAGCGCTACCCCACCGTCGGCCAGGCTATCCCTCCACCCCTCCACACCTACTGTTATTCTCCACCGACTGCAGCCCCACGCCGCACCAGAACTAGTTATAACCCTTCTCCTCGTCTCAATCTATGACTCCACTGCCGCCTCTTACCATCTCCGGGTCGTTCCCGGCCGGGGCCTCGCCCTCATCCACCGCCTCGCTGCACTCGGTGCGGCGTGGTCAACAAACGAGAGTCATCGGAACAGGACTGCATGTGGAGAGCCTGACGGCTAGAACCCACGAGGTCCATGGTCGCACGCAACGAAAGTTCCTCCTTATTAAGCTGAAAAAAATGTTGCCTCCCCTGACAACTGGGACCCACCGGTTGTAGCTTCGCATGGAAGGAAATGCCTCCTTATTATGCAAAAAAATTATTCCTCCCATTGACAGCTGGGACCCGTCAGATTTGGTGGCTGACTTGTGGGCCTACTAAGCGGACGTGTACGCATGGCTTTGTCAACTTAATCAACAAATGATTCTAGTAGCTAGACTATTGGATGTTAATCCAATAGATGTGCTCCTTCTTCAACCTCTGTTCTTGCTCCTATCTCCCATGGGCGGCACCGCGGCAGTGCTGCCGCGCACCCGAACTACTCAAGTTTCCCACACCTCTCCATCTGCAACTCCACTGCCGCGTCTTCCCCATCTCCGGGTCATTCCAGTCTGGGGCCTCGCCGTCATCCACCAGCCTTGGTGCGCTCGGCATGGTGTGGTCAACATGGTCAACAACCGAGAGTCATCGGAAGATGACAGTACATGAGAGGCTGACAGTGGGGACGCACAACGCCCATGGACGCATGCATGCAACTGCATCCTTTTTACCCTAAAAACAATGTTTTCTTCCCCTGACTGCTGGGACCCACCAGCTACATCTTTGCACGCAAGGAAGTGCCTGACAGTCGGGACCCATCCGGTCGGAGCATACGTAGCGTTGTCATTCTGGTCGTGAACATGTACGTACATACTGGTCGATGTATAGGCGCGCATGCGTGGTAGTAGAGGCGCGCATGTAGCATGTACACGTATGTACAGCGGACAGGGTGCAAGAAAGTAAATACGGCCATGTACGTACATATGGGCGGGGTCTCGAATCCTACTCGTGCATACATACAACTAGGGCTCATGTACATGGCTGTGGCTAGGTCAGAACGGAGAAACTACGTCGTCGTCGTGTTCATGGGGAGGCAACGGAACACGTCGTGTTCATTGGAAGGCAACGGAACGTGTGACGTTCATCGGGAGCCAAACCGGCTTGGATGGAACAAGCGATGGAAACGAGGCCTGGCGTACCGCAGAACACAGGAAACGGACTTGTGTTCGACCGGCCATGATGGAAACGGGATCCTGTTCATCGGGAGGGGTCCGGCGTACCGCAAAACGGAGGAAACGGACCTCCTACAGTCGAAACGGGGTCCTGTTGATTGGGAGGGGTGTGGCGTACCGTAAAACGGAGGAAATGGACTTGTGTTGGAGCGCTACGATCGAAACGGGGGTTCTGTTCATCGGGAGGAGTGTGGCGTACCACAAAACGGGACTCCACGGGATATTGTTCATCTCCACCGTCGACCTCCTCCAGCCTCCACGGGCTACTGTTCATCCACCGTTGACCACCTCCAACCTCCACCCGCGACTGTTCATCCACGGGCTCCTGTTCATCTAGCCCCCACCGCACGCTCCTCCACCGGCTACTGTTTAACCAGCCCTCTCCACGGGGGGCCTGTTCAAGCACCCCTCCACGGGCTACTGTTCATCCAGCCCTCCACCGGCTACTATTCAACCATCCCTCCACCGACTACTGTTCAACCAGCCCTCCACGGGGTCTTGTTCATCCAGCCCTCCACGGGGTCATGTTCATCCACCGGCTCGATCGATCGGGGTATTGTTCATCCAGTGGCAACGGCCTCTACTACCATGGGTTCCTATTCATCCAACCCCCACCGGGAACTGTTCATCCAAACCCCCCAACAAAGCTCACTGTTCATCCAGAGGCAACATCGATCTGCTTCAGTTAGCAGCAGTAGTGAAGGAATCACTTGGGTTTAGTTAACAGCAAGGGATTAATCAATCGCTCGGGTTCAGTGTAACACGTAGCATGCAGTGCAATTGCTCGGGTTCAGTTAGAGCCCAACGCCTTGCTTGGGTTCAGTGAGAGCCCAACACCTCGCACCCACGTGCATACGTGTACGAGAGAAACACGCATCACTTGGCCCTCGACCACCCACCGTAACCGGGAACTCCCCGATATTTTCCGCGCCCTCGCTTCTACCATGTTTTTTCCCATCATGGACGGCCCAAACAATGTCATGCAGCTACGTCTCCGGCCCGCCCAGGACGAAAAGCCCATTTTCTGTCATGATTTTTTGTCATAGAAGTAGGACCCCAGCACATCTATGATGATACCGGGTTTTGTCACAATTATTGTCATAGAAGTGTCATAAGTATGACAGAAAAAAATTCGTTCGGCCCAAAATCTCAACCATGGGTGCCCGTGCGGCCTTTAAGCCAAGGGCAGCCCTCGAGATCGCTAAACATCGTCTTCGCGTCGGCCTTGAACACCCTGAAAAGATGGATCCAATAGATGTCTCGTCCTTAAATGAGCTACTTGATCGCGTCGCCGCCCTAGGGGTTGCCACATACTACAATCGGATTAGGCTTAAACCCAATCAGAGGGAAATCAGGTCCCCGCCGATCACCCATCTGGCAGCTGTCGTAGAGGAACAAGCCGATAATACTTCTCTCCCAAAGTTAAGAACAAGCTATGTTCAGATTTCTGAGTCCTGCGAGCCGGACACCCATCTTCAGGAAGAGACCTCATGTCCTCTGAACATAGAACCGGGCATTGAGCCTGAAGACCGCCAGGACACTCCGTACCCTGGGTCGGTGACCTCACAAATTCTACAAACTCCAGATGCAATAATGGGCCAGGGTTCGGATTTTAGCCCGCCCACCCAGCACAAGCAATATTCTCCAAGCAATTCAGGTCCTCCAGACGTATGGAACCTAATGTATGTATGACAGCAACCTGAGGAAACAGTCCACCACTTTTGGGCCAGATTCCTCCTTGTGAAAAACAAGATAAAGGATTTCTGCGAGGATGACGCAATTTCTATATTTTGCCGCAACTGTATGGATGAGGGAATCCTTAACTCCCTCAACCGCCGCCGCATACTGCACTTTGCAGATCTGGCACACATCGTACAAAAGAACAGTGCAATGAAGCACCTGCAAGGCCCAAACAGCTCGGTGGGAACCTCCTCCCTTGAAGCATCCCACTGGACAGACAAAAAGGATGCACCCTTATGGGGCACCTGATCATCATCCCATGGACAAAAAAGTCAAGCCCTTTACGAGACACAGAACAGTCCTTGACGACCCACTCGATAAACCCTGTCAGATATATACGATGTCGAATACCGCACCAACATATAGCCTTCGGGCATGTTGGGTACTCCGGCAGGTGGCTAAGAGCGGTGAGGCCATCCTCACTAGCATTCCTCCAGAGAGACACTCTTTGGAAGATGCCGATCTCAATGTTTTTACGGTCTTCAAGACCTTTTCTTCCAACAACCGGCGAAAAAGGGCATTACGCAACCTTGCCGATGTCAACCAGGTAGCCGCAATAAATCCTTGGAGTGACATGGCGATAAACTTCACCACTGATGATGAGCCAAGGGCCAAATCAGTCCGAGCACCAACCGCTTTGGTCTTAAACCCAATAGTAGATGTCTTTCGGCTCACCAAAGTGCTCATAGACGGCGGCAGTGGATTGAACCTCATCTACGAAGATGCGCTCCAGAAAATCCAGATGGATAAAAGTCACATAAAGCAAAGCGGCACCACTTTCCGAGGCATCATCCTCAGTCGAGAAGCAATAAGCTCAAGGAGGATCAAACTCGACGTCGTATTCGGCACTCCAAAAAACTATAGGTCTGAAGAGTTGCTCTTCCACATGGCACCTTTCCACAGCAGATATCACGCCCTGTTAGGGCGAGAAGCATTCATACGCTTTCAAGCCATACCCCATTACGGGTACATGAAGCTCAAAATGCCAACACCCAACGGAGTTATCACTATCACTAGTGATCTGGATATAGCACTCTGTGCCAAAAACAAAACCGCATTCCTAGCCCTCGAGGCCCTATCCGAGGCCCTTGAGGTCGAGGAATTAACCACTCTGCACTCTAAAGTGGACAAGGACAATGTAATCCTTGACAAGAGGCCCAAATCCACTTCCTTTAAGCCAGCAGACGAAATAGTTAAATTTCAAGTACACCCAACGGATCCTAATAAAACAACAGCCATTGGAGCACAGCTGGATCCAACGATCGACGCTGCTTTAAGAACATTTCTGTGTGAAAATTGGGACATTTTGCCTGGCACCTTTCGGATATGTCAGGAATCCCACGTAGACTGGCTGAACACAACCTCAATATAATGAAAGGGTTTAAACCAGTCAAGCAAACGCTGCGGCGATTTTCCGAACCCAAGCGACAAGCTATGGGGGAGGAGCTAGCCAAACTACTTGAAGCCGGGTTCATCAGAGAGATCAAACACCCGGACTGGCTAGCAAACCTAGTCATGGTGCCAAAGAAGGACAAATCCTGGCGCCTTTGTGTCAATTTCAAAGACCTCAAGGCCTGCCCTAAGGACCCATTCCCACGAGGGAAAACTTGTTTTTGCCACTCTAGCTTTTGCCCACTTTGCTTATGCCACTCTAGAATTTAACATTTCACTTTGGCCACTCTTAGGTTTTGACAATATATCAATTTTTCCATTCAGTGGGAAAAGCAAAATTTTTAGAGTGGCAAGTGTGATACATTGCAAAACCTAAGAGTGGCAAAAGTGAAATGAAAATTTTAGTTTTTGCCACTAAATGGCATTTGTGATGTATTGTCATAATCTAATAGTGGCAAACGTGAGATCTCAAATTCTAGAGTGGCATAAGCAAAGTGGGCAAAAACTAGAGTGGCAAAAACAAAGTTTTCCCTTCCCACTACCCTGCATTGACCAAATCATTGATGCAACTGCAGGAAACAATTCACTATGCTTCCTCGATGCATACTCCGGATACCATCAAATCAAGATGAGAGAATCCGATCAGGTCGCAACGGCGTTCATCACTCTGTATGGGCCTTTCTGCTTCAACACTATGACTTTCAGACTCAAAAACGTCGGCGCCACCTACCAACGCATGATTCAAACATGCCTGGAAAAATAAATTGGCAAGACGGTGGAGGCATATGTAGATGATGTAGTCATCAAAACTAAACATGTCGAATCATTGCTGGACGACTTGTGCCTCACATTCGACAACCTCTGAACATATGACATACGGCTCAATCTGGAAAAATACGTTTTCGGCGTCCCAGCTGGAAAGCTGCTCGGGTTCATTGTTTCCAATAGAGGAATCGAAGCAAATCCATCCAAAATCCAAGCCTTGTCACAATTGGCAACACCAACAAACCTAAAGCAGGTCCAAAAACTAGCTGGGTGTGTGGCATCCTTGAGCCGCTTTATCTCTAGATTGGGAGAAAAGGCACTACCGCTTTATAGCTTGCTCCGAAGTACCAATCCCTTTGAGTGGACGGATGTGGCAACGACCGGGTTGGAAGAAATAAAAACTTTGCTAGCGAACAACCCAATCCTTGCTGCACCAAACGTCGGTGAACCTATGCTACTCTACATATCAGCAACTCACCAGGTAGTGAGCGTTGTGCTCATTGTCGAACGAGAGGAAGAGGGACACAAATTCCCACTACAAAAACCAGTATACTATGTATCGTCTGTCCTTACACCATGCAAATCCCGATACCCGCACTATCAAAAGATAGTGTATGCGGTCTCCGTGGCATCTCGAAAGCTGCGGCACTACTTTCAAGAGTGCTCGATCATGGTGGCCTCTGAAGTGCCACTGAATGACATCATAAATAATCGAGACGCCACCAGTTGCATTGCTAAATGGGATATCAAGCTCTTACCATTTGAAATAACATACAAGCCACGCCGAGCTATTAAATCTCAAGTGTTGGCCGACTTTGTCACCGAATGGACAGAAGCTGAACTCCCTAAAGAGTACAACACATACTCTAACTGGGTGATGTACTTCGACGTCTCCAAAATGTTAGCCAGATTGGGGGATGGTGTCATCCTAACATCCCCTACAGGGGACACAGTCCGTTATGTATTACAAATCATGTATGCGGACTCCGATAATGCGGCCGAATATGAAGCGCTCCTACATGGACTCCGGCTGGCCGTTTCTATGGGCATATAATGCCTTGAGGTGCGTGGGGATTCGAACCTCGCGATATCTCAAATAAATGGAGAATTCGACGCAAAAGATCCAAAGATGGCGGCCTACCGCAATGCCGTACTCAGAATATCAGCTCAGTTTGAGGGGCTCAAGTTTCATCATGTGGCTTGAGACTGTAATCAAGCAATGGACATCCTTGCTTCAATGGGCGCTAAACGCGACCCGTCCCGCCTAACACCTTTTTGGAAAGGCTTTTTAAGCCATATGTGGTATGGCAAGAAGAGAGCAGAAATACCAGTCCGGCGCCGATCACACCCCCAGACGCCTTCCTCTCATGTAATCATGGTGGTCATTGCTCCATGGACTGAACCCTTCTTGGCCTACCTTAATAGACAGGAGCTCCCTGATGATGAGAATGAGGCCCATCGCATAGTTCGATGCTCTAAAGCCTACAAAGTTCACGAAGGAGAACTCTACAAGAAAAGTACTACCGGAGTTCCTCAAAGATGTATCTTCGAAGAGGAGGGGCAGTAGCTCTTTGCTGAAATACACGCTGGCCTAGGCGGCCATCACGCCGCAGCTCAGGCCCTTGTAAGCAAAGTCTTCCGTATAGGCTTCTTCTGGCCCACGGCCCGAGCAGATGCACATGCCCTTGTACAATGCTGTGTAGGATGCCATCTCTTTGCCAATCAAAGCCATATGCCCCCACTGCCCTAAGAACTATCCCCATTATCTCGCCTTTTGCTGTTAAGAAATATTTACTAGTCATGGTGGATAAATTCACTAAGTGGATAGAGGCCAAACCAGTAAAAACAGCTGAAGCTGGACCGGTGATAAATTTTATATCCGGTGTCATACACCGTTATGGTGTCCCACACAACATTATTACTGACAACGAATCTAACTTCACAGCCGATGAGGTAAAAAAATTGGTGTGCTAACCTGGGTATCAAGCTCGATTACGCCTCCGTATATCACCCTCAAACAAATGGTCAAGTCGAGCGGGCCAATGGCCTGATAATGAGCGGCATCAAACCCAGACTAGTGCAATCCCTAAAGGATTCGGGTAAACATTGGGTCGAGGAACTCGATTCCGTACTTTGGGGGTTGCGACCACGCCCAACCGCATGACCGGTTACACACCATTCTTCATGGTGTACAACGCAGAGGCTGTCTCGCCCTGCGACATTATTCATGATTCACCTCGAGTGCGCATGTATGAAGAGAGAGAGAGGCCGATCTCAATCGGCAGGATGACTTAGATGGCCTGGAGGAGAAGCGCAATGTCGCAAAAGCCCGTTCCGCATTCTATCAACAACAAGCTCAAAGATACCAAAGCAGAGAAGTGCGGGCAAAGACTTATAACGCTGGTAAGCTTGAGTATTCTATAGTCTCACCTAAATAGCTTGGCGTAATCATGGTCATAGCTGTTTCCTGTGTGAAATTGTTATCCGCTCACAATTCCACACAACATACGAGCCGGAAGCATAAAGTGTAAAGCCTGGGGTGTTGGAACGTTGCCCGACTCCGAAGATTCTACGCATAAGTATGTCCATGCTTCTTATTTGTTCTTTTGTCTCCTTTTCAAATTTCACCTTTTTCGTTTTTATACATTTCCCATGGTGTGTTCGGATAGGCCGAACACTTGAGGGGTACACATCCTTACATGTACACAGCCCGCCACGACTGGGGGCTTCTGTAAGTAGAAGCTTATTGTTATACCAAGCCTAGAGCTCATAATATATGTGTCGTTTGCGGATATACATCCTTCTTGACATTATATGCACCTCTATGACTTAAGTTTTTACCAAGCTGGGTTACCTCGCTCCTATGCTTATGCCCTATGTTACGGATTGTTCGGCTAGGGCATGAAGGGAGCACCTCTGCGATTGTTTGATACGTCTCCAACATATCTATAATTTTTGATTGTTCCATGCTATGATATTATCAACCTTGGATGTTTTATATGCATTTATATGATTTTTGGGACTAACCTATTAACCTAGAGCCCAGTGCCAGTGCCAGTTTCTATTTTTTTCCTTGTTTTAGAGTATCGCAGAAAAGGAAAATCAAACGGAGTCCAATTGACCTGAAACTTCACAGAACTTATTTTTGGACCAGAAGAAGCCCACGGAGCATCCGAGATGGACCAAAAGAGTCCCGGGTTGCCCACAAGGGTGGGGGTGCGCCCAACCCCCCTGGGCGCGCCCCCCTACCTCGTGGACAGCCCGGGGACCCCCCTGACTTGTTCTCGAAGCAAAAACCTCTTATATATACAGAAACCTCTAGAAAGAAACATAGATCGGGAGTTCCGTCGCCAAAAGCCTCCGTAGCCACCGCAAACCAATCTAGACCCTTTCCGGCACCCTGCCGGAGGGGGGAATCCCTCTCCGGTGGCCATCTTCATCATCTTGGCGCTCTCCATGATGAGGAGGGAGTAGTTCACCCTCGGGGCTGAGGGTATGTACCAGTAGCTATGTGTTTGATCTCTCTCTCTCTCGTGTTCTTGAGGTGGTACGATCTTGATGTATCGCGAGCTTTGCTATTATAGTTGGATCTTATGATGTTTCTCCCCCTCTACTCTCTTGTGATGAATTGAGTTTTCCCTTTGAAGTTATCTTATCGGATTGAGTCTTTAAGGATTTGAGAACACTTGATGTATGTCTTGCATGTGCTTATCTGTGGTGATAATGGGATATCACGTGATCCACTTGATGTATGTTTTGGTGATGAACTTGCGAGTTTCGTGACCTCATGAACTTATGCATAGGGTTTGGCACACATTTTCGTCTTGACTCTCCGGTAGAAACTTTGGGGCACTCTTTGAAGTTCTTTGTGTTGGTTGAATAAATGAATCTGAGATTGTGTGATGCATATCGTATAATCATACCCACGGATACTTGAGATGATATTGGAGTATCTAGGTGACATTAGGGTTTTGGTTGATTTGTGTCTTAAGGTGTTATTCTAGTACGAACTCTATGATAGATTGATCAGAAAGAATAACTTTGAGGTGGTTTTATACCCTACAATAATCTCTTCGTTTGTTCTCCGCCATTAGTGACTTTGGAGTGACTCTTCGTTGCATGTTGAGGCATTGTTATATGATCCAATTATGTTATTATTGTTGAGAGAACTTGCACTAGTGAAAGTATGCACCCTAGGCCTTGTTTCCTAGCATTGCAATACCGTTTGTGCTCACTTTTATCATTAGTTACCTTGCTGTTTTTATATTTTCAGATTACAAAAACCTATATCTACCATCCATATTGCACTTGTATCACAATCTCTTCGCCAAACTAGTGCACCTATACAATTTAGCATTGTATTAGGTGTGTTGGGGACACAAGAGACTTTTTGTTATTTGGTTGCAGGGTTTCTTGAGAGAGACCATCTTCATCCTACGCCTCCCACGGATTGATAAACCTTAGGTCATACACTTGAGGGAAATTTTCTACTGTCCTACAAACCTCTGCACTTGGAGGCCCAACAATGTCTACAAGAAGAAGGTTGTGTAGTAGACATCAAGCTATTTTCTGGCGCCATTGCCAGGGAGGTTAGCGCTTGAAGGTATATCTTTAGATCTTGCAATCGAATCTTTTAGTTTCTTGTTTTATCACTAGTTTAGTATATAAAATAAAACTACAAAAAAATGGAATTAAGGGTACCTCATATGCTTCATATTTTTAATATGTTTCATGAAAATAAGGATTTCGATAATTGTGCCAAAGTGTTAGAAGAAGGATGCATTAAAATGTTTGGCACTAAATATTTGAATGATGAGCATGATTGCAATGTTGTTAGTATGAATTCCTTGGATATCCATGATGCTAATCATATGCAAAGCCACAAGCTTGGGGATGCTATGTTTGATGAAGATGACATTTTTTCTCCCCCAAGTTTTGATGAGCAAATTTATTATGATAATAGCATGCCTCCTACTTATGATGATTATATATATAAAAGTGGATTCGGAGAGGTCATGACTTTATTTAGTAATGATTCCACTATTTTGGAAGAGGTTCCAATTGTTTATGAGAACAAAGTTGCTATCTATGATGATTATTGTGATGACTTGTATGCTATTAATAATAATGATAACCATGAAAATTGTCATCATGATTTTAGTTTTCAATTGGATTATGCCTCACATGGTAATTATTTTGTTGAGTTTTCTCCCACTATTATTCATGAGAAGAATCTTGCTTATGCGGAGAGTAATAAATTTTTTATGCTTGTGGCTCATGAAAAGAATGCTTTATGTGATAGTTATATTTTTGAATTCATTCAAAATGCTACTGAAAATTATTGTGAGGGAGGAACATATGCTTGTAGGAATTGTAATAATATCAAGTTTCCTCTCTATGTGCTTAAAGTTTCAAAGTTATGCTTGTTTTACCCTCCTATGCAAGTTGATTCTTATTCCCACAAGTTGTTTGCTCACAAAATCCCTATGCATAGGAAGTGGGTTAGACTTAAATGTGCTAGTCATATTCTTCATGATGCTCTCTTTATGTTACAATTCTTATCTTTTATGTGAGCATCATTGAAATCATCATGCCTAGCGCTTGTTGGGAGGCAACCCAATTTTATTTTTGTTCTTTGCTTTTTTCGCTCCTTTTTAGTAATAATTAATTAATCTAGCATATGTTTATATGTGGTTTTATGTTTTAATTAGTGTTCGTGCCAAGTAAAAACTTTGGGAAGACTTGGGTAAAGTCTTTGCGATCTTGCTGTAAAAAACAGAAACTTTAGCGCTCATGAGATTAGCTGCCATTTTTTACTAGAGAGTGCTATTTAGTTAATTATTTTTGCAGATGATTAATAGATACATTCCTCATGTCCATAAGTTTATTTCAGAATTTTTGGGGTTCCATAAGTATACGTCTGATACACATTACTACAGACTCTTCTATTTTTGACAGATTCTGTTTTTCGTGTGTTGTTTGCTTATTTTGATGAATCTATGAGTAGTATCGGAGGGTATGAACCATAGAGAAGTTGGAATACAGTAGATATTACACCAATATAAATAAAGAATGAGTTCACAACAGTAACCAAAGTGGTGATTTATTTTCTTATACTAACTTAGCTTACGAGTTTTCTACTGAGTTTTGTGTTGTGAAGTTTTCAAGTTTTGGGTAAAGATTTGATGGACTATGGAATAAGGAGTGGAAAGAGGCTAAGCTTGGGGATTCCCAAGGAACCCCAAGGTAATATTCAAGGAAAACAAGAGCCTAAGCTTGGGTATGCCCCGAAAGGCATCCCCTCTTTCGTCTTCGTTCATCGGTAACTTTACTTGGAGCTATATTTTTATTCACCACATGATATGTGTTTTGCTTGGAGCGTCATTTTATTTTCTTTTCTTTTTGCTTGTTGTTTGAATAAAATACCAAGATCTGAAATTCTTAAATGTCAGATAGTCTTCATATAGTTTCATAATTATTCGACTACTCATTGATCCTCACTTATATCTTTCGGAGTCATTTGTCATTTGCTCTAGTGCTTCACTTATATTCTTTTAGAGCACTGCGGTGGATTTATTTTGAAGAAATAGATGAACTCTCGTGCTTCACTTATATTATTTTGAGAGTCTTTTATAACAACATGGTAATTTTCTTTGGTTATTAAATTAGTCCTAATGTGGTAGGCATCCACGATGGGTATAATAGAAACTTTCATATAGAGTGCATTGAATACTATGAGAAGTTTGATACTTGATGATTGTTTTGAGATATGAAGATGGTGATATTAGAGTCATGCTAGGTGAGTAGTTGTGAATTTGAGAGATACTTGTGTTAAAGTTTGTGATTCCCATACCATGCACGTATGGTGAACCGTTATGTGATGAAGTCGGAGCATGATTTATTTTTTGATTATCTTCCTTATGAGTGGCGGTCGGGGACCAGCGATGGTCTTTTCCTACCAATCTATCCCCCTAGGAGCATGCGCATAGTACTTTGTTTAAATAACTAATAGATTTTTGCAATAACTATGTGAGTTCTTTATGACTAATGTTGAGTCCATGGATTATACGCACTCTCACCCTTCCACCATTGCTAGCCTCTCTAGTACCGCGCAATTTTCGCCGGTACCATAAACCCACCATATACCTTCCTCAAAACAGCCACCATACCTACCTATTATGGCATTTCCATAGCCATTCCAAGATATATTGCCATGCAACTTTCCACCTTTCTGTTTGTTATGACACGCTTCATCATTGTCATATTGCTTTGCATGATCATGTATTTGACATCGTATTTGTGGCAAAGCCACCGTTCATAATTCTTTCATACATGTCACTCATGAGTCATTGCATATCTCGGTACATCGCCGCAGGCATTCGCATAGATTCATATTTTTTTCTAAGAATTGAGTTGTAATTCTTCAGTTGTAAGTAAATAAAGTGTGATGATCATCATTATTAGAGCATTGTCCCAAATGAGGAAAGGATGATGGAGACTATGATTCCCCCACAAGTTGGGATGAGACTCTGGACAAAAAATAAAAAAAGAGAAAAAAATAGGCCATAAAAAAGAGAAGGTCCAAAAAAACAAAAAAATGAGAGAAAAAGAGAGAAGGGGCAATGTTACTATCCTTTTACCACACTTGTGCTTCAAAGTAGCACCATGATCTTCATGATAGAGTGTCTCCTATGTTGTCACTTTCATATACTACTGGGAATCTTTCATTATAGAACTTGGCTTGTATATTCCAATGATGGGCTTCCTCAAAATGCCCTAGGTCTTCGTGAGCAAATGAGTTGGATGCACACCCACTTAGTTTCTTTTTGAGCTTTCATACACTTATAGCTCTAGTGCATCCATTGCATGGAAATCCCTACTCACTCACATTGATATTTATTAATGGGCATATCCATAGCCCGTTGATACGCCTAGTTGATGTGAGACTATCTTCTCCTTTTTGTCTTCTCCACAACCACCATTCTATTCCACCTATAGTGTTATGTCCAAGGCTCACGCTCATGTATTGCGTGAAGATTGAAAAGGTTTGAGAACATCAAAAGTACGAAACAATTGCTTGGATTGTCATCAGGGTTGTGCATGATTTAAATATTTTGTGTGATCAAGATAGAGCATAGCCAGACTATATGATTTTGTAGGGATAGCTTTCTTTGGCCATGTTATTTTGAGAAGACATGATTACTTCATTAGTGTGCTTGAAGTATTATTGTTTTTATGTCAATATTAAACTTTTGTCTTGAATCTTATGGACTTGAATATTCTTTCCACAATAAAGAAGATTACATGGATAAATATGTTAAGTAGCATTCCACATCAAAAATTATGTTTTTATCATTTACCTACTCAAGGACGAACAGGAATTAAGCTTCGGGATGCTTGATACGTCTCCAATGTATCTATAATTTTTGATTGTTCCATGCTATTATATTATCAACCTTGGATGTTTTATATGCTATTTTATATGATTTTGGGGACTAACCTATTAACCTAGAGCCCAGTGCCAGTTTCTATTTTTTCCTTGTTTTAGAGTATCACAGAAAAGAAAATCAAACGGAGTCCAATTGACCTAAAACTTCACCGAACTTATTTTTGGACCAGAAGAAGCCCACGGAGCATCGGAGATGGACTAGAAGAGTCTCGGGCTACCCACGAGGGTGGGGGCGCGCCCCCTGCCTCGTGGACAGCCCAGAGACCCCCCCCCCGACTTGTTATCGACGCCAAAACCTCTTATATATATAGGAACTTCCAAAAAGAAACCTAGATCGGGAGTTCCGCTGCCAGAAGCCTCCGTAGCCACCGAAAACCAATATAGAACCTTTCCGACACCCTACCGGAGGGGGAATCCCTCTCTGGTGGCCATCTTCATCATCACGACGCTCTCCATGATGAGGAGGGAGTAGTTCACCGTCGGGGCTGATGGTATGTACCATTAGCTATGTGTTTGATCTCTCTCTCTCTCTCTTGTGTTCTTCAGGTGGTACGATCTTGATGTATCGCGAGCTTTGCTATTATAGTTGGATCTTATGATGTTTCTCCCCCTTTACTCTCTTGTGATGAATTGAGTTTTCCCTTTGAAGTTATCTTATCGGATTGAGTCTTTAATGATTTGAGAACACTTGATGTATGTGTTCACACACGAACACGTCACGTGTACCCTCGACACCGGGGGTGATGCACTGTAGCTCACGTCAAAGGAGTCTCACTGGAAGTGTGATTTGCAAGACAACCGGAGAGAGCTTTTGAGGACCCGAAACCCCACACTCCTGGGAGGGACCCCGTCGGGGAGTGCGGAGGCTATGGGCTGCCCTAGGTCGGTCCAACCGCCCCTAGAGCCTTGGGATTCGCAACTCTCCAACGCGAAGAACGACGAAGAACGAGGAAGCAAAAACAGGGAGAGACAAAACGTAGATGAAAAAGTAGTAGATGTGTTTCTTGCGATTGTGTGTTGTTCAATCGGCCGTCACCTCTCATCTTTTTATGAGGAGGATGGACTTCCCGTACAAGAAAAGGACTAAAAATTCCGTCCAAAACATCAAAAACCCTAACTTAACTCGAACAGGAATCTTTGGTAATTTCCCGGACCAACTCGGTCTCACTGATTGGTTCATTTCGGTCCCACCGAGTGAACTTTGCCAACTCTCTGTATCCTTCTGTAATTTCTTGGATCAACTCCGTCTCACCGATTGGTTTGCTTCGGTCCTACCGAGTCAACATTGCCAACTCTCTGGTAAATTTTCGGACCAATTTGGTCTCACCGATCAAATCAACTCGGTCGGTTCGAAATGACTCTGCAGCTTCTGTTTCTAACCTTGTTTTGCCTCCACAGGTTGCATACGACCTCAGATTAAGATGATTTTTATATCAAAATCTACCATTTCGACGAGACGCACAACTTTCATGTTGAAACGTTTTCCATCAGAGGCCATGTTGATTAAGTTTTATGCCTTTATTTACTCTGGTGTCAACATGAGCATCTCTGAACTTGTCATAACTTTTGAGTCCGAGCTCCATTTTAGAAAATCGTCATATCCATCTTGATCTTCTCTAAGATAGACATTCCAAGGTAACTCCCAATCATAAGTTTGAATTGGTCTTTATATAACCTATGCGAATTTTATGAATGTGCCAATTTTGAGCGTCAACACATGCCCCCCTGTTTTTCGGCATAGCTAGCATGCCGAAAAATAACTTGTACCATGTTGGTTCTAAGGACGATGTCAACACTCCATCGGCCATTCTGCATCTTCTTAGGATGATAAGTATATATCGGTCATTGCTTGTTTGAACCTCTTGATGCAAACTTGGGTGAAAAACTTCTCAACTTCTATAACAATCCGGTGATAAGGTTCCATAGATCAAAACCATCATCGGAACCATATCATTCACCCTTTTGCTAGGATTTTGCAGATAATCAAGAATGAACTCCCTCTAGTTCTTTCTTTCACCCGCATACGAATTTCATTTGTGGCCGAAGCAATGGGCTTTGGTTCGGCCTTACCTATGTCGGTCAGATCAAGCATCGGTTATTGATAGATGTGCAATACACCATGATCTACATGGTAGCCGAATGCTAGTTGCGCCAACTCATTTGATCTTCAATTTTCATGTCTAGATATATGAGAAATATTAAAGCAACCCAAGGTAAATTTTATATCTAGAGATACCTCAAGGTAAACTATTAGTGATTCATCAAAACACTCATGACCCTTGGATATTTGTTGCACTACTCATAACGAATCACCCAAAGCCTCAATGTGCGTAGCACCTATGGCACCCAAAAGATCCAAACCAAATAACATTGCATATTCGTCTTTGATTACTGTGCAAAAAATATATTTTAAGTGGCATGAGGCTTCACAAAATAGTACCATAAGGATATATATATATAAACAACACCTACACCTTGGCCATTGTTATGAATTCAACCATCAGAACATAATCTCCATAGTACTAAAAAGACAGGGCTAATATCAATATTATGCATGTCATAAATCCGATGGTCGATAATAAAACAACAATGATTTGGCCTCTCATATTCGTAGGCTGAATCATATATATATAATCAAAGCATAAACTCACTCAATTTCTATGAATCGTTCTATGCAACATATTTTGAATGGCATCGGTCATAATATTTCATCTCCATGCAAGCATAATATAAGTATATGTATAGATTTCAATGAACATGTACCTTGTCTTGCTCTCCAACCAAACTAAGGATGATGTTAGAATGGTACACCAGCCATGCTTTGTCATATTCTTAGGGCGATAAATAAATATCGGCCACCTCCATAAGGTTCATGTAGAATTCATCCACCAAAGCACGTATAGCCGAAATAAACAAATGAAATAGCAAATCAAGTATTTCGGCTCTTTGGATCAGCAACAAACTTGTAGCTAATAAAATGTATAGTGATTTGGTAATACCCTCTCATGATATAGAAGATTATGTTGCATCCATGGATGAAAATAAATCCATGGAGGGTAATTGATCATACCTAGGAATGAGTTCCATGGCGAAGACATCAATGGCATGGTTGAAGAAAATGGATGATGTGCTAACCGAAGATTTCGATGTTGTGATGCACTCCTTTGGCTTAATTGTTTGTTGCTTCCATCCTTCTCTCTCTTCACTTTTATTGTACTTCTTGTAATGGAAGTTTGCACATAATTCTCATTTTGGGCACTTCCTTTTGAAATCCATGCCATATTCCTTTCCTCAAGTTCTTGTGCACTAAGTTTTTGCAATTTCTTCTTTTGCCAATATAATAAGCCGAGTGGGCACCCCGACTGTGATTTTGTTTGAAGCAATGGCAACTCTTGTTTTACCTTGTGCACTCTCAACTTCTTCTCTTCAGATTTGGCACCTGATTGACTTGCCTCATCGCCTTTAGTAGCCAATGTCAACACTTTAATTGGCTCTTTTTCATTTGAGATCAAATCTGAAGTAGCACTCTTATGGCCATCTTTTTTAACACGGTAAACTTGCTTGACCACCTCTTTCTTGTTCCTTGAGCTCCAGACCAATTCCTTGTGATTGAAACGGTCTTTGACATGTGATTGTTCATCAAATGTTGATTTTCTAGGAGCTGCATAATGTTGGTGAGATGGTCCAAAATAAGGTGGGTAATGTGTCCTTGTATCATACCTATCCCATGATGGATATGGATTTACATGAGCATAGGGAGGTATCCACGACATCGCCATCGGCGGCCCAAAGTAAGGACATGAATATGCTGCATTGAGATTCTCACTTTGCCAATGCCGACCCTCATATTTGCGCTTTGGGGGTGACCTTGGTTTCTTTGGATGATTTGGCTGATAAGCATTCTTCTCTTCACTCTTCTTTTGATATTTATCCAATAGTTCAGCGAAGGTGATTTTTGATCTCTTACACTTGCGCTTACTTCGGCCTTTGTTTTCTTTTGGTTTGCTTTTATTGATCATTGGATTTGCTTGCTGCCCCCCCCCAGTCCTTGGCGTCTCCATTGTAGCTTCAATGGAATTCTCGCCCTCAAGATTATGTTCATTATGCTCTTCAACAACTTCTTTACATGAAAGCTTGATCCCATCACCTGAAGTTTTTACCTTCTCTTTAAATGGATCGGCTTGAAGCAGCGGATGCAAAAACTTTTTGCCATCGGGACCAATCGGAATAGACCGGTCATCTCTTGGTGTTTCAACAAACTTCAATCGTCCTTTTTCAATGGCCGATTTAACTATTTGATGAAACATGTTGCAATCCTCAAAATTATGCTTGAATGAATCATGCAACTTACAATACATTCGTCCTTGGATTGATGGCTTAACATGGTGATCAAGGATTGTAATGTAGTTATTTTTCAGCAACAAATCAAATATTTGATCACACATACTTGAATTGAAGGTATACTTCTTGTTTTCTAGCCGATCTTGCTGTGTGAACGGCTTTGGAGGTAAGCAAACGAATGGTTCAGATTTGGAATCTTCCCATTCGGCTATGCATTGTGTTTTCCACTCTATCTCCGATGCCTTTGGATAAGATATTATATTAGCATTGGTTTTCGCAATAGAATTTAACCTTGGCCTTAAATTTTTGAAACAAAGATATTTAGAACATACATGCCTCAGTTGATACCAAGCGCAAGCCATGTACGAAATAAGAAAAGCTACCCAATTAGATATGAGCTTTAGATAAAGCAATGGGGAAAGCCTTGGCTGCAATAATTTTTCACTATCGGTCTTTCTGAATGGTGCAATATGTTGACCGATATGCTTTGTGACAATCTGATTGCTAACAAATAAATTACCCTTCTTTATTGGTCTGTCAATATTTCTTATGAAGATTTTTCTAATGTATGCATCAACAACTAAGTCATGACCAAATCTGAAAACAGGTAAATTAATTGCTAGACATACCCCTTCAAATATGTTGGGAGAGCATGATGGTGGTGTGACTTGAAGAATATCTTGCTCCGCCTTCAGATAGCTCCCCAACGCCTTGTTATCATCTTTTTCTTGATTTGGTGCATCATTAGTTTCAAGATCTTCGTCCACCAAACTTTCTTCGGCTACTTGTTCTTGTTCTTGAAGCTCACGAATTTCTATGGCATGAAACTCATAGCGCAGGAAGTAGGTTCCATTAACTTCAGAAAAATCAAGTATGGTTGTCTTGCTATACTTTCCATGCCCTTTCTCAATAATGTTTGCCTCTTTGGAATTGATGGATTCGGAATATATATATAACTTGATTCTGCCTTTTCAACGAAGCACTTTTAGTTTCCGAATCATCATTCTTTTCACCGGTTATATCAATTGGCGAGGCTTCTTTTATTTGAGCTAATTCCCTATCAATTCTCTCTTGGCGAAGTACTTGCACCCTATCACGCAAAGCTTTAACTCCCCTCTCAATCTCAGCCCGATCTAGATTAGTTTACCCCCCAATGCTTTTAGGATCTTTCGGCAATGAAGTGTTAGTGTTGCCGAAATTTTGCAATTGTGTAGGGTGTGTATAATATGCTGCGGTACTAGGTGGAAGTGTATGCACTGCTGTATAACCATATGCTCTTTCACCAATTCCATCTATGCATGTAGTTTCATCTTCTTGCAAAACTCTAGCCTTTATTGCAGCATAATCAGGAAACAACCACTTTTCATATTGTTCAAGGAAAAGAGCATTAATTCTCTTATTTTGTGCCAAGCTCTTTTTTAACGCAGCCACAACCGCTTCTGGAAGGGATTGCTCCGCAATACTTTTAGATTCTTTCGGCAATGATTCGTGAGTGTTGCCGAAATTCTCGAATTGCGAGAGTATGCATTATATGCTACAGTATTTGATGACGGCACATGTGTTCCTATAAAATTTTCGCTTATTCGGCTATGACCATGAAGATGCGGGGCCGAATTATGAACATCTACAGTTGCATACAGTACTGAAAAATTACTAACATGAGGTGTAGCATAAGATGGTTGAGAGTAACTAGCCGAATAGCTAGTCTTAGCATGGCCAATTCTCCCATCCATCGGCAAGGTTGGATTCACATACTGCAAATTAGTTGTCGATGAATAAAAAGGTGAAATACTTTCTTCTATGCTATTGGAAATTTTAACATGAGGTGTTTCAAATTGATTAACCGAACCCATCATCTTGTTCATCGGCATATGGATTTATGGGGTTGCCGATGCATGAGAGTTAGGATACATATGTTGTATGTTACTAATATCATAAGAAGTTGAAAGATGTAAATTACTTTGAATCGGCCTATGCACGTAATTAGATGCATTATTGAAAAAACTTGGGCTGGACGATAGAGTATAATCATTGAACGATCTAGTAACATCATATGGATTATTTGCATCTACAGTAGGGAATTGGGTATTCATATTACCTTTGTAGATTGCAAACCCTAGATGACGATCTCTTCGTAGCAAGAACGGGCTGGAGACCGTTCAAAGCTCCGTCCCCAGCGGAGTCGCCAAAAAGTGTGTTCGAACACGAACACGTCATGTGTACCCTCGACTCCAGGGGTGATGCACCGTAGCTCACGTCGAAGGAGTCTCGCTGGAAGCGCGATTCGCAAGACAACTGGAGAGAGCTTTTGAGGACCCAAAACCCCACACTCCCGGGAAGGACCCCGTCGGGGAGTGCGGAGGCTATGGGCTGCCCTAGGTCGGTCCAACCGCCCCTAGAGCCTCGGGATTCGCAGCTCTCCAACATGAAGAACGACGAAGAACGAGGAGGCAAAAACAAGGGAGAGACAAAACGTAGATGAAAAAGTAGTAGATGTGTTTTTTGCGATTGTGTGTTGTTCAATCGGCCGTCACCTCTCATTTATTTATGAGGCGGCTGGACTTACCGTACAAGAAAAGGACTAAAATTTCCGTCCAAAACATCAAAAACTCTAACTTAACTCGGACAGGAATCTTTGGTAATTTCCCGGACCAACTCGGTCTCACCGATTGGTTCATTTCGGTCCCACCGAGTGAACTTTGCCAACTCTCTGTATCCTTCTGTAATTTATCGGATCAACTCGGTCTCACCGATTGGTTTGCTTCGGTCCTACCGAGTCAACATTGCCAACTCTCTGGTAAATTTTCGGACCAACTCGGTCTCACCGATCAAATCAACTCGGTCGGTCCGAAATGACTCTGCAACTTCTGTTTCTGACCTTGTTTTGTCTCCATAGGTTGCATACGACCTCGGATTAAGATGATTTTTATATCAAAATCTATCGTTTCGACGAGACGCACAACTTTCATGTTGAAACTTTTTCCATAAGAGGCTATCTTGATTAAGTTTTATGCCTCTCTTTACTCTAGTGTCAACATGAGCATCTGTGAACTTGTCATAACTTTTGAGTCCGAGCTCCGTTTTAGACCATCTTCATATCCATCTTGATCTTCTCGAAGAGAGACATTCCAAGCTGACTTCCAATCATAAGTTTGAATTGGTCTTTATATAACCTATGCTAAAAAATTTAATGTGCCAATTTTGAGCGTCAACAGTATGTCTTGCATGTGCTTATCTATGGTGACAATGGGATATCACGTGATCCACTTGATATATGTTTTGGTGATGAACTTGCGAGTTCCGTGACCTCATGAACTTATGCATAGGGGTTGGCACACGTTTTCGTCTTGACTCTCCGGTAGAAACTTTGGGGCACTCTTTGAAGTTCTTTGTGTTGGTTGAATAGATGAATCTGAGATTGTGTGATGCATATCGTATAATCATACCCACGGATACTTGAGGTGACATTGGAGTATCTAGGTGACATTAGGGTTTTGGTTGATTTGTGTCTTAAGGTGTTATTCTAGTACGAACTCTATGATAGATTGATCAGAAAGAATAACTTTGAGGTGGTTTCGTACCCTACAATAATCTCTTCGTTTTTCTCCACTATTAGTGAATTTGGAGTGACTCTTTGTTGCATGTTGAGGGATTGTTATATGATCCAATTATGTTATTATTGTTGAGAGAACTTGCACTAGTGAAAGTATGAACCCTAGGCCTTGTTTCCTAGCATTGCAATGCCGTTTGTGCTCACTTTTATCATTAGTTACCTTGCTGTTTTTATATTTTCAGATTACAAAAACCTATATCTACCATCCATATTGCACTTGTATCACCATCTCTTCGCCGAACTAGTGCACCTATACAATTTACCATTGTATTGGGTGTGTTGGGGACACAAGAGACTCTTTGTTATTTGGTTCCAGGGTTGCTTGAGAGAGACCATCTTCATCCTACGCCTCCCATGGATTGATAAACGTTAGGTCATCCACTTGAGGGAAATTTGCTATTATCCTACAAACCTTTGCACTTGGAGGCCTGAGGGTGTCCTGGACTAAGGGGTCCTCGGGCATCTGGCCTATTAGCCATGGGCCGGACTGATGGGCTGTGAAGATACGAAGACCAAAGACTGCACCCGTGTCCGGATGGGACTCTCCTTGGCGTGGAAGGCAAGCTTGGCGACGAAATATGTAGATTCCCTTATTTGTAACCGACCTTGTGTAAGCCTAGATCCTTCCGGTGTCTATATAAACCGGAGGATTTAGTCCGGAGGGGGATATACTCATTACCATAGTCATACAGGCTAGACTTCTAGGGTTTAGGCATTACGATCTCGTGGTAGATCAACTCTTGTAATACTCATATCCATCAAGATCAATCAAGCAGGAAGTAGGGTATTACCTCCATGGAGAGGGCCCGAACCTGGGTAAACATCGTGTCCCCTATCTCCTATTACCATCGACCTTAGACGCACAGTTCGGGACCCCCTACCCGAGATCCACCGGATTTGACACCGACATTGGTGCTTTCATTGAGAGTTCCACTGTGTGGTCGCCAAAAGGTTTGATGGCCCCTTCAATCGTCAATAATGATGCTATCCAAGGAGAAACTTTCCTCCCGGGACAAATCTTCGTGTTCGGTGGCTTCGCACTGTGAGCCAACTCGTTTGGCATCTGGAGCAGATCGAAAGCTACGCCCCTGGCGATCAGGTCAGATTTGGAAGCTTGAACTACGTTGCGGACATCTGTGGAGACGATCTTCGCCGGATTCGAGACCGCAATAGCCGCTCTTGGTCACGCCGATGATCATGACCTAAATCTGTAATCAGGCCGCATCCAGGAGATTGGTCCTCTAACCGCTCTGGCCTTATATCCAGAGCAGATTGCGCCATCCAAGGACGGGAGGATCAACCCCGCCATGGAGGCCACAGATTCCACGGCGTTGGAGTCGCACATACACTTAACTTCTCACGACGTCTTTGTCATCGGAACTCCAGACTCATCTCCGGTCGTAAGTTCCGAACCACGTGAGCCTGCGGACACCGAACTTGATCATTTATCGATCTTCGAATTCAGCGCCGCAGACGTCTTCCAGCACTCGCCTTTGGGTGATGTGCTAAACTCATTAAAGAACCTGTCCTTGGTGAAGGACTCACAGCCGAACTATATCTGGTTCGAGCTAGGGGCTGATGGTGGAGAATTTTGCTTCCCACCCACCACCCACTTCATAGCCACGGTCGAGGATTTAACCGACACACTTGATTACTACTCCGAAGACATTGACGGTATGGACGACGATGCCAGAGAAGAAGAGGCCCAGAACCTGCCGTTCACCGGACGCTGGACGGCCACTTCCTCGTATGATGTATATATGGTGGATGCACCAAAGGAGAACAGCGGCGATGACAAGGAAGATCCAGCTGAGGATAAACCTTCCGAAATCCATTCCAAGCGCCAGCATCAGCGGCGCCGCTCCAAGTCACGCCGCAGTAAAGATAGCAACACCGGCACGGGAGAACATAACACTCCAGAAGGTGCCGAAGACAACGAAGACCCCGTTGTTACAGCTAATGAACAAGATGAAAGGGAAGATGGGCAGGTTAGCCCTGGTAAACAGGCCACGCACGAAGATTCGGAGGATGATAATTACCTCCTGCTCTCTGAGGACGAGGTGAGCCTCGGCACCAAGGACTTCATCGTGCCTGAGGAACCTCTTGAGCAGGAGCCCTTCAAGCGCCAGCTAATAGCCATTGCAAGGAGCCTGAAAAAGAAGCAGCAGCTTCAAGCTGACCAAGATCTGCTCAATAATAAATGGACTGATGTCCTAGCAGCCGAAGAATACGGCCTCAAGCGCCCAACCAAAAGCTACCCAAAGCGCAAATTGCTACCTTGGTTTGACGAAGAGGTGCCGGAATACATACCACCATCGTACAATGCGGCTGACCGACCACCACATGGTCGGGACAAAACGGCAACCCACGCGGAACACCAGCCCGCCCCGCCTCATCGCACAGGTAGAGGTAATTTAGCCCACGGCCATATATATGACCTCCGGCAAAACTTGAACAATAAAGCAGGACATACCAGATCAATATACGGATTGCGAGGACGTGCCTCGACACGCGACGACGGCCACCTATTCGGACGTGACAAACCTAATCATGCGCGGGCTGAAAACCGCAGACGGACTCCATCAGAACTACGTCGCGATACGGCCCGATATAGAGGCGCCGCACACCCTCATTGCTTCATTGATGAGGTCCTGAATCATGAATTCCCAGAAGGGTTCAAACCCGTGAATATCAAATCATATGATGGAACCACGGACCCCGTTGTGTCGATCGAAGACTTCATTCTCCACATTCATATGGCCCGCGGTGATCACCTCCACGCCATCAAATACCTCCCTTTAAAACTCAAAGGCCAGCTCTGCATTGGCTAAACAGTCTGCCTGAAAATTATATTGACAGCTGGGAGGACTTGGAAGAGGCCTTCTGATACGTCTCCGTCGTATCTACTTTTCCAAACAGTTTTTCCCTTGTTTTGGACTGTAACTTTCATGATTTGAATGGAACTAACCTGGACTGACACTGTTTTCAGCAGAATTGCCATGGTGTTATTTATGTGCAGAAACAAAAGTTCTCAGAATGACCTGAAACTTCAAGGAACGTCTTTTTGGAAATAAAAAAAATCCTTGCAAAAGATGAAGACCAGGGGCCCCACACCCTAGCCACGAGGGTGCGGGCGCGCCTGCCCCCCCTGGGCGCGCCCCCCTACCTCGTGGGCCCCCCTGAAGCTCCTTCGACCTCAACTCCAACTCTATATATTCACTTTCGGGGAGAAAAAAGGAGAAGGATTCATCGCGTTTTACGATAATGAGCTGCTGCCAAGCCCTAAAACCTCTCAGGAGGGCTGATCTGGAGTCCGTTCGGGGCTCCGGACAAGGGAATCTGTCGCCATCGTCATCATCAACCATCCTCCATCACCAATTTCATGATGCTCACCACCGTGTGTGAGTAATTCCATCGTAGGCTTGCTGGACGGTGATGGGTTGGATGATATTTATCATGTAATCGAGTTAGTTTTGTTAGGGTTTGATCCCTAGTATCCACTGTGTTCTGAGATTGATGTTGCTATGACTTTGCTATGCTTAATGCTTTTCACTAGGGCCCAAGTGCCATGATTTCAGATCTGAACCTATTATGTTTTCATGAATATATGTGAGTTCTTGATCCTATCTTGCAAGTCTATAGTCACCTACTATGTGTTATGATCCGGCAACCCCGAAGTGACAATAATCCGGACCACTCCCGGTGATGACCGTAGTTTGAGGAGTTCATGTATTCACTATGTGTTAATGCTTTGGTCCGATACTCTATTAAAAGGAGGCCTTAATATCCCTTAGTTTCCATTAGGACCCCACTGCCACGGGAGGGTAGGACAAAAGATGTCATGCAAGTTCTTTTCCATAAGCACGTATGACTATATTCGGAATACATTCCTACATTACATTGATGAATTGGAGCTAGTTCTGTGTCACCCTAGGTTATGACTGTTACATGATGAACCGCATCCGGCATAATTCTCTATCACCAATCCATTGCCTACGAGCTTTCCGTATATTGTTCCCCGCTTATTTACTTTTCCGTTGCTATTGTTACAATCACTACAAAATACCAAAAACATTACTTTTGTTATCATTACCTTTTGCTACCGTTACCACTACTATCATATTACTTTGCTACTAAATACTTTGCTGCAGATATTAAGTTTCCAGGTGTGGTTGAATTGTCAACTCAGCTGCTAATACTTGACAATATTTTTTGGTTCCCCTTGTGTCGAATCAATAAATTTGGGTTGAATACTATACCCTCGAAAACTGTTGCGATCCCCTATACTTGTGGATTATCAAGACTATTTTCTGGCGCCCTTGCCGGGGAGCATAGCTCTATTCTTTGAGTCACATGGGATTTATATCTGCTTATTATTATGAAGAACTTGAGAGATCCAAAAACCAAGATTTATCCCTCAACTACGAGGGGAGGTAAGGAACTGCCATCTAGCTCTGCACTTGATTCACCTTCTGTTTTGAGTAAGCTTGCGACACCTAAACCTGCTTCTGCTATTCATTCTGATATATCACATGTTATTAATGATGCCACTTCTACTATGCATGATACTTATGATGAAACTACTTCTACGCTTGATACTACCGTGCCACTTGGTGAATTTCTTGATGAACAACTTGCTAGGGTTAGAGAGAATGAAATTATTGAAACTGATAATATTGATGAAAGTGATGATGAAGATTCTCCCCCTAATAAATATGAATTGGCTGTTGTTCCTGAGGGTTATGTTCTAGATGATGAATCTGCTAGTGCTATTTTAGCTTGCAATGATAGATATGATCTAAAGAGGTTATTAGCTAAATGGAAGCAGCAATCCCTTAATGCTAGAATGAAAACTGACCCTGCATTTGCTACATCACCTATCTGTGTTACTGATACGGATTATGAATTCTCTGTTGACCCTGATATAGTTAATTTGGTTGAATCTGATCCTTTTTATGGCTATGAATCTGGAACTGTTGTGGCACATCTTACTAAACTAAATGATATAGCTACCCTATTCACAAATGATGAGAGAACTCGTTACTTTTATATCCTTAAAATATTTCCGTTCTCATTAAAGGGTGATGCTATGATATGGTTTAATTCTCTTGATCCTGGTTGTGTGCGTAGTCCCCAAGATATGATTTATTACTTCTCTGCTAAATATTTCCATGCTCATAAGAAACAAGCTACTTTAAGGGATATATATAATTTTGTGCAAATTGAAGAAGAGAGTCTCCCACAAGCTTGGGGGAGGCTTCTCCAAATACTTAATGCTTTGCCTGATCACCCTCTTAAGAAAAATTAAATACTTGATATCTTTTATAATGGACTAACCGATGCTTCCAGAGATTACCTGGATAGTTGTGCTGGTTTTGTTTCCAGGGAAAGAACACTGGATGAAGCTGAAATTCTATTGAATAATATGTTGACAAATGAAAATAATTGGACACTTCCTGAGCCAGCTCCTGAGCCTATTCCTAAACCAACTCCAAAGAAAAGAGGTGTTCTATTTCTCAGTCCTGAAGATATGCAAGAGGCAAAGAAATCTATGAAAGAAAAAGGGTATTAAAGCTGAATATGTTAAGAATTTACCTCCTATTGTATAAATACACGGTCTTAATTTACCGCATGTTGAAGAACAATATGATCTTAATCCATTACCTATTGAAGAAATACATGGTCTTGATAACCCGACATAGGTAGTAAAGATAAACTCTCCCTATAAATATCATAATGCTGAAATCCCTCTTACTAAGTTTGCTAGCCAATGCTTAGATGAGTTTGATAATTTTATGGTGAAGCAAGAAGATTTTAATGCTTATTTTGGTAGACAATTGAAATACAATTCAAATATGCTTGAACACTTCGGTGATTATATGGCTAATGTCAAAGGTGAACTTAAACTTATTAGTAAACATGCTTCTATGGTTACCACTCAAGTAGAACAAGTACTTAAGGCTCAAAATGATTTTCTCAATGAATTGAATATTAAGAATAATGATTATGCTGTTAGAGTGGCTACTAGAATTGGTAGAATGACTCGGGAACCTCTGTATCCTGAAGGCCACCGTAAGAGAATTGAGCAAGATTCTCAGAGAAATAATATAGATGCACCTAGTCCTTCTAAAAGAAAGAAAAAGAAAAATGATAGGACTTTGCATGCTTCTAGTGAACCTATTGCTGAAACACCTGAGAATCCAAATGATATTTCTATTTCTGATGCTGAAACACAATCTCGTAATGAACCTAAAACTAGTAATAATGTTAATGATAATGTTCATGATGATGCTCAACCTAGCAATGATAATGATATAGAAATTGAACCTGCTGTTGATCTTGATAACCCACAATCAAAGAATCAACATTATGATAAAGAAGACTTTGTTGCTAGGAAACATGGTAAAGAAAGAGAACCATGGGTTCAAAAACCCATGCCTTTTCCTCCCAAACCATCCAAGAAAAAGGATGATGAGGATTTTGAGCGCTTTGCTGAAATGATTAGACCTATCTTTTTGCTTATGCGATTAACTGATATGCTTAAGATGAATCCTTATGCTAAGTACATGAAAGAAATTGTCACTAATAAAAGAAAGATACCGAAAGCTGAAATTTCCACCATGCTTTCTGATTAAACTTCTAAGGGTGGAATACCAAAGAAACTTGGAGATCCAGGAGTACCCACTATACCATGCTCCATTAAAAGAAACTATGTTAAAACTACTTTATGTGATCTTGGAGCCGGTGTTAGTGTTATGCCTCTCTCTTTATATCGTAGATTTGATTTGAATAAGTTGACACCTACTGAAATATCTTTGCAAATGGCTGATAAATCAACTGCTATACTTGTCGGTATTTGTGAGGATGTGCCTGTTGTGGTTGCAGACATTACTATTTTAACGGACTTTGTTATTCTTGATATTCCCGAGGATGATAGTATGTCTATTATTCTTGGAAGACCCTTTTTGAATATTGTAGGGGCTGTTATTGATTGCAACAAAGGAAATGTCACTTTTCATGTTAATGGTAATGAGCATATGGTACACTTTCCGAGGAAACAACCTCAAGTCCAGAGTATCAATTCTATTGGAAAAATTCCATCGATTATTTTTGGAGGTTTTGAATTTCCTCTTCCTACTGTCAAGAAGAAATATGATATTCTTATTGTTGGGGATGTGCATATCCCCATTGAGGTAACTTAGTGTTATTCAAAAATTCTCCGGTTCCATGTTATTTGGAATGAGTTTGTTAACAAGACTTGATCAACCTTGTTAATGGGTTCCTTTTGATGATCATGAGATGGATGAATTTAGAAAACACAACTCTCTGTACCCTCCTTTTACTTTCTTTTATTTATATTAAATAAAATAAAAATAATATTTCTATCTATTATCTGAATTATCCGTGCAATATAAAAATACCCCAAAAATAAAAGTTCTCCAAATGCCCTGAAATTTAAATATGATTTTTTTCTGGAATATTTGAGAATATTTGACACTGAGAACACATCACGGGGGGCATCCACCTGGCCACGAGGGTGGAGGGCGCGCCTACCCCCCTGGGCGCGCCCCCTGCCTTGTGGGCCCATAGTGGCCCCCTCCACTTATTCATGCACCCACACACTCCTTCTTCCTCCCACAAACACAATTATCCAGTTCAAACCCGAGTCCAAGCTCATTTTGCTGCCATTTTCGATCTCCTTGCTCAAAGCACCTCTCACAAAGCTGCTTGGGGGGATTATTCCTTGGTATGTGACTCCTCCATTGGTCCAATTAGTTTTTGTTCTACTGCTTTATTCATTGCAAATTTGTGCTGCCTAGGTGACCCTGTTCTTGAGCCTGCATGTCAAATTTATGTGGTTCCAAGTAGTCTTGATGCATGATATAGGCTCTAGGCACTTGTAGGAGTAGTTGCTATCAATGTTGTTGAGTTTGGTTCACTTTTATTTTTGAAGTTACTAAAAAATTCAGAAATTTTCAAAGGAAGAAATATGTTTAGGAAAATGTACCAAGGTGGCTCTTCAAGGAAACAAGAGCCCAGGCTTGCAATCCATGATGCTAATGATGAGCCACCAAGGGATGTCTAGTGCGGCCCTGTGAATGGCCTTCAGAGGAATTTATGGATCGAGCGGAAATCAAGGAAGAATTTAACGCATATTTGCGTAACGCTGATCTTATGAGCTTCGAGGAGGAAAAGTGCCGCCAGTACCACTATATCACTAGTTCCTTTGTAAGGAGGTTTGAATTTTCATCTTCACGCAATTCTCCAACTGTCATGTTTGATCTTTATGAAAAATCTTATACGATGGACTTAGAGGATTATACCACTACTTTCAAACTTCCACAATGGGGTAGTGTCAGGGAACCTCGCAAATCCGAATTTAGAGATTTTCTTGCTAGTATAACTGTGGAGGGAATCTAGAGATATAACAGAAGCTACCATAGGGAGCATTCACTTTCCCGCTATACATTATTTTGCTCTCTTCATAGGTAGATGCATTAATGGTAAAGATGAGGCATGTCACATGTGTGTCCCTGACCTCAGTATTCTTAGGAGTGTTGTGTTAGGAGATAAATCTTATAATTTGGGAGCCATTGTTGCACGTAGGTTGCATCTTAATAGATTTAATGGTGATTTCTTTGGTGGAATTTATGCTACCCGCATAGATAATTTTCTTGGTATAACCATACGTGAAGATGATATTGAGTTGCCTCCTGCTTATTTGGATTATGAGGCTATGGTTCGTCATCAGTTTGTTGAGAGGAACGATCAGTTCCTCCAGTACCAACTAATCTTGGAAAGACGACGCACCTATCACGTCGCTCTCCCTGCTTCTACTTTCTTTGACTTTCAGGAAAAAAGGAGATAATTTATTACCAGAGAGGAGGCAGATGAGTACGAGAGGAGGGCGGAGGCAGCTCGCCGCCACACTGCAGCTCAGGAGGCAATAGCCGCTGCATCGCAGTACGACCCCAACTACAACTATGGATATCCGCCAGGCCATCTGTGGCAATAAACCAACTTAGGCCAAAAGCCTAAGCTTGGGGGAGTACGTATTTCCCACTGACATTACATTCATGTTCACACACACTCATTGTTAGATGTCGGTGCTCATACTTTTTCATTGTATCATCCATGCTAGTTTATTTCCTTTTTATGCTTTCTTCTTGTGTGTTTAGTAAACCTTAAGAAAAAAATAAAAAAATTAGTGGTAGCTTTTAGCTAGTTTTAATTTCCATGCTTGTAGTAGTAATTAAAAAGAAAACCCAAAAAGATTTCATGTTCTTCTTTTTCTTGTTGGGAGCTTTCCCGTGTAAATAGTTTTATTTCTTTTCATTTCTTTGGGGGTCGATATGAGAAGACCTTAATTAAACTGTTAAAGTGGCTCTTATATGCATTATTGTTGATCTGACAAAAGAGCCCATATTGCCTTGTCTTCTCCTGTTTATTGAATGCTTGCAGATTCCAGCTTAGTCCAATGCACGTGCACTATTATTATTATCCACACTATTCGGTCGTGCAAGGGAAAGGCAATAATGATGATTATATGATGAACTTATTGAGATGAGAAAAGCTGGTACGAACTCGACCTTTCTTGTTTTTGTAAATATGATTAGTTCATCGTTCCTGATTCAGCCTATTATGAATAAACATGTTTGCAATGACAATAATAGAGCATAGTTTCTTATGCTATGCTTAATTAGCTAGGAGCTTATAATGGTTTACCTTGCGTGCCAACATGCTATTAAAATGGTTGTGATGTGGTATGATAGGGTGGTATCCTCTTTTGAACGATTCGAGTGGCTTGACTTGGCACGTGTTCACGCATGTAGTTGAAACAAAATCAACATAGCCTCTACGATATTTATGTTCATGGTGCATTATATCCTACTCATGCTTGCATTCGGTGTTGATTAATTTTAATGCATGTTCATGGCTGTTGTCGCTCTCTAGTTGGTCGCTTCCCAGTCTTCTGCTAGCCTTCACCTATACTAAGCGGGAATACTGCTTGTGCATCCAATCCCATAAACCCCAAAGTTATTCCATATGAGTCCACCATACATACCTATATACAGTATCTACCTACCGTTCCAAGTAAATTTGTATGTGCCAAACTCTAAACCTTCAAATAAATATCATGTTTTGTATGCTCGAATAGCTCATGTATCAACTAGTGATGTCCGTATCTTCAATGTTAGGCAGGTTATTCTCAAGAGGAGTGGACTCCGCTCCTCACTCACGAGAAAATGGCTGGTCACCGGGATGCCCAGTCCCATGCTTTATGCAAATCAAATCAAAATAATTGCAAACAAAACTCCCCCTGGGACTCTTGTTAGATGGAGGCACTCGTTGTTTCGAGCAAGCCATGGATTGATGCTTGTTGGTGGAGGGGGAGTATAAACTTTACCATTCTATTTGGGAACCGCCTATAATGTGTGTAGGATGGAAGATATCGCCATCTCTTGGTTGTTATGTTGACAATGAAAGTATACCGCTCAAAATATTATTCGCCTCTATTTCAAAACCGAGCTCTGGCACCTATACAAATCCATGCTTCCCTCTGCGAAGGGCCTATCTTTTTACTTTTATGTTGAGTCATCATCCTCTTATTAAAAAGCACTAGTTGGAGAGCACCACTGTCATTTGCATTCATTACTGTTAGTTTACATTGAGTATGACTTGACTGGATCTCTTTTACCATGAATTACAATGTCTAGTCAGTCCTTGATCTTTAAAGGTGCTCTGCATTTATGTTTTGCGGTCTCAGAAAGGGCAAGCGAGATACCATCTTGTTATATCATATTATGATTGTTTTGAGAAAGTGCTGTCATCCAAGATTTATTATTATTGCTCGCTAGTTGATTATGCCATTGATATGAGTAAACATGAGACCTAAGCATTATTGTGAATATGGTTAGTTCATAATCTTTGCTGAAAACTTGAATGCTGGCTTTACATATTTACAACAACAAGAGCAAACAGAGTTTGTAAAAGTTTTTCTTTATCACTTTCATTTTGTCAACTGAATTGCTTGAGGACAAGCAAAGGTTTAAGCTTGGGGGAGTCGATACGTCTCCTTCATATCTACTTTTCCAAACACTTTTGCCCTTGTTTTGGACTCTAACTTGCATGATTTGAATGGAACTAACTCGTACTGACGTTGTTTTCCGCAAAATTGCCATGGTGTTATTTATGTGCAGAAACAAAAGTTCTTGGAATGACCTGACACTTCACGGAACCTCTTTTTGGAAATAATAAAAAATCCTTGCAAAAGATGAAGACCAGGGGGCCCACGCCCTAGCCACGAGGGTGGGGGGCGCGCTTGCCCCCTGGGCGCGCCCCCTACCTCGTGGGCGCCCTGAAGCTCCTCTGACCTCGACTCCAACTCTATACATTCACTTTCGGGGAGAGAAAACTAAAGGAGAAGGATTCATCGCGTTTTACGATACGAAGCCGCCGCCAAGCCCTAAAACCTCTCGGGAGGGCTGATCTGGAGTCTGTTCGGGGCTCCGGAGAGGGGAATCTGTCGCCATCGTCATCATCAACCATCCTCCATCACCAATTTCATGATGCTCACCGCCGTGCGTGAGTAATTCCATCGTAGGCTTGCCGGATGGTGATGGGTTGGATGAGGTTTATCATGTAATCGAGTGTGGGGACCCTGACTCATAAGTCGTGATCACCGAATGCACGTGTACAGTGATCCCAGAGATCAATGCTCACTGAACACGCAAAAGTTGA
This sequence comes from Triticum urartu, assembly GCF_003073215.2. Classification (NCBI taxonomy): domain Eukaryota; kingdom Viridiplantae; phylum Streptophyta; class Magnoliopsida; order Poales; family Poaceae; genus Triticum; species Triticum urartu. Next base: position 128,665,715 of record NC_053022.1, read on the forward strand.
ATAACAAGAGTCTTACATCCATACATATCGTCTTACACAAATTATGACCATTATGGTCAAGTCTTACATAGATAAAGCCACGAGGGCTGAATATCGAATAAACTTAAGCAGCGGAAATCTTTCGTGGATAAGTAGAACCCATGCCATCTGCCTTAACCCTACAGGCATTCTGACTGGGAAACGTCCTAGTTCGCATGTTCGTCTCCAAAGAACTCTTCTTCGAACTCCTGTTCTTCCATGCCTGGCCAATAAAATAACCAGTGGCAAGCCAATGAGTACTTTGAATGTACTCGTAAGCAACCCATGATTGGAACAAGGCACAATAATGCAATGATATAGCACTAAGTAGGTAGTTTGCAGAAGGCTAGTTTTGAGTGCAATGGCATGATCTATCAACCTGTAAAGTATGCATCATGAGAGTACATATATCCGTATGAACAAGTTACAGATATCAACATAAATAGAGTTGGACACCAATCCAACTTGATCATCGTGTCAAGTCATCTGACTTAACCCATTTAGCTTCATCAACACACACACACACACGCACACGTGGTTTGTAAAATTCTGGACGTAGTTTAAGCAGCACCGCCCAACTGTTCTTGACCGTGGACACGGCTATTCGAATAGTTTTACACTCTGCAGAGGTTGCACACTTTACCCACAAGATCCGGGGAACTTCCGTGTCATCCACGACCTGCAGTACCTCAAGTACCCGGGGTAAGCACCCGATCACTATCTTTCCCTAGACAACACTAACAAGGAGTCCACTCGTTGTTCCATATCCTCACGATGTACATCATATGAGACTCACTCGAGATCGTAACATCCGAGAGGGGACACAACGGTGTATCCGGTGCCCTGTTAAAACAGTCATGGCCGCCCTACCTGGCACGACCCCGTCCCGAGAGAGAGCACCAACTCTCCCTCGTCACTAGTAATGCGGGCTCCAAGCTAGTATCGGCCTAGGTAATCAATAATGCCCTTTCCCATACAAGGGTAGAGTGGTTGCGCATGTAAGGTTGGCACAGTCGACAAATCTTAAATCTAATCCATTTTCGAAAGCAACACACACTTGCCTCGGTACACCACTTCGTCATCAAGTGGTTACCCATCTCATTATCTCCTTCGGGCATAAGTGGCACCCAATGGGGTTTCCAAAAAGTCTTTTGAAAATACTTTGCCTCCTTCACCATGCATATTCCCGTCCCTTATTGCGTAGCAACTACTTTAGCATCCTATCTACTCCCACCGGCATAACCCTCATAAGAAGGTAGGGTCATGCACAATGCAAGTATCAATGAGGAAGTAACGGTGGCAAACCACCCCATGTGGTCACCACGGTATCATGACTCCGATGCAAGCAATAAAAGTGCTATATGACATGCATAAAAAGGGTTTCATAGACATGGTCAAAGGGCTGCTTGCCTGGCTCAACAAAGTCTTCTGGGTCTTCAAAGTCTTCTGGTCCAACTCCTTCGTCAGCAATGCAATCTATCGTCGCAAAAATAATAACGAGAAAAATAAGTCAATAATAAAACAGAAAAACCAAAGTGCTCAGAAAAATGTCAACTCATTTTTGTTAAATACTAGGGTGAAAACTAAGAAGGGGAAAATTCCTAGTTTTGGATTTGGAGTCATGGAAACAGTGCTAGGAATTTTAAATGACAAGCATAAATGCTCGAATTCAAATTTAAATTTGAATAGTGAAGAAAAGTTGGTTTGATAAGAATGGAAACTGCACCAATAAATAGGTGGGATTATTACAAGAATTTAGGAACTGGAATTATTGCATTTGGATTAATATTTAGTCCAGAGGAATTTTTGGAAAAGTGACAGAAAAAGAAAAGGAAAAAGGGCTCTGTACCTGCTGGGCCAGAACAGCCGCAGCGCAGCAGGCCCAGCCAGAGAGGCGGCCCAGGGCACTGGTGCACTCGCACGCCAGGTTTAAACCTGACTGGTGGGGCCTAGGCGTCAGCGAGGGAGAGAGAGGGGCGATGGAGAGGAGAGGCTGACAGGCGGGGCCCGCCTATCATCCCTAACCCTGCGACAGAGGGCCGACGAGGTCACTAGCGTCGATGTAGGGCACGACGAGGTCGGGCAAGGGTACGGCTGGACTCAGCGTCGAGTCGTCGTTCGGTTGGAGGTGGTTGCGGTCGCCGGGGTGGCCTGGTTCCTCGGCGACGAGGAGGCACGGCGGAGGAGCTTCGGGCGTCGTCGGTTCTGGCCGTTTCCCGTTGCAAAAGAAGCGGGGGAGAGAGGGGAAATGATCAGGGGTGCTCGGGGGTTCCAGATCGAGGCAGAGGAGGAGCGGGGGAGGCCTGTACCTCGCGAACTCCGGCGAGCCGAAGCGGCGGAGCTCGAGCTCGATCTCGAGCTCGGGTGGCTCTGGAGAGGAAGTGGGGGTGCAGGGGGATGATTCGGTGGTGCAGAGAGCGAGTGGTGAGGAGAGGAGAGCTCGGGGAGACCCTTAAATAGGCGGGCGATGGTCCACCGAGGACCCGTGCACCGGCGAGCCTGCTGCGGTTGCTATGGGTCACGAGGGCGCGCGTGGGCGTGTCTGGGGTGCTTGTGGGGTTGGTCTAGGGCGAGTGTAGAGAAGAGAGGGAAAGCAGGGGGGCCAGGGCACCGCGCGTGCGAGCGCGCTCACTGGGGCGCTCGGGCGGCCGGCGCACGTGCGAGCTGGGGCGAGAGGAGGGAGAAGGAGGAGGAGGCCGACCAGCTGTCGTGTTGCGGACGTCGAGGCATCTCGTCGGGCGCGCTGGGGAGGCCCCAGGATTCCGGGGGCGGCTACAGTGCGGGAGCGCACTGTAGCGCGCTCCAGAGCGCCCAAATGGCCGGCATGGCCATTTTCTATGCAGTGTGGGCACGGCCAAAGGTGTCTGGTGGTTATAGGGGGGAGTAAAGAATGGGGGAGGGGCATTGGATGCCCTGGGTGGCCACTGGGGTGAGCAGGGAGGTTGAGGGAGAGAGGGAAATGGGTTGTCCAGAGAGAGATAGTGGGGTTTTACCCCTCCAATAATTGAGCTGTGGATTTGCCATTGTTACTGGAGCTGCAAGGGGACTAGGAGGGGTTGTGGTAAAACTTTGAGCCCGTAGAGATTAGTGGAAGAGGTCAAAATGGCATTTTGGAAATGTGTCAGAAGGTGTTTGATAATGGTTTGGGCCAGCAGATGATTTCCAATTGCCATGAGACTCCACATGGTGAAATGAAACATATAATTAGGGCCTTCCACCAATTTGGAGCTTATTTGGGCAAAGTTGCCAATGCAACTTTTGTAAACCCTAGAAATTAACAGAAATGAACTTGTGTAGATCTAGTTGAGCAAATCACTTCCCCTTGATGCACCACTTGGTGTAGTGGCCTCATTTGGTCATGTGAACATGCTCACCAAAAGTTGGGGTCAAGGGGAGAAAGTTGGTAGTACAAACTTGTTCCAATTTGACTCTGGTCAGAGAGGGTTTTGGGGCATTTTGGTGAGCCAAAATGACCTTTATTGATATGAGGCTTTGCAAGGTGATCACAACATGCATTTGTGACTTGCTGGATTTTCCTTGGATTTTTATGAAAATATTTCCTTTAGAAATATTTCAAATCCTTGAAATGGGCAGAAATGGTTTTGGGAGGTTTTGTCCAATATTTTGTACATGACCATGTGTTGAAACTCTTATATATAGAAAATATATGTCCACTAAGTTTCCCTGATTTTTGTCAAATATTTTTGAAACAATAAAATAATTTTTTCCTATTAAAGACCATTTTTGGCCTTAAGAAAAAGCTATTAAATAAAATAGGAAAATAACTTTTAAAATTATATTTTTGTGGTTTATGGGAATCCTATATCTAATAGGTTTCAAATATACTCTTTGAAATATTTTTTATACCCCAAATCAAGTACTTGTAGTGCAAACCTCAATTCAGGGGTTTTTGGGAAACTAATTTTTGAAAATACTATTTGGCCAAATTATTTTTGTAAGAAAATACTATATTGCACTATACACATGGCATGATCATTGGGCAGAAGTTTGGAGCAGGGAGATGAAGTACAGAAGGTGGAGTAGTTGACTTTAAAGAGCACTTGAAAATCACAGAGAGAAAACCAACTCCAAAATAAAAAGCCAAATAATGCAAAAGTTTTTGTTGGTCCAAATTTTCATGCTTTATTAATGCAAATGAAATGTTACAAAATGCAGGGTGTGACATCGAGTTAGTTTTGTTAGGGTTACCAAAAACATTACTTTTGTTATCATTACCTTTTGCTACCGTTACCACTACTATCGTATTACTTTACTACTAAATACTTTGCTGCAGATATTAAGTTTCCAGGTGTGGTTGAATTGACAACTCAGCTGCTAATACTTGAGAATATTCTTTGGCTCCCCTCATATCAAATCAATAAATTTGGGTTGAATACTCTACCCTCAAACACTGTTGCGATCCCCTATACTAGTGGGTTATCACGTTCCTCGATAATTTCCAAGGTACATATGTTCGACCTCGAGACGCTGATGACTTAAGCTATATAGTGCAACAGCCCGGCGAGTCCGCCAGAAAATTTTGGACTAGGTTCTTAACTAAAAAGAACCAAATCATCGATTGTCCGGATGCTGAAGCCCTAGCAGCCTTCAAGCGGAGCATCCGTGATGAATGGCTCGCTCGCCACCTCGGCCAAGAAAAGCCAAGATCCATGGCGGCCCTCACGGCACTCATGAACCGCTTCTATGCGGGAGAGGATAGTTGGTTGGCCCGTAGCAAAAACAATGAAAGCGACACTGTCACCCCTGAAGTTAAAAATAATAAAGACAAGTCTCGACGCAACAGATACAAGCGTCGAAACAACAATGACAACACCGAGGATACGGCGATCAATGCCGGATTCAGTGGCTCTAAGTCCGGTCAACGGAATAAGCCATTCCAAAAGAACAATTTAGGCCCATCTAGCTTGGACCGCATACTTGATCGTCCATGCCAGATTCATGGCACCCCGGACAAACCACCCAATCATACAAATAGAGATTGCTGGGTTTTTAAACAGGCCGGCAAATTAAACACCGAGAACAGGGAAAAGGGATTCCAAAGCAAGGACGATGATGAAGAGCCCCGGCAACCGAACATAGGGGGAGAGAAGAAGTTTCCCGCTCGGGTCAAAACGGTGAACATGATATATGCTACCCACATCCCCAAGAGGGAGCGCAAGCGTGCTCTTAGGGACGTCTACGCAATAGAGCCAGTCACCCCAAAATTTAATCCATGGTCGTCATACCCGATCACTTTTGATCGACGGGATCATCCGACCAGTATCCGTCACGGTGGCTCAGCCGCACTGGTCCTAGACCCAATAATTGATGGGTTCCACATGACTCGCGTCCTTATGGATGGAGGTAGTAGCCTTAATCTGCTCTATCAGGATACAATGCGAAAAATGGGCATTAACCCATCAAGGATCAAGTCATACCAGGCCTAGAGGCCCACTGTACGGGCTCAATCACATTAGAGGTTGTCTTCGTATCTCCGGACAACTTCTGAAGCAAGGAATTAATCTTCGATATCGTCCCCTTCCGCAGCGGCTATCATGCACTGCTCGGACGAACTGTGTTTGCTCGATTCAACGCAGTACCACACTATGCTTATCTTAAGCTCAAGATGCATGGTCCACGCGGTGTCATAACGGTCAATGGAAATACGAAAAGCTCCCTACGTACAGAAGAGCACACAGCTGCCTTAGCAGCAGAAGTACAGAGCGGCCTTCTCAAGCAGAACCTTAATTCGGCCGCCGAGCCCACACACATCGTTAAGAGGGTCTGAACTACTCTTCAACAGGAGAACTCAGCTCGTCAGGAGCTTGACTAGCAATCCGGCCTCCGCCTCAGTCCTGATCAAGTGGTGGCATTTGTGCCGCACGTACATAACTACGCACTTAAAATCCCATGTGCGTCGACGGAGGCATAGCTAGCTTGTGGTCCATAGTACGGCTCAACCGACATCGGATACAAACATACTTTCACTTTTACTTGTCTCCTTTTCAGGTCTCAATCCCACAGGCCCCATCGGGTGGTCTGGTCATCGGTCCTCTTGAAGGATAAATACACCAAGACGGCGAGAAACGCAAACATATGGGGGACTTTTTTGGTGATTCCGTTAACGATTAGTCTACCTGTTTTTCAGGACCCACATGCAGCTCTCCCTTGGTTTCGGCATGTAAATAGCCTGTTACTTATCGCACTACCTGTATCAACATGCTTCGACGTGCTAATTAAATTACAATGAGAACAGTTTGCGGCTGGAGCTTTAGGACCCTAACTTTTTACCTTTGCACCTTTTCTATTTTCTTTCTGTTTTTTCTCGCAGTTCCCCTGTGGATAACCCTATCAGGTAGCACCCGTACACTTTGGTACGTTTGATGTTTGCTAGGGGCTTTATAGCACCCCGCATTACGGCAACAAAAGTCCGAACACTTTTTATAAGTATAGTTCGGCACCCCGAATTTAGCATTATATGCATTGGCTCCAAATCATGTCTTTGCTCAATAGTTGGGTTGCCCGGCTCCTGTGCTTGCTACCTTACGTTCCGATATATCGGCTAAGGTAGTAAAGGGAGAACTACTGCGATTGTGCCTTGGTTTATCCAAAGGAGCACCTTAGTAGAGAAAGCCGAAAACTGACTGTCATGATGCGGCGAGAGCCGGTCAGCTATTCGGAGGTTACAAATCGTTGGAGATTTCCTCCGCATTACGTGAAGGATTGGTACTTCCCAATCAGACACTTATAGTACTCTAGTTCAGATACTAGGGGTTGCGCCCATGTTTTTATTGTCGAACTCCTATGGCTAAGTGAGGGCGTTACAGCCGCATAGTCTGGTTTCCTGGTTCGTTGTGCTAAACAACTCCTCCAAGGACCATCTAATTGGATCAAGATTGTTTAGACTCCATCCCGAACACCCCAGTACTACCTACGTGGGGGCAGAAACCGACGACTGTTTAACCCTCAGATTTCATACAACATGGCCGCACATGAAGTAAAAAATTAAAAACATAACAAGCATTATATTGCATAAACACTTTGTTTTACAAGGTAGAGGGAGCTTGAGTACATTCATTCAAAGATAGTGTCTCTTGCACAATGATCCACAACAATGCGGGATCCCTCCAGGACACCATCAAAATATAACTCGGGTCGGTGGTGCTCCTTGCCCTCAGGCGGCCCCTCGGTCATTAGCTTCTTGGCATCCATCTTCGCCCAATGTGTCTTGACACGGGAAAAGGCCATTCATGCACCTTCGATATAGACCCACCGCTTTATAACCTCAAGACGTGGGCAGGCATCAACAAGCCGCTTCAAATGTCCAAAGTAGCTGCTGGCTATAGGCGCGACAGGCCATAGTCGAACTATTAGCTCCTTCATGGCTAGCTCGGCCGCCTTGTGCAGCTCGACCAGCTGTTTCAGCTGGTCGCTGAAGGACAACGGATGTTTTGGTCCAAGATATTGAGACCAGAACAACTTCTCCCTAGAACTCCCTTCTTCGGCTTGATAGAACTCGGTAGCATCTGATACACTGCGCGGGAAATCCGTAAACGCCCCTGGAGAGCTCTAAATGCGGGTAAGTAAAAGGAACACTTGCTTCACAGATTTGCTTTGCATAATGAAAGCCTTACCCGCCGCGATCTTCTTGGCCGCTTGGATTTCCCAAAGGGCGCTCTGGGCCTCGGCTCGAGCCTCTTGTGCGCTTCGGCGGGCGTTCGCATGTTCGGACGCTTGCGTCTTAGAATCACGCTCCAAGGACTCGTACTTCTTGAAAGCATCCTGGAGCTCTTGTTGGATCTCGCCGACCTGGGCCTCGTGCTTCTCACGCGTAGCGCACTCCTTGGCCGCTTTGTCCTCGGCCTCGGCTAACGCCTTCTTGAGGGCCGCCACCTTGGTCGTGGCCCTAATAAAACTCATGACACTTTAGTCAGCACGAAACATTCATCCTTCCTCAATTCACGCGCAGGTCACTGCGTACCTTGGCTGTCCTCCATCTGCTTCTTCATGAGGCCGAGCTCCTCTTCGGCCCACTCCAGGCTCTGCTTTAGGTCGGAGACCTCCGCAGTATGAGCGGCAGCTGCCAGAAGTGATGCCTGCTTATTCACATAGACATCTTATGTTAGACTCCTGCAAAAATTGTTTTGATCCTCTGTTCGGCTTTTTCTTTCTGAACACCGAACAGAGCATCAGGGGCTACTATCTATGTTGTGATATTCTTTTTACAATTATTACCCCAAAGCCTGTTAAAAGGCTAGTGCAGGCTTTGGTCAGTCCGTTTTTGGCAGACTAAACCTTCTCGATCGCCGTACCCATAAGGACACGGTGTTCATCCACAACGGAAGCACCTCGCAGCGCTTCCAGTAGATTATCCGGTGCCTCTGGTTGGACAGAGGTCACCGATGGAACAGGCACACCTCCTCCTTTCAGGGAAGGCCGTTCGCTGGACTCCGGAGCCGTGTAGGTCTCCGGAATGGTATCCGGTTTGGGGCCGAACGGAACTTGGCCCCCATCTCCAGTCCCCATGGGGGATTTTTCCCCCATGTGTCCGGTGGCTGAGGAGTCATCCTTGGGCGCCACCCCGACGACCTCCGGAACCTCTCCTTGGGTCCTTTGGGACACCACCTCGTCATCACCCTTGGCCGAGGGAGAGTGAGCGGGCGGCAGTGACACGCTGGCCATCTCCTTTGAATCTAGCAATCCTCATGTTGAGGATCGCCGGGAGCTGTCACGGACTGGACTGAAATAGCACAATTTAAACATATTAATATTGCAAAGTGGGAAGGCCAGACATTTGGATGTGCATAAAGGTACTTACGAGGCGGCCCGAGGCTTGGTTCTGGGGGGTCACTCCGGACTGCTATCGACTTCCCACGCGGAGTTATCCGCGAGGGAACCCTTCCCCCTCTTGGGCACCTTCGCCTCCAAATTTGGGGAAGCCCCCCTTTTCTTCCTTCCCTACTCAAGGGGGGAGTCGCTTTCTTCCTCCTCCTCGTCGTCATCTTCGGCGACCGAAGAGCGAGTCCCATCTTCGGACATCACGTCCGAAGCGCCTTTTTGGCGAAGGCCACTCCGGACCCCCCCCCCTTGGCCGTTTTCTTGGCCTTCTTCTCCGGCACATCATACGGTGTCGGGAACATCATCTTTGTCAGAAGCGGGGTCTCTTGGTCTTCGGGCAGCGGAGCCGGACAGTTAATCTGCCTAGCTATATCGATCCAGGCCTAAAAAATTGGTAGGAAGGCTTAGACTCCTTCTCAGAATATGTCGGTAAAGGCTATACCTTGAAAACATGAATGAACTTACCGAATTATCCTGGCATTTTAAGCTGAGCCCGTGATCCTCGATCGTGGGCGGTGGTGTCTCGCCGGCCTTGAAAGCACTTTCCAGATGTCTTCGTGCGTCGTGCCAAAGAGCTCTAGCAGCGTCTAGTGCTTGGCCGGATCGAACTCCCACAAATAGCAAGTCCGGCGTTGGCACGGAAGGATCCGGCGAATGAGCATAACCTGGATCACATTGACAAGTTTTATTCTCTTGGTTATCATGTTCATGCACGTCTGGAGCCCAGTTAGCTTGTTCGAAGAGCCCCAGGTTAGGTCCTTCTCTTGCCAGGAGGTGAGCCGCATTGCAACTCCGGATCGGAATTCGGGGGCCACCGCCCAGTTGGTGTCACGCGGCTCGGTGATGTAGAACCACCCCGATTGCCACCCCTTCACCGTCTCTACAAAGGAGCCTTCAGGCCATGTGACATTGGGCATCTTGCCCACCATGGCACCTCCGCACTCTGCTTGTTGGCCTCTCACCACCCTCGGCCTTACATTCAAGGTCTTTAGCCATAAGCAGAAGTGTGGTGGGATACGATGAAAGGCCTCACAAACGATTATAAATGCCGAGATGTTTAGGATAAAGTTGGGGGCTAGATCATGAAAGTCCAGCCCATAGTAAAAGATCAGTCCGCGGACAAACGGGTGGAGAGGAAATCCCAGCCCGCGGACGAAATGTGTGAGAAACGCAACCCTCTCATGAGGCTCTAGGGTAGGGACGATCTGTCCCTCGGCCGGGAGACAGTGAACGATTTCCTTGGCCAGGTATCTGGCCTCTCGGAGCTCCTTGATGTCTTTCTTCTTAACAAAGGAGGCCATCCACTTGCCACCAGCTCCGGATCCGGACATGGTTGAGTGCTTGCTCGAGACAGAGAAGATGAGAACTTGGGCGTTGGAGCTCGAGAGTGGAAGGGCAGAAGAAGAGAGAAGGCGTGGGTGAAGAAAAGGGATTCTTATCTCCTTATAAAGGCGGTAAATATTGAACGCCCCCCCACTCGCCTTAAAATTCGCGTACTCCCAAGGGCTGTGTAAATGGCACGGTTGGGTTACCCACGCCCATATTGATGAGAATCCCGTAATAAGGGGACACGATATCTGCTTTCACGAGACGTGCCAATGGAAACCGCGTCTCGGAACGTGGAGCAGCAGACGGAAAACGGTTCAAAATTATGACCGGACAGACGTGATGTCATGTTGTAAAAACAATTCAGTGGATTGGGCCCGTGGATTATTATATTTTCTCTGCGGTTGTGTGTGGGGTGTGTGTTACAGGTCCGGACACTATCAATACGTCCAAAGACTATCTTGGAGTCCGGAAGGAGGAACCCGCCTTGCAATGACGAAGACAGATCTATGTGTCGAATACCTTGTCATTGAAGCCAGGTTCAGGGGCTACTGAGGGAGTCCTAGACTAAGGGGTCCTCGGGCGTCTGGCCTGTTAGCCATGGGCCGGACTGATGGGTTGTGAAGATATGAAGACCGAAGACTGCACCCGTGTCCGGATGGGACTCTCCTTGGCGTGGGAGGCAAGCTTGGCGACGGAATATGTAGATTACCTTCTTTGTAACCGACCTTGTGTAACCCTAGATCCTTCCAGTGTCTATATAAACCGGAGGACTTAGTCCGGGGGGGATATACTCATTACCATAGTCATACAGGCTAGACTTCTAGGGTTTAGCCATTACGATCTCGTGGTAGATCAACTCTTATAATACTCATATCCATCAAGATCAATCAAGAAGGAAGTAGGGTATTACCTCCATAGAGAGGGCCCGAACCTGGGTAAACATCGTGTCCCCTGTCTCCTGTTACCATCGACCTTAGACGCACAGTTCTGGACCCCCTACCCGAGATCCGCCGGTTTTGACACCGACAAGGCCCAACAAAATCTACAAGAAGAAGGTTGTGTAGTAGACATCATAGTTACAACTGGGTTATCCGGACATGTACCTCAGACAGGTGAAGCCGAAAGCTAGCGTTCTTAAGGGAATAATTGGTCGGCACTAAAACGATAGATTGTTGCCATATTGCAACCATCTTTAAGCACTTCGAGACGGTTTTTCCATACTATGGACCACATGCCCTAGCACGTGTAATCATAATATGCCGACCCAAGGAAAGGAACCTTTAACGGAACTATTTTCCTTGGAAGATGTTTCTTACATACGTAATATAACATACATCCCGAACTTGAATTTTTTTGTCTATTTGAGCACAATGACTGGGTTGCCTAGTTTCCGGAAAGATACTTCATTTTGTCCCAAGTATTCGGAAACACTCAACCATTTTTGGTCCGGGGGTTAAAGCCGAAAGCCCGCGATGAAAAAATCATCTCACATGTTCAGATCAAACCAAAGGTTGATCATAAATGTACATTGATACATTAGGTCAAAAACCTATTCCTTCGCTATCCCGTATATAAGGTTGTCTAATCTACTGTCTTCCTGCGAATATTTCGCAGCGATCATCACTTGATCATAGACAAAATTTAAAGGGATTTCCTTCCCATCTGGTCCCTGTGGTCCTACTCGGGCCATATGATTCGGATCCAGTTTCGAGAAGCGTTCCTTCACCATGGCCCAGGCTTCTCGTGCGCCTTCATGGAAGGCAGACATTTTCCATAGCTCGAACCAGCGTCGTGCACCTTTGAAAAAGTTTTCCATGCCCTCCATACTTTCTGGAGGGGTATCAGATGGCCATAACGCCTTCACCATACTCCTCATGGCTTTCCGGGCCCGAGCATGCACGGCGGACAACTCCTTTAGCATGTCGCCTTGAAACCTAGACACTTCCTCCTCTGGTCGACTAGTTAACAGACCTGCCGCAACAAATTCATGATATTCCACATTATGTACTAAACATGAGTACCCATGGTGGTCCTAAATAAGAGGGGAAGACATACCGAACATGCCGCCCTCCAGATTTCATTTTCCTTCTGAGCGGCCGATAGCTGAGCCTTCAAGCTCTCAATCTCTTCGGACTATTTGTCCTTTTCCTCCTCAAGTTTTCTCTCCCTAGATGCGCCCATCGCGGTCTCTTTCAATTCCCCTAGTTCGGCGGTGACTGCACTCAGTTGCCTCTGTTTTGTGTTCAGCTCCTGAACTAGCATAGTGTTCTTTTCTTGCTGAACTTGCAAAAATTCTCGATCCTTAAATCGGTTTGCTTCACCGTTTCAAGTATCGGGGGCTACTGGCATATGACCATGCAAAATTGCACCAAATTTTACCTGTATATTCCTCTAGAACAGCTGAATAACTCTGGCAAGGCCATCTCGAGCGGCTCGGATACATGCATCTGTCGAACTCAGTGCGGCGAATTCTTGTTCGGACAAGGCCAGAGCATGCATAGCTTCCTTTAATCAATGGTGATTCATCACGCTCTCCACTTCGGAATTCGTGACCGACACGTCTTCCGAATCCCCTTCAGGAGGTGGAACGAGTGTGGTGTCGGCTTCCGTCCTAGCTCACGAGTCTGGCACCGGATTAGTGGACATTTGGCTAATCGGGTGTTTTCCCACCGTTTGCCGCGTACTCCTCCTAAAGATTAAAAGACAGAAAGGGGAGACTTTTAACAATCTAGACTCATGCCTAGGCATGCATTAAAGCATAGATACCTCTTGGAAGACTGTGAGGTATCCGTAGTACTCCCGGTCCCTCTTCGTTTTGAATGACGGCCTTGTGTAGGGGCCGTCCTCGAGGACATACGGTCCCTGGAGCACCAATCATGTTAAAATCTGGATCAGTACAACATGTAAAGATGTAGATGATGATCTCTTCTTAGGAAGCCTCTGGATACTCATGATGCAGAATGGGTAAAGGCGAGGGTAGTCGGCGGTGATGGCCACTTCCAAACCGTCAAAGCTCGCCTGATAGAATACCCAATCGTCGAATTCCATATATATATATATACGGATCCTCGCAAAAGCTAGGATCTTCATCACGATTATGATCCTCCGGCTGGGGAGCTGGACAACGGACGTCCTTGATTATCCTCCTCCATGACTGGTTGGTGGCAACAAAAAGTAAATTCGATTAGAGTCAGCAATGCAATGAAATAAGCACAGACGATCCAGATCTTACCCATTCAATAGGGGTGTAAATGGAATAAGCCTCCCGATAGTTTAACCGGAGAAAATCTTCTTTTTCCCCCTTGTATAGATCGGCCAAAATTAAAGCCAGTTCGGCTGGGGTGTCCGGACCCTGCCGTCTGTAACAGGATGTGTTGTTTTCTCCATTGTAACACCATAAGGGAGTTACTATGGATTGGAGAGGCTGCACGCACCTCTTTATTGCAAACGCCATGACATCAACTATCAAGAGTTCGGAGTGGGCGAGCAGCCTGACCTTGCTGACCAACCTCTTTATCTCTGCACTGTCCTCTTCCTTGGGAGTTTGGGGACTCCAGTTGAGGCACTTCTTTAGAGGAGCGCTGGAAAATTCAAGGAGGCCGTGCCTGACTGGATCCGGCAACGGAACGTCGTCAATATAGAACCACTCCGAAGACCACTGCGGGTATGCCTCTTTAGGTGTTCCTACAGGGTATCCAGATCCAGCAATATGCCATACTTCAACACCACCCACTTCAAATATGGAACCGCCTTGGTGCCGGGGAATGAGGCAGAAGAATTTCCTCCATAATCCAAACTGGGCCTCGATGCCTAGGAATAGCTCGCAGAGGGCAACAAAGCCTGAGGTGTGCAGAATCGAACCTAGGGTGAGGTTGTGCAGTTGGATGTCGTAAAATTTCAATAACCCTCGGAGGAAGGGATGGATTGGAAATCCCAGGCCCCGCAACAGAAATGGGACAAAGCACACCCTCTCCTCCTTATTTGGGTTGGGGAAGTTCTCATCCATCGTGTCATTGCCTATTGAATATAATCCCGCTCGAACGGGAACTAGATCGGTGAGGGGGAGGTAGCCCTGCATCTGGAGCCGGCTTAGTTGAAGATGAGGCACAGAGCAACTCTGCCAATCACCCTCTTGAGGGCCATGGGGGCGCGAAGAGGAGCCTGGGGTGCCGGCCATGATGGAAGGCTTTGTTTGTGGCTAGACTTGGCCGTTTTTGTTCTGCGCGATGTGAGATGGCATTTGGATATCCATATCTCCTTATATAGGTGCCATCTGAGCATGGTGAAGGGCTTATTTGCAAAAAAGCATGGACCATTCGTATTCGCCTGGCGTGCGAAAATCAAAGCGTCGACAGGGGAGGAATCGTAAAAGATATCGAGGTTATCGCCGGATTGTCATTGGTCCGGATTATAATGAAGAACCCGCCTTGCAAAGCCGAAGAAATGGGCCGAATATTACATCGTCACTGAAGGCAAGTTCGGGGGAAACTGAGGGGGTCCTAGATTATGGGGTCCTCGGGTGTCCGAGCTGTGTAGCATGGGCCAGACTGATGGTCCATGAAGATACAAGATAGAAGGTCTTCCCCTGTGTCCGGGTGGGACTCTCCTTTGCGTGGATGGCAAGCTTAACGCCCGGATGTGTAGTTTATCCTCTCTTTAAACCAACTATGTAGAACCCTAGGCCCCTCCGGTGTCTATATAAACCAGAGGGTTTAGTCCGTAGAGGCTATCACAAATCACATAGGCTAGACATCTAATGTTTAGCCATTACGATCTTGAGGTAGATCAACTCTTGTAACCCCTATACTCATCAAATACAATCAAGCTGGACGTAGGGTTTTACCTCCATTAAGAGGGCCCGAACCTAGGTAAACAGCATGTCCCCCTTCTCTCTTGTTACCTTCAATCCTCAGACGCACAGTTCGGGACCCCTACCCGAGATCGACCGGTTTTGACACCGACAACGGCCATTTGGCTGCCCTGGCAGGGCAGGCCAGGACACGGTAGGGGCGACGTGCGGCAGATGACCCGATCACGTGGCGCCTCGCATTTCCGTCCTCGCCTCCTGCTGTAAAGCGAACCTATGACTGCCAAAGACACTTTCTAGTGAGTAGGGCTTACCATCTGCAATAAGCTTCACATGGTGGAGTTCTTCTCAGGCGCCTCGTGTTTCCGTCCTCTCCTCCTAGATCCCTAGCTTTATGGAGGATAGCTCGGTGGCTTGACCCTTATTTTTCTGCTCAAGGTACTCACATTTAGTGACCGCATCCTTGAGCTCCTGCTGCACCTCGGCCACTTTGGCTTCGTGCTTGTCACTGATGGTCTTTACCACCGACAGTTCGGCGGCCGCTCGCCCGGTCGCTGCTTTCTGTTTGGCGGCCTCCTCCTTCGTCTTCTTCAACTCGACCTTGAGGTTCTCGACCTCCGCGGCGATAGTTGCAGTCATAATTAAGCACTCCTTCCTCAGGGACAACTTCAAATACGTCACCTGATAAGGCAAACTAGACTACTAACAAGTGTAGTTCGGACTAACCTTAAGCTTCATTGAACCGCTTGTTGAGAAGGTCGAGCTCCTCATTGGAGCTCTTGAGCTTCCTATTCACCTCGGCCAGCTCCGCGGTGTTGGTAGCCGCCGCCAAAGATGAGGTCCGCAAAATAGCTTCCATAATATAGACTCCCAATTTAACGATTTTTGATCCTCCACCCGGTTCTTCAATCCTGACAAGTCTCGAGGGCTACGATTAAACTTTTGCTATCACAAGCACTCTTTGACTATTCGATCACCATTTGAGTTTTTCAAGCTCACCCAAGGCTCGGGGTTGCTATATATGCGGATTGCATGACCTTGCTTAAGAAAATATCTTCATAAAAATGGTATTACATGGCTTACGTCGAAGCCCGTTAGGAGGCCGCCAAAAGCTTCCTTCAGTCTGCTGTTAATGGACCGAATACTTCGTGAAACCACGCCCATCAGGGCGCGGTGTTCCACAATGCTGGGGGAGTTATCAAAGCCTCCTCTAGCACGTCCAACCACCCAGTCTTGACCGCTTTGTGGTGGTTGGCGCTGGTGGCGGGGCCCCAGGTCCCCCTTCAGTGGAGGACGGGATGGACGACTCCGGGGGCCTCGGGGGCTCCAGAACCGTCTTCAAGGAGGGCTTAGATTGACCGAACTCCCCCTCTTTGTTCAGCAGGAGGGATCCCCCCTCCTGGTCTTCGATGACCAAGGTGTTAGCCTCGGCCATCACATCATCACCTCCGCCCTCTGTGTTCAGGCCGGGAGGGGTCTTCTGGGACAACATCTCCCCAGTCTCCCCGATGACCGGAGGAGGCGTAGAGTGTGACACGGTCCCACTCTTCGCTAGCTCGGCTGACGGAGAATTCCCCTCTGAGACCTGATCAGTGGGGAGGTCACGTGGCGGGCTGCAATATGAAAGACATACATATGACCAGTAATAAACCATAAAGAAAATGCCTGGGAGGGTCTTCAGATTCGTACCTTTGGGCAGGGGGTTTGACCCTGGGGTTCCTTTGGGGAACCTCTTCAGAAGCCTCGAACTCCTCGGCAGATTCCGAGCTGTCATCAGACAGGACCACCTTGGCTCTGCGTTGCTTCTTTGGGGCTTGAGGAGGTCGTTCCTCCTCGGCGTTGTCCGATCCTGCCCTCTTCCTTTTTCGGGAGGTGTCGCTCTCCTCCCCGTCCTCTTCCTGCTCCCACTCGTGAGCAGAGTGGGCTTGGGTTTCCCCGGACTTGGTGTCCGGATGCCCTCTTGGATGGAGGCCTTCTCGGGCCTCCCTCATCTTGATCTTCTTCTTCTCTTTCTTCTTCGACGCCTTATACGGCTCCACATCCAGCATTTCCTCCAGCAGGGCCAATGTCGTGGGTTTAACATGGCAGATGTCCTAGCAAAAGGACTTAGGTGTGGAGCCATCGCTACGATGATTATCTTGAAGGGGTTGTGCGCGGCAAAAGACACGATTTTACCCAGGTTCGGCCCCTCACGATGGAGGTAGAAGCCTACTCATGCTTTTGTTGCTTATTGCTTGAGTATTGTTTACAAGGGAGCGGAATCGCTTGACCTAGCCATCGACAGATTGTAACTTAAGTTTACCCGCCGCAGGGTCTCGCCTTTATACATACAGGTCGAGGCCCTGGGCTTACAAGAGTCCATGTTGGGTCATACTCCGTAACCGAGCTTGGTTCTAAATCTCCATGCCTTGCTAAACAAGTCGCCGTTGGGTGGCTTACTCCTCCGGGTCATGCGTCACCTCTGGGTCTTGGGGCTTCAGTTGGCTCACCTCGTAAGCCTCCTCTAGGCTCTTAGATCTTGGCTTCTTGGGCTTTCCTAAGCTTCATTAATGAGTTTTCCAACAGTGTAACCCGACCCCTCTTGGGCGGGTCACACCGTGGGGTTATATCCCCAACATTAGGCCATAGATTGATTTGAACCTGTTCATGTCAATATTCACTCTCCGGCTGGCGAGTCTTGTTTAGTTCTTCTAACTTCAACCTTTAATAGATCTTCATGACGTGCCATACAAAAAAGATGACATCATCTTCATAAATTCAGAAAAACCTCATGACATCACAACGGATCTTTGCATTAATCTACCATTCTGATAATCGAGGCGCCTCTCTTGTTGTGATAATTATAATGCCTCCTTGATCTTCGGGCCTGCCATTTTCACTGTTTCAACTTTTCCTTACAAATAGGCATGGGGGTTGCCCCTTTTCACGTTTTTACCCCCGTTGCCTCCACCTCTTCTTCTTCCTCATAGCGACCACCGCGACCGGAGCTCCGCCGACCCAACCGGTCTTCGCCAGCTGCTCCTTCGAGACCGCTGCATCACCCTGTTGTGACCAGAACCCAACGGCACACGTCCTCTAATACGTCTCCAACGCATCTATAATTTTTTTATAGTTCCATGCTATTATATTATCTATTTTGGATGTTTTATATGCATTAATATGTTTTTTATTATTTTTGGGACTAACCTATTAACCTAGAGCCCAGTGTCAGTTTTTGTTATTTTCCTTGTTTTTGAGCTTCGCAGAAAAGGAATATCAAACGGAGTCCAAACGGAATAAAACTTTCACGATGATTTTTCTTGGACCAGAAGAAACCCAAGAGACTTGGAGTGTAAGTCAGAAGAGCCACGATGTGGCGGCAAGGGTGGAGGGCGCGCCCCTACCTTGTGGGCCCCTCAGTGACCCCCAGACCTAGATCTTCCTCCTATATATTCACATATATTCCAGAACCACCAAAAGCATCCAATAAAATACTTTTCCACCACCGCAACCTTTTGTTCCCATCAAATCCCATCTTGGGGCCTTTTCCGGCATCCTGCCAGAGGGGGATTCGATCATGGAGGGCATCTACGTCAACCCTATTGCCCTTCCGGTGAAGCATGAGTAGTTTAACACAGACCTACGGGTCCATAGCTAGTAGCTAGATGGCTTCTTCTCTCTCTTCGATTCTCAATACCATGTTCTCCTCGATGTTCTTGGAGATCTATCCGATGTAATCTTCTTTTGCGGTGTGTTTGTTGAGATCTGATGAATTGTGGATTTATGATCAGCTTATCTATGAATATTATTTGAATCTTCTCTGAATTCTTATATGCATGATTTTATATCTTTACATTTCTCTTCGAATTGTATGTTTGATTTGGTCAACTAGATTGGTTTTTCTTGCAATGGGAGAGGTGCTTAGCTTTCGGTTTAATCTTGCGGTGTCCTCACACAGTGACAAAGTAGGGGTAGAGAGGCACGTATTGTATTGTTGCCATCGAGGATAAAAATATGGGGTTTACATCTTATTGCTTGAGTTTATTCCTCTACATCATGTCATCTTACTTAAAGCGTTACTCTGTTCTTTATGAACTTAATACTCTAGATGTAGGTAGGAGTCGGTCGATGTGTGGACTAATAGTAGTAGACGTAGGCATGAGTCGGTCTACTTGACACAGACGTGATGCCTATATTACATAATCATTGGCTTGGATATCATCATAACTTTGCACTTTTCAATCAATTGCTTGACAATAATTTGTTCACCCACCGTATTATTTGCCTTGAAGAGAGAAGCCTCTAGTGAAACCTATGGCACACGGGTCCATTTTCCATCATATTAGTTTCTGATCTACTATTTTTGCATTCTTTTATTTTCAGATCTATAAACCAAAAATGCAAAAATATTTATATCTTTTGTTTAGTTTTATTTATCTCTATCAGATCTCAACTTTGCAAGTGACCGTGAAGGGATTGACAACCCCTTTATCGTGTTGGGGTGCAAGTGTTTGATTGTTTGTGCATGTATTAGTGATTTGCGCGTTCTTCTCCTACTAGATTGATACCTTGGTTCTTAACTGAGGGAAATACTTATCTGTACCATGCTTCAGCACCCTTTCCTCTTCAAGGGAAAACCAACGCAAGATCAAGAAGTAGCAGGAAGAATTTCTGGCGCCGTTGCCGGGGAGATCTACGCCAAGTCAAGATTAGTCTCCTATCAACTTGCCAATTTTGCGTAACATTGCCGGGGAGATCTACCTCAAGCCGACCAAGCACCCATCATAAAATCTCATCTCTTGCATTATATTATTCGCTATTCTCCTCACGTTTTCCTCTTCCCCACTTCTAAAACGATTTTCGAAAAGATTTTCCTTTTTATTCACCTTCTTTCGTTCGTCTTTTCGTTTGCCCTTATGTCTTACTTGGTTTGTTTGATACTTTGCTTGGTATAATTGTGTCTTTATTGAAAATCCAAAGCAAATAGTTTATGGATCCTCATCCACTTGCTAATCTTTTTAAAAGATCCAACTATGATGAACCAATTGCTAGTGAGTTGAGTGCACTAGATTATCTTTATGAAGTTTTGCTTGAAATCCGTGAATCTAAAAATTGTGATGAAGTGCTTTATGAAGTGAATCATGATATATCCTTGAATAAAAAGCAGGATTGCAATGATGTTATTATGAATTCTATTAATGTCAACTATGCTAATAATTTGCAAAACCCTAAGCTTGGGGATGCTAATTTTTCTATGTTCACTACTTATTGTAATGATCATGATTGGGGGGATAAGTATTCTTATGATCTTGAAAGTTTATTTAAGCCTCGTGATGAATATCCTTGCATAATATTGAAAGTGGGTTTGTAAGAGTGTCAACTTTAAGTAAAAGTAATCCCACATATTTGGAGAGTGTTCAATCTCATGATTTTTTTTATAAAAGTGGGCTTGGAGAGGTCATGAGTTTATTTGATGATAATCCCACTATTTTGTAAGAGTGTCAACTTTGCATGCATGTGGATCATGTTGAGAATATTTTATGTGATAGTTATATTGTTGAATTTCATTATGATCCTACATGTAATTATTATGAGAGAGGAAAATATGGTTGTAGAAATTTTCATGTTACTAAATTACCTCTCCTTATGTTGAGATTGCTATTGTTCCTTTCTTCTTCCTTGCATATGCTAGTTTTTTCTTGCCTTGATAATTTGTTTGCTTATAAGATGCCTATGCATAGGAAGTATTTTAGACTTAGATGTGTTTTTCACATACTACATGATGCTCTCTTTGTGTTTCAATTGCTGTCTTTCATGTGAGCATCATCGAAATTATCAATGCCTAGCTAAAAGGCTTTAAAGAAAAGCGCTTGTTGGGAGACAACCCAATAGTTTCCTTGCTGTTTTCAATAAATAATTCATATAGCCTCTGGTTATATGTGTTTTTGTGTTTTAATTAGTGTTTGTGACAAGTAAGACCTTTGGGATGGCTTACTGTTATAGTTGGTTCGATCTTCCTGAAAAACAAGAACTTTTGCGCTAGGGAAAATAATACTCATTTTTACCAGAAGCACGATAAAATTCTGATTCTTTTTGTATAAGTTCAATATAAAAATTGCCTCTGTTTTCCTATTTTTCAGAATTTTTTGGAGTTACAGAAGTGTTCGAGAGTTATAGATTACTACAGACTGTTCTATTTTTGACAGATTCTATTTTCTATGTGTTTTTGCTTATTTTGAAAAATCTATGGGTAGTATCGGGGGGTATGAACCATGGAGAAGTTGGAATACAGTAGCTATTACACCAATATAAATAAATAATGAGTTCACAATAGTACCATAAGTGGTGATTTATTTTCTTATACTAACGGATCTCACGAGATTTTCTGTTGAGTTTTGTGTTATGAAATTTTCAATTTTTGGGTAAAGATTTGATGGACTATGGAATAAGGAGTGGCAAGAGACTAAGCTTGGGGATTCCCAAGGCACCCCAAGGTAATATTCAAGGACAACCAAGAGCCTAAGCTTGGGGTTGGCCTGGAAGGCATCCCCTCTTTCGTCTTCGTCTATCGGTAACTTTACTTGAGGCTATATTTTTATTCACCACATGATATGTGTTTTGCTTGGAGCGTCTTATATGATATGAGTCTATTCTTTTTAGTTTGCCACAATCACCCTTCCTCTACACACCTTTTGAGAGGGACACACATGTTTTGTGATTTATTAGAATACTCTATGTGCTTCACTTATATATTTTGAGCTATGCAATTTTGCTCTAGTGCTTCACTTATATCTTTTTAGAGCACGACGGTGTCATGCTTCACTTATATTATTTTGAGAGTCTCTCAAAATAGCATGGTAATTTCCTTTGGTTATGAATATAGTCCTAATATGATAGACATCCAAGAGGGATAAAACTTTCATATAAAGTGCATTGAATACTATGAGAAGTTTGATTCTTTATGATTGTTTTGAGATATGAGGATGGTGATATTGGAGTCATGCTACTGAGTAATTGTGGATTGTAGAAATACTTGTGTTAAAGTTTGTGATTCCCGTAGCATGCACATATGTGAACCGTTATGTGATGAAGTCGGAGCATTATTTATTTATTGATTGTCTTATGAGTGGTAGTCGGGGACGAGCAATGGTCTTTTCCAACCAATCTATCCCCCTAGGAGCATGCGCGCAGTACTTTGTTTCGATGACTAATAGATTTTTGCAATAAGTATGTGAGTTCTTTATGACTAATGTTGAGTCCATGGATTATACACACTCTCACCCTTCCACCATTGCTAGCCTCTTAAGTACCGCACGATTTTTGCCGGTACTATACACCCACCATATACCTTCCTCAAAATAGTGACGATACCTACATATTATGGCATTTCCATAGCCATTCCGAGATATATTGCCATGCAACTTCCACCGTTCCATTTATTATGACACGCTTCATCATTGTCATATTGCTTTGCATGATCATGTAGTTGACATCGTATTTGTGGCAAAGCCACCATTCATCATTTTTTATACATGTCGCTCTTGAGTCATTGCACATCCCAGTACACCGCCGGAGGCATTCATATAGAGTCATATTTTGTTCTAGTATCAAATTGTAAGTAAATAAAAGTGTGATGATCATAATAGGGCATTGTGCCATGTGAGGGAAGGATGATGGAAGCTATGATTCCCCCACAAGTCGGGATGAGTCTCTGGACTTTACAAAAAATAAAAGAGGCCAAAGAAGCCCACCAAAAAATGAGAGGAAAGAGAGAAGGGGCAATGTTACTATCCCTTTTACACACTTTTGCTTCAAAGTAGCACCATGATCTTCATGATAGAGAGTCTCCTATGTTGTCACTTTCATATACTAGTGGGAATTTTTCATTATAGAACTAGGCTTGTATATTCCAACGATGGGCTTCCACAAATTTCCCTAGGTCTTCGTGAGCAAGCAAGTTGGATGCACACCCACTTACTTCCTTTTTGAGCTTCCATGAACTTATAGCACTAGTGCATCCGTTGCATGGCAATCCCTACTCACTCACATTGATATATATTGATGGGCATCTCCAAAGCCCGTTGATACGCCTAATTGATGTGAGACTATCTCCATCTTTTTGTCTTCTCCACAACCACCATATTCTATTCCACCTATAGTGCTATATCCATGGCTCACGCTCATGTATTGCATGAAAGTTGAAAAGGTTTGAGAACATCAAAAGTATGAAACAATTGTTTGGCTTGTCATTGGGGTTGTGCATGATTTGAATACTTTGTGTGATGAAGATGGAGCACAACCAGACTATATGATTTTGTAGGGATAACTTTCTTTGGCTATGTTATTTTGAGAAATCATGATTGCTTTATTAATATGCTTGAAGTATTATCATTTTTATGTCAATATTAAATTTGTGTTTTGAATCTTATGGATCTGAACATTCATGCCAAAATAAATAAGAATTACATGGATAAATATGTTAGGTAGCATTCCACATCAAAAATTCTGCTTTTATCATTTACCTACTCGAGGATGAGCAATCATTAAGCTTTGGGATGCTTGATACGTCTCCAACGTATCTATAATTATTTATTATTCCATGCTATTATATTATCTATTTTGGATGTTTTATATGCATTAATATGCTATTTTATATTGTTTTTGGGACTAACCTATTAACCTAGAGCCTAGTGCCAGTTTATGTTTTTTCCTTGTTTTTAAGCTTCACGGAAAAGGAATATCAAAGGGAGTCCGTACGGAATAAAACTTCCGTGATGATTTTTCTTGGACCAGAAGAAACCCAAGAGACTTGGAGTGCAAGTCATAAGAGCCATGAGGCAGCGGCAAGGGTGGAGAGCGCGCCCAGGTGCTAGGGCACGCCCCCTACCTTGTGGCCCCCTCGGTGACCCCCTAAACTAGATCTTCCTCCTATATATTCACATATATTCCAGAACCACCAGAAGCATCCATGAAAACACTTTTCCACCGCCGCAACCTTTTGTTACCGTGAGATCCCATCTTGGGGCCGTTTTTAGCGTCCTTCCGGAGGGGGATTCGATCACGGAGGGCATCTACATCAACCCTATTGCCCTTCTGATGAAGCGTGAGTAGTTTACCACAGACCTACGGGTCCATAGCTAGTAGCTAGATGGCTTCTTCTCTCCCTTTGATTCTCAGTACCATGTTCTCCTCGATGTTCTTGGAGATCTATCCGATGTAATCTTCTTTTGTGGTGTGTTTGTCAAGATCCGATGAATTGTGGACCAGCTTATCTATGAATATTATTTGAATCTTCTCTGAATTCTTATATGCATGGTTTGATATCTTTGTATTTCTCTTCGAATTATCGGTTTGCTTTGGCCAACTAGATTGGTTTTTCTTGCAAAGGGAGAGGTGCTTAGCTTTGGGTTCAATCTTGCGGTGTCCTCACTCATTTGACAAAGTAGTGGTAGCAAGGCACGTATTGTATTGTTGCCATCAAAGATAAAAGGATGGGGTTTACATCATATTGCTTGAGTTTATTCCTCTACATCATGTCATCTTACTTAAAGCCTTACACTATTCTTTATGAACTTAATACTCTAGATGCAGGTAGGAGTCGGTCGATATGTGGAGTAATAGTAGTAGACGCAGGCAGGAGTCGGTCTACTTGACATGGACGTGATGACTATATTACTGATAGCACATTCATTCATATAGTATTTCAAGACTTTTTGCATAACAAATCAAACCTATGACCACAGTTTTTACTTATAAAGTATTCATTCTTATAGAAATATTCCTATTATGATATTTTTACAACAGTTATTCATTGCAGGACTGGTGCGTTTAGGTACCCAAACTACATCGACAGTGTTTACAACCTTCAAGCTAGGGATCATCTTGTGCAAAAAATAGAACTAGAAGGGGCGAACTGAAAAGAACCAAGGACTTGCGCACCTAGTCAGACAAAGAAGAAGAGATGTTTGCTCGTGCGCATGAGAGCTAGTCTTGCGCGACCAGCCAGACGCATGTCTGATCCCACGCGCAAGGCCACAAGAGAGCAGAGGAGTAGAGGGGTCGAAGGAAAGAAAACCACCTGGGCCGACTGCCTTTTCCTCTACTCCTCCTCGCTGCCCTCCAGGGTGCTCACCAACCACCGGATCTACAGCAACGCAGAAAATAGGGGATTGAGGGGAACGAGAGGGAGAACCAAATTGAGGGTTTCGGGAGGATTGCGGTGTGACTAATCCACCGCGAGGCCTCTCCTTCCTGACCTTCAACCTCTGCTGCTTCTCTTCATCACCGACGTTCGCGTTGCTCTGCTCCAACTCCGACGACCGTCGCTACAGCATGTCCTCGACACCAATAGTGGGACGCTGGACCCCTGGTGGTGCTCTACTCCGTGTGGTCGGCTGACCTCCTGCGAAGGCCTCCACAATTACTTCTCAAGGCCGGGTCCTCCGCTGCTGATCTTCACCAAGATTTCTTCACCATGTTGTAGTTCTACCCCCAAGGATCCTCTGCTGCTACTCTTCTTTGCCTGCAACATCTACAGCTTCAAATCGAAGATCATCAAGACCCATAGGCCCTGAACCTCCCTCTTCTCTTGTTCATGTTCTCTAAATATATGCACTATTGGGTCTGAAATTTACTCTGTTACCTATGCACCTTTGCTGAACCCTCATGTATCCTTGCTGAATTGTTGTGACCCTTTGCTGGATATTAAGTTAGTAGTTATTCTCCTGTGAGCTGCTGTCACTTTATTTGGTCGCATGAGTTGTGTGTGATGTCTGAACTATCTTCCATGTGCTAGTGTTACTTGTCTGATTGATTACAAGAAAATCACTAAAAAGTGACAGTCCTATTTATGAACCCTTTACCTTTGCTGCATATTATTTTGTTTTACCTTGTCCAGTGGCTGCTTGTTGTCACTACAGTTTGATTCATCTGTTCAGTTGTTCTGAATGTTTCGAATGTGTGCTTCGAAGTTCTAGATCCCTGTGGAGAAAACGACATCCATAGTTTGGGCGCAAAAACCCTGCTATATTACTTCTGATCAATTTTGGCGCCGTTGCCGGGGATCTAAATTTCATTATCACATTAGTAGAAGCAGATCAGGATTTATTTTAGGTCGATTCCGTAGTATTGTTGGCATATAACCATTGCCTAACATTGGCTGCAGTTTTGAGAAAACTAGCATGTGTCAATTTCAGGAACTTTACAGGAAATTGCCTTATGTTACAATCTGAAGAAAGTTCACTAGAGCCATTTGATCCAGAAATTGAAAGGACTTTATTGAGAAGTAGAAGAGAGAATCAAACATGGCTTCAAGTTGCCGAAACTTTGCAAGATCAAGAAGAACAAAAGATGCCTGATCCAGTACCTTTGCTCAGGGACTTGTGGATCCCAAGAGATCATGGGATACTAGGAGAAATGGTGCAACCAATTATTTAGGCAAACAATTTTGAATTGAAGCCTACTCTGATTAACATGGTACAACAGTCCAGATTTGGTGGAACAGCTTTAGAAGACCCACATGAGCATATAAGGACTTTCTTGGAGTATTGTAACACCCTCAAGCAAAATGGAGTTTCACCGAGTGCTATCAGATTATCACTATTCCCATTTTCCTTCAGAGATGGAGCAAGAGTATGGCTTCACTCATTGCCTAAACATCTCAAGGATACTTGGGAGACTTTATTGCAGACATTTCTTGAGAGATACTTTCCACCAACAAAAACTTCTGAATACAGGGACAAGTTAACAAGGTTTACTCAATATGAGGGAGAAAGTTTGTATGACGCATGGCCAAGATTCAACTCTTTAATCAGAATGTGTCCTCATCATGGTTTCGAAAGATGGTTGGTGTTACAAACCTTTTACAAAGGACTGTCCACTCAGACCAGAGCTTTTGTCAATTCTGCTACTAGAGGAGGAATCATGAACAAAACCCTTGATGAAGCATTTGCATTGATTGGAAGTATGGCGTCTCATCATTTCCAATGGTCAAGTGAAAGAGCAATAGCACCACCACATCCTGGTGTGTATAATGTGTCTGCAAATGATAGCATGGCGACTCAGATTGACATCTTGAAAAAGAAGATGGATAGTATCATGTCAAATTGCATCGGTACATCTGTAGCTTCAGTAAGTGTGCCTCAAATGTATGATGTATGTGGCCAAGCAGGTCATCCTTCAACATAATGTACCTTCTATTCAGCAATCGGATCATCGGTTTCAGAAGTAATTTATGCCCAAAGTCAAGGTCCATTCTCAAATAGCTACAATCCTTCTTGGAGGAACCATCCAAACTTGTCGTACAAGAACAATCAGTCATATGCAAGTGGATCGACAATACAAGGAAATCGACCACCAAATCATCCAAGTCAATTTCAAATGCCGAGGCAGAATGAACAACAAAATGTTCAGTCAAATGGAATGGAGGAAATCATGAAGATGCAGTTGGAATTGATGAACAAGATGACAAATGAAGTTAATGGCTTAAAAGATTCTGTTAAGATGCTTGTGAGCAAAATGGATAGTATGGTGGGAGAAAATGAAGCAAGGCTGCCTACTCAACCAATTCCAAACCCGAAAGCTCACTGTGGGGCAATATCTTCAGTTGATGCAGTGACTGCAAGGAGTGGAGTTATGATAGGACCATTACTTCATATTCCGAAGACATATGTGCCTCCTGCTATGAGGCCAAGTTCATCTGGAACTCCACATTCAACATCATCAGAGAAAAAAAAGGAGAAAGAAGTTGATTACCGAATTGAAACTGAAGTCGAATTTCCTGGTTTTCAAACAAGAGCTGAGCCTTTGCTAGAGGAAGCAATAACAACCAATAACATTCCCTTTCCTGAGAGGTTCAGCAAACCCAAAGATGACAAGCAATTTGCCAAATTTTTGGGAACTATGAAAGGAGTTCAGATTACTATTCCTATTCTTGAAGCTGTCTTGCATGTTCCGATGTATGCTAAATATTTCAAGGAATTATTAACAAAGAAAAGAAGCATGTCTGAGCCAGAAGTTGTAACTCTATCAAAGGAATACAGTTTAATAATTCAGAATTCCATGCCTGAAAAATTGGATGATCCAGGAAGTATTTGTGTACCATGTGTGATTGGAAACAAAACTTACAGTGCTCTGTGTGACTTGGGATCAAGTGTTAGTGTGTTACCACATTCAGTTAGCAAAAGGATGTTCTTGGGAGAATTAAATCCAACATCCAAAACTCTTCAGTTAGCCGACAGAACATATAGGAGACATGTTGGAATTCTTGAGGATGTTCCAATCAAATTTGGGAAGTTTGCTTATCCGGTTGACTTTGTAGTGCTAGATATGGAGGACAAGAGTGAGGTTGTGATTCTTGGAAGACCATTTTTGGCCACAGCTGGTGCACTTATTGATGTCCAAGAAGCTAAATTGAGCTTGAGGTTTGGAAATGAAAAGGTGGAGTTTGACATGAAGCATGCAACACATGTTCCGCAAAGAGAAAAACACTGCTACAAAATTGATACATTACAGAAATGTGTGGAAGAAGGTTATGAAGAGAGGTATGGAAGTAATTGTTGTGAAGTAGTTGAGGAGGACAATAGTGAAATTAGATATGAGGAAATCAGACCTGTGAGCATGTTGGAAAGTAGTGCAAGACCATTAGAGAAGATGCAACCAAGGCAAATAGAAATGAAACTACTTCCAGAAAGTTTGAAGTATGCATGCTTAGACAATGAAAACCAGTGGACAATTATCGTAAACGACAAGTTGATGGAAATGCAAATAAAAGGGCTTCAAGTAGTTTTGCAAAAGTACAAGGATGTTATTGGATATTTGATTGATGATATGAAAGGGATAAATCCTGCTGTCTACTCTCATAGGATTTACTTGAAAGAAAGTAGTGTGCAAATTAGAGAAAGTCAAAGAAGGTTAAATCCCCATTTGCAAGAGGTTGTCAAAAAGGAGATTCTTAAATTGCTCTCTACTGATATCATATACCCAATTTCGAACAACGAGTGGGTGAGCCCCATTCACATGGTGCCCAAAAAGGGAGGAATAACTGTTATTGAAAATGAACAAGGGCAAACAATTCCTAGTAGGACTGTCACAGGGTGGAGAATGGTCAATGACTTCAGAAAGTTAAATGAAGTAACAAGGAAGGACCATTTTCCTTTACCTTTATTGACCAAATGCTGGAAAGGCTTGCTGGGCATGAATATTTCTGCTGCTTAGATGGGTATTCAGGATTCTTGCAAATCCCAATTCACCTGGATGATCAAGATAAAACAACTTTCACTTGCCCATACGGAACATTTGCTTACAAAAGACTAGCTTATGGACTTTGTAATGCACCCCCAACTTCTCAATGGTTTATACTCTCTATATTCTCTGATATGATAGGAATCAAAGTGGAGGTGTTCATAGATGATATTACAGTCGTTGGAAAAAGTTATGAAGATTGCTTGAATAATCTAGCAGCAGTTCTTCAGAGGTGTTCAGAACACAATCTAGTCCTAAACTCGGAGAAGTGTCAGTTTCTCGTTAGGGAAGGAATTATTTTGGTACATTTGGTATCTAAAAGAGGAATTGAGGTTGATCAAGAAAAAGTTGAAGTAATATCAAAACTTCCACCACCTGTAAATCTGAAGGGAGTGAGGATCTTTTTGGGACATGCTAGGTTCTATAGAAGATTCATAAAGGATTTCTCCAAGATAGCCAAACCCCTCACTAATCTCCTAAACAATGATGTCAAGTTCAACTTTGATGTAGAATGTGAAAAATCCTTCAACTTGCTGAAGGAAGCATTGGTCACTGCTCCAGTAGTCCAACCCCCTGACTGGGAATTACCATTTGAGATAATGTGTGATGCAAGCGACTTTGCTGTAGGTGCAGTACTTAGACAAAGAAAAGGAAAAGATTTGCATGTAATATACTATGCTAGCAAAACACTTGATGATGCTCAAGCTAATTACACAACCACCGAAAAGGAGTTGTTGGCAGTAGTGTATGCCTCTGACAAATTCAGGCAATATCTTGTGGGATCTCATTGTGTAGTTTACATAGACCACGCTGCAACAAGATATTTACTCGGCAAGAAAGAAGCCAAGCCAAGATTAATTAGATGGATACTCTTGCTTCAAGAATTTGATGTGGAAATCAAGGACAAGAAAGGAGCTGAAAATGTTGTGGCAGATCACTTGTCGAGATTGCAAAACAATGTAGTAGACTCCTTACCTATCAATGATGTTTCACCAGGGAGGAATCTTATGCAAGTGACTAGTATACAAAACTATACACCATGGTATGAAGATATAGTTAATTATCTAGTTTGTAACAAAGTTCCTACAGATTTTGGTTATCAAAAGAAGAAGAAGAAATTCCTATCAGATATGAAGCACTTGTTTTGGGATGAACCTTACTTATTCAAGCATTGTGGTAATGGTATTGTTCAAAGATCCTTGCCGGAAAGTGAAACTAAAAGTGTGATCTATCATTGCCATTCATCCCCTTATGGAGGTCATGCAAGTACTCGAAAGACTCAAGCAAAAATTTTGCAAGCAGGATTTTATTGGCCAACTTTATTCAAGGATGTACATTCCTATATTGAAGCTTGTGATCCTTGTTAGAGAACTGGAAAGATTTCAAAAAGGCAAGAGATGCCCCAAAAAGGAATTATTTAAGTAGAGCTCTTTGATGTTTGGGGAATTGATTATGTTGGACCCTTGCCATCATCAAAAGGGTACAAATACATATTGGTGGCAGTGGACGATGTGTCAAAATGGTTGAGGTTGTGCCAACCGTCAATGCTGATTCCAAGTCAGTTTGCAATTTATTCAAGCAAGTGATCTTTCCAAGATTTGGTGTGCCACGGATTGTTATCAGTGATGGAGGAACACATTTCAACAACTCCCAACTAGAATCTCTCTTAGCAAAATATGGAGTTCGTAATCACAGAATTACAACTCCATATCACCCACAAGCAAACAGACAAGTGGAGCTGTCTAATAGAGAAATAAAGGCTATCCTCGAGAAGGTAGTATCAAAGTCAAGGTCTGATTGGGTACTGAAATTACCAGACTGTAACACCCTCGATGCGGCTATATCTCCCACATGTCGAAGCATGACTTAGAGGCATAACCGCATTGAAAGCAATGTCGCAAGTGAGGTAATATTCACACGACCAATGTAATACATAAGGGAAAAAGATACATAGTTGGCTGACAATCGCCACTTCACACAATTACAAGAATATAGCATTACAACAACCAGATACAATCAAGGTCCTACTACGGAACCAAAATAAAAGAAGACTACCCCAAATGCTACACAGATCCCCGATCGACCCCAACTGGGCTCCACTACTGATCAA
Source organism: Triticum urartu (assembly GCF_003073215.2). Taxonomy (NCBI): domain Eukaryota; kingdom Viridiplantae; phylum Streptophyta; class Magnoliopsida; order Poales; family Poaceae; genus Triticum; species Triticum urartu. Next base: position 128,697,037 of record NC_053022.1, read on the forward strand.
CTAGAAACGGAAATGACACAAAGGATAAGATCTTCAACGAGCTCCTCCTTGAGCTTGGTTGTGTCACCTGCACGGTATCATCGGCACCTGCAAACTGGTTTTGGAAGTATATGTGAGTCACGGGGACTCAGCAATCTCACACCCTCGCGATCAAGACTATTTAAGCTTATGGGTAAGGTAAAAAGGTATGAGGTGGAGCTGCAGCAAGCGACTAGCATATATGGTGGCTAACATACGCAAATGAGAGCGAGAAGAGAAGGCAAAAGCACGGTCGAGAATCTATGATCAAGAAGTGATCCTAGAGCAACCTACGTCAAGCATAACTCCAACACCGTCTTCCCGGATCCTGCCAAGAAGAGACCATCACGGTTATACACACGGTTGATGTATTTTAATTAAGGTCAACTTCAGGTTTTCTACAACCGGACATTCACAAATTCCCATCTGCCCATAACCGCGGGCACGGCTTTCAAAAGTTCAAATCCCTGCAGGGGTGTCCCAACTTATCCCATCACAAGCTCTCATGGTCAACGAAGGATAATCCTTCTAGTGGGAAGACCCGATCAGACTCGGAATCCCGGTTACAAGACATTTCAACAATGGTAAAACAAGACCAGCAACACCGCCCGAATGTGCCGACAAATCCCGATAGGAGCTGCACATATCTCGTTCTCAGGGCACACTCAGATGAGCTCCCCATACAACTAAAACAAAACCTCGAGTTTCCCCGAGGGGGCGCTGCACAGGGCTCTAGTTTGGACCAACACTCAGAGGAGCACTGGCCCGGGGGGTAAAATAATGATGACCCTCAGGAGCGCGACTCCCAAGGGAAAAGAAAAGGCTAGGTGGCGAATGGTAAAACCAATGTTGGGCATTGCTGGAGGAGTTTTATTCAAGGCGAACTGTCAAGGGGTTCCCATTGTAACCCAACCGCGTAAGGAACGCAAAATCTGGGAACATAACACCGATATGACGGAAACTAGGGCGGCAAGAGTGGAACAAAACACCAGGCATAAGGTCGCGCCTTCCACCCTTTACCAAGTATATAGATGCATTAATTAGATAAGATATATTGTGATATCCCAACATAATATCCATGTTCGAAACATGGAACAAACTCTAATCTTCACCTGCAACTAACAACGCTATAAGAGGGGCTGATCAAAGCGGTAACATAGCCAGACAATGGTTTGCTAGGACAAGGTGGGTTAGAGGCTTGGTTTAACAATATGGGAGGCATGATAAGCAAGTGGTAGGTATCGCAGCATAGGCATAGCAAAAGAGCGAGCAACTAGCAAGCAAAGATAGAAGTGATTTCGAGGGTATGGTCATCTTGCCTGAAATCCCGCAAGGAAGAAAAAACGAGTCCATGAAGAAGACAAACGTACGTAGTCGAATGGGTCCTCACAAACGCGACATTATCGGAACCAACCCGAAGAAGCAACACCAGAAAGAAGCACACAACATAGTAAACAACCACCACATAAACATGGCATGATGCACAACCAAATATTATGCATGTCCGGATTAATGAGGCTTGGCATGGCAAAGTGCGCAAGCAATCCTACAAATTAAGTGGTGCTCAATATGCAACGAGTTGCATATTGACGAAACACCACGACAAGTTATTTAGTTCGATCTCGTTTATGTACCCAACAATATTAAATATTGTTAAACATGGAAAGAGGGAGAAGCAAAGTAAAACTACCTATCTAGTCAAGTTTAAATGAGGCCGGAAGCAACGAACAACAATTCCAGAAAATCCTCATATGCATTGCTTAGGTTTGGTACTGTTCTGCCCTAAACACAATTTTAGGGTTGTTAAACATGCAAAGAAAGGTCACCATGTTAAACTAGGCATTTTTCTACCCCATTTACATATAAAGATTATTAGAAACCGAGCTACGGTTAATTAGTTATGGAATAAATCATTTTAACATCGCATAGGAGCAAATTTAAACAAACATCATTTTAGACATTTTAAACATGGATGAAAGTGGCATATAATTAACCTACACATAATTCTAAGCATTTTTCATATATAATTCATTTTAGTATGATGCACGGTTGATGAGTTTTTATATGCAAGAAGTGCAAGGGTTTTTCTGCAAATCTGTAAATCCCTGGTTAAATGCTAAATTTGCAGAACTGGGAAAAAACCCTACACGGGCCGAAACTAAAACTGGAGCAGTCCCAACAAAAGAAAGACAAAGGGGCACTGGGGCTCTCTCACCATGGGCCAAGCCCAGACGGTGGAAGAGGCAGGCCGGTGGGTGTTGGCTGGGCCTGACACGGCCTCGGCGGAAACGGCTGGCGGCTTGGGCACCGACGCGGTCAACGCACTGGCACCAATTCAATCGGCTTTAGACAGGGGCGAAGCGGAGCAGGAGGCAGAACTTGGCGCTCGATGCAGAGACTTCGCGGGCGCAGGATCGGGTGAAGCAAGGGGAGGTTTCGGCCGGTCGGAATCCGGCTGTGGAGACGTGTTGGCGTCGAGGTGCGGCGGCGCTCGCGAGGTCCGGCGAGGACACGTCTTGAGGCGGAGCGGGGCACCAGAGGAGGCAAGCAACGACGCCGGCTTGGACGGCACGAGGCTGAAGATGGCGGGGCGCGATGCGGGGCAGGGGCTGAACTCCGGCTCCTCGACGCGAAGACCACCGGCATGACAACGGAGCTTGGCGAGGCGGCAACTCCGGCGGGCGATGCGGTCAACGGGCTGCAGGCGCGGGCTTCTCCTTGGCGGTGGCAGCGTGAAACCGAGGACAATGGACGCCGGCTTGGGGCGAAGCAGAGGAAGCGGGTCCGGGTCGAGAGGTCGATGTGGAGCTGCTGGGTGGCTGTCCATGGACGGGCAGTGTCGGCTGCGCGGTCTACGCTCGGAGCAGAGCGACGACGCGAGGAGGCGAGGCCGAGCTCTCCTGCTCGGGGCCTCGGGCAGGCGCACAACGGGCTCACTGGGATGGGGCGGCGCTAGGAAGAGGAGGACGCCGGCGAGCTTGCTCCCGAACGAGGTGGCCATGGCGGGGCATGCTCCTATGGTGGCGATGAAGATGGGCGGCGGTGCTCCTGCTCAAATAGCAACAGGGGCCGAGAGATGAGAGGAGGGGGACCGCGAAGAAAGAAAAGGAGGGAGAAAGAAGAGAGGACCGACGAGGGTGAGGTGGCCCTCTGGTGGCCTGCCTGGCCGGGATGGTCGTCGGCGGGTCACCGGCGCGGCGGTTGGGTCGATACAGGAGTGAGCGGGGGCTCCTCCTCGAGCAAACGTGCTCGAGCAGAAGAGGGAGGCGGCGCTAAGCACCAGGTGACTAGCTCGGAAGACTAGGAGAAGGTTGGTGGCGGCGGATCTGGAAACTGGGGGTGATTGGTGGGTTTGGATCGGGAGCAATCCCGAGGCGGAGAGGACTGGCGGCGGCGACTAGGAGGATTTGGAAGATGGGACAACTCTCCTAAAATCTATTTGGACTGATATTTATAGCAGATGGATTTGGGAAGGGGCTACCTTGTCTCTCCGATCGAAATCGGATGTTCGAGAGAAAAAGAATAGGTAGGGAGTCCAAATAATAAAACGGTGGTATTTTGTAGATGTTTGGGGATGATCCGGACCCAACGGTGACGACTGTCCGGGTCTGGTCCGGGAAAGTTTCGGACGCGCGCGCGAGGAGGGCCGCGGGCTGACGAGAGAGGTTAGGTTAGGCCTGGCGGTAGGTAGTGGACTTTGCAGACGGTCTCGAGCTGAGAGAAAAGAAAAGAGAGAGGCCCGGCGACGTTTTCCAGAGACCGAAAACGTCCGACGATAGACCGGCTATACTGCCGCTATAGTTATCCGTTGGGGCATCAAACGATCTCCGAATGCGATGAAACTTGACAGGCGGTCTATCTACACTATAATAAGACCACACGTCAACTCTCATCCCATTCTGAGAACATTTTCCAGCCACTTATAAAATACTATTTCGGACATGCCGCGGGCGCGTGCAAGTGTTGTTGGGCACATAACGGACAACGGAGAGAACTCAGAGAACCCGGACGAATGCAAGTTTTAAAACATGATGATGCAATGCACATGATGACATGATAAGATGCAACACGCAAGCAAATGACATGGCAACAACAGCGAATAACAGGAAGACACCTGGCACATCGGCCTCGGGGCGTTACAACACTCCACCACTACGAGAGGATCTTGTCCCGAGATCTAGAATGGTACCGGAGGGCAAACGGAAGAGAAAGAGAAGAGGTAAAATTAAGTTGCTTCTTTGACAAACGAGTGAGACCAAAGAACCTTGAAAAGGTTAAGCCATTCGGGAAAAGAATACAATGGAGATGACAAAGCTGAAAACACTCTGTTAGAAAAGAGGAACAAGGGAGAACAACTTCGGGCAGCACTCCGATTGAAAAGAAAAGGAATTGAATAAGAACTTGGTAAGAAGAGGAGATACTTGACGAAATCACAACGTACTGCCTCCGGAACAAAAGAATAGACGATAAATAATTGAAATAGGAGAATGGAGAAGAAAATGCCAACTTCTGCCACAAAAGAGCTTGAAGATCACCCTTCCAAGAAAGTTAAACGGAGTTCTTGGAAAACCAACAACGAAAAGATTATGCTTGTTGTGGGCTTATGGAAAACATCTCAAATTATGAGGTGCCCCCCTGCCACTCACGGGAAAAAGAATTGGATTGATATGAACGAGGAGACGAGAAACTTATTTCACCGCTAGGATAAAAGAAGAACTTGGGTCATTTATGAGCACCACAGATAGCAACAATCCTTAGGGAAGGCTTTAGGTGAAATATAACCCAAGATAAATCCAACGAAGAGGTTGATGGATTTAAAATATCTCATTCTTAACAACCTGTGAATCATGAAACATGAACTCAAATTATCAAGAATGACATAATACCACCTCCAATGACACGGAAGAAAGAATTTCACTCCAGATAGCAAGATGAAGAATGTTTGAGCTCCTCTGAAAAGAATCTCGATGAACACTTCGAGAATGAATTAACTCCTTGCTGAACCATCATGTAGAGCCTCCATGAAGAACTCTGGTAAAGAATGATCAAACGAAAGGAAAGAGAAGTTGAAAACATAAGGTGAAACCTTGTAATGATTTAGATGGATCTCCGTGATGACATAATTGAGAGAGCTTGGAACTCCAGGAAAGAAAAATATGACACAATTGAAAACCGAGAACTTGATGAGCCTCCGGAATACGGAATTGAGTTTACTCGATGAAACAAAAATAAGAATTACATTATGCTTATCTTTCACCAATTTAATTGATGACAAGCAACGGATTTGGCATACTACTTATTCTCGTAGAAAGGATTAATATAGATATTGCATAAATTTGAGAAGGTCTTCGACGAACCACCGGTAGGATGAAAGAATGAATGAATCGATACAAAAACAAAGGAAGAGAAATCTTGAACGAGCCACCGGTAAGAATTAGAGAACAAATGAGGATACTTGAGGGGATTTAGATACAAATGAACGAATAAAATATGAACTGATTAGAGAACACTTGAGTGATGGACCGGTAAGATTAGGAGAATGTTAGCTGAAAACTGGAATGAATAATCCCGAAATGATGGCCTTCAGAGAATCAAACCGAGAAGACTCCTGAATTACTCCGGATGGGTGAAAAAGAATTCTGACAATCAAAAATAATTATGAGAGGATGGCAACAAGCTCGAATGACGAATCTTGAAGAGAATGGAGCAAGATTGAAAGAAGAATCTTCTTCGGTCTTCAAAATCCAAGAATGACGACGAGAAACACCACCATGAATTATTTAGACATTTTGGAAGAATCAAAAACGAAGAGGTTGAGCCAACGATGAAAAGATTTGACAGATCTTGGAGAAGACATTTGACTGATGATAATTTATTCTTACGTCAAACTTTAAAAGATTTGAGAATAGCTCCGGTAAAATAAGAGGAGTCAGGTAAGATCCTGGAAAAAGACCTGTGGGTTAGGGGCCACTCAAAGAAACACCGTTGAAAAGGTCGCTTGGAAGATAGATTGCACCGGTTGAATTAAAATACTTGAATGAGAGAACATCCTCGAAAGATCTTGAACGAATGTAGAGTGGAAACATGAATCTTCGAGATATCTTTAGCTCTCCGGAACAATAGAATAGCGAGAAATGAATGAATATGAGGAGCACCAGCAAGAGGAGGTATTTTTAACGAGGAAAAAGGGATATGATCAACACCAAAAGCTTGAATTGGTCCATGGGAGAAGAAAAGAGAATGAATAATGATGAACTTGACATTCCGCTACTATTTTCCTGATATTCACCGGATAAGAATATTGACGGAAAAGAATGGAGAGGCTTCACATCAATAACATGATAGTTGAATAAGAAATCCGAATCCTTGAAGGAAAAAGGGTTGGGAGGGTGGGGAAAACAAAGACAACTTGGGACGGATGAAACAAACACCGTTGAGAAGAACTGATAATAGATCTTGCGAATGTTGACAAGATTGGATCCACTTGAAGAGAGACACGCCAGTTGAAAAAGAATTAACATGACAAACTCGATGATTCAAAAGGATTAGTATTCCCATAGGAATATGAGAACACCACTTAGACAAGGGATGGAATCAACATTTTACTTCGAAGCAACTCGAATACCACAACTCAAAACAAAACAAAGGATTGGCTTGCAGAATAAGCCGGAACAAACATATGATAGAGATTTCATCTGAAGTTTTCGTGGTGGGGCCTACACGGGCTCGATCGTAGAGCACCATCATGTACAAGGCAGTGCACATGACATACGAAGCGTCCCCAAGTCGGCAAAGCCAAGGACTCTTTAAGACACAACAAGACCACTGTAAAACCAACCATGAATAGGCGGACCACTAGACGTCGAACCCCAATTTCATATCATACATATGTCGGAAAGATATCCTAAGAGCTACTTGATTTCCCACTTATAAACTCCCGAAATTTTCCGGTTATGCAATCAGGTGTTGGGGATATAGGGGAAGCATAATATCTCACCCAAAACTAGCAAATCCTACATCCAGCTGTATCCATCCTTCAACACATAACCAAGAAACCTTCGGAAATCATCTACCTCAACCTTCGAAAAGCATCTGTTATACAAGTTATGGCAATACTCCCAAACTCCCGCCCTAGTACTGGGTGGTGTCGGCGTTCTGGGAACGGGGGTCCCCAGACTTGCCTGCCTGCGGCCTGTGGCGTGGCTCAAAGGGGGGCCCAGCACGGCCTGTCTTCACCAACACAAACCCAAGACCCTCGTGAGGGGCCAAGCCTCGCGGGGCGGACGACGTGGAGCTTCCTCAGGCACGGCCTCGTCATGCTGGCTCATGAGGAGGCAGAGAGATCAAGGCGGGGTACCTCACGAGGTGCCCGTGACGCAAGCCATGACGACTCAGGGCGCCAGGCGGGTGCCAGCCCGCGCAGCGTCCTCCTTCCCTCTTTGGTGCAAAGGGGGCAAGCGCAGTCGCGGAGTACCGAGGCATCAGGCAAAGGTTGCCATTTCGGTGCAACGAGACCAAGACCAGGAGGACTACGAGACGGAGGTCACCATGGAGCCCAAGACGGCGTCATCACCAGAGCTTTGCACAGGCGAAGACTGCTTTTGTCAGGATAGCTGATACTTGCTGTCCCCCTTCAAATTAGCCCGCCATTGTTGGCTCCCTTCCCGCTCAATATTTGGGGAGAGGACCAGGGCCTCTATAAATAGGACTAGCCACCCCCAGGGTAGGGAGGATCGAGAATCAGCCAACCCAGAAACAAGCTGGGGTCGAAATCAGGGTCGGTCAGTTGGAGGAAAGCAGAGAGAGAGAAAAAGGTGACTGAACTCCACCGAGCAGTTCATCGCCCCAGCCAAGAACAGACCCTCGCGAGGCTGTTCTCCCTTGTATTGTTCATCATCATCAACCCAAGAGGCAATCCACCACACCACACACTGGAGTAGGGTATTACACCACAACGGTGGCCCGAACCAGTATAAACCATGTGTCTCTTGTGTTGTTCTTTCCTTAGTTTAGATCCTAGAATGGCGGAGGGGTGCAGGTAGGTAGGGGGCGAAATCTCCGCGCGCACCCTAGTGTTCGAACCTCAAGGGTCTACCGGAACCCGAAATCCGACATTTGGCGCGCCAGGTAGGGGTGCGCCGGAATTCGTCTTCCACCGCCCGTTCTCCTCCGACCATCACGCCCATGTCTGACGCTCGTCGGGCCCGCGCCGAGCGCCGGGCCGCACTCGCTTCCCGCGTCGCCCAGACGGCCCCTGTCGGCGGGCATCCACGCTGTTCCCCGTCACCTGCCGTCAACGCCGCCACCGGCCCGGCGGGGGATGGGCAGCAAGCATCGTCCCAGCATCCGTCCATGCGGCAAGACGGCCGCACCGCAACTCCCTCGCTCACCCCAGCTGGTTCTTCGTCCCGCGCGCTCCGCGCGCCCATGGAGGCTCGAGCTGCACTCATTGCCACAAACGAGCTCCTGCGCTACCGTCCCGTCTACGAAGAATGGCTCGACCGCGTTGCCGAGCTCGTTCGTGCCGCAGGGGGCTCTCCTGCGTCGTCCGTTCCACTGCACCGCACCCCGCCCCGCGTGGGCGACGAGGCTCCGGCAGCGCCCCGGCCGCCTCCTCCTCAAGAAGACGCCATGGCCCCAAGATGCGTGGCCCCTGGGCGGAACCCGCTCCGTCAGGCGCCAGCGCGGCAAGAGCAGAGCTGCCAGGAAGTCCCTCGCCCGCAAGAAGCTGCCCGGGCGCTCCCTGCTCCAACACGTCGCGACCATGCTCCTGCTCCCGCACATCAAGACCCCGCGCTGCTCCCAGCTGCAGCGCGTGGGGACATGCAAGACCAGGCTCTCCGTCACCCAAGGCCTCCCGTGGCCACAGCAGGCTGCCGCGCCTTCACCACCGAACTACGCAGCGTAGCGTGGCCCGGCAAGTTCAAGCCAGACCTGCCTCCTCGCTACGACAGCACGGCTGACCCTGCAGAGTTCCTCCAGCTCTACGAGCTAGGCATCGAAGCTGCCAACGAAGACGAGAAGATCATGGCGAACTGGTTCCCCATGGCACTCAAGGACGGGGCCCGCACCTGGCTCCTGAACCTGGCTCCAGGCACAATCTCCTCCTGGGAGGAGATGCGCACCCGCTTCATCGCCAACTTCCAAGGCACTCGCGACCGGCCACCCGCCGTGACCGACATGCGCCGCATCAAGCAACAGCCCAGGGAAACCCTGCAGAAGTACATCCAGCGCTTCAACAACGCACGCCTCAAGATTCCCAAGGTGACTAAGGAGGCCATCATCTCGGCCTTCTCCGACGGCGTGCGCGACGTCAAGATGAAGGAGGAGCTGGCGATGCATGAAGACCTGTGCACTTCCTTGGAGCTGTTCAACTTGGTAAACAAGTGCGCCAGGGCTGAGGAAGGGCGTCTCTCCCTCCTCGAGCTGCCTGCCGCGGACCCAGAAGCGAAGAAGCCCAAGGCCAAGGACGTGAAGCGCAAGGGGGCTGCCGTGCTCGCGGCAGAACCAGACACCAAGCGGGGCAGAGATCAGCCCGAACCCTCCAAGGGCAGCCGGTACTGTGTGTACCACGACCTCCACACCCACAACACCAACGAATGTCAAGAACTCCGAGCCGTGCGAGAAGGAAGGATCGGCCGTCGCCCCGACCGCAGTGACCGGGGCTACGGCCGAGGAGGAGGAAGAAACGCAGGACGCTGCGAAGACCGTGGGCCGCGCCAAGGGTGGCGCGACCAACCTCGCGAGGATCGCTGGCAAGACCCGCCTCACGAGAGAGGATGGAGGGATCAGCCTCGCGAGGGAGACTGGAGGGATCAGCCCAAGGCAACGTAGGCCTCCCACCGCTGCCGCCGCAGCCAAGGAGAAACGAGGACCGCCACCAGGACGAGGAGGCTGGGGGCTTCCAGGAGCCACGCGCGATCGCCTGCATCTTGGGCGGAGCACAAGCCCCAGCCTCTCAGTGCATCTTCAAGCAGTTGGCTTGCGAGGTGAATGCAGTCCTCCCCAGGCCCGAAGCCACGCGCCCCCTCAGGTGGTCGGCATGTGCCATCACGTTCAGCTCAGCAGATCAGCTCAAGTGTGCGGCTACAGCCGGAGTCCTCCCGATGCTTTGTTCTCCAATTATCAGCAACGTGGTGGTCACCAAGACCCTCATCGATGGAGGGCAGGGCTGAACGTCCTGTCCGTGGAGACGTTCAACAACCTCCAAGTGCCCTACAGCCAGCTTCAGCCAACCAAGCCATTCTCCGGTATCACTGACGGCTCCACGGTCCCGATTGAGCAGGTCCGCCTCCCTGTCACCTTTGGGGCACGCGACAACTACCGCACCGAGCTCATCGACTTCGACGTTGCTCACATTCGCCTGCCATACAACGCCATCCTTGGGTACCCAGCGCTGGCCAAGTTCATGGCCGTAACTCACCACGACTACAACGTCCTCAAGATGCCAGGAAGTGGCGGAGTCATCACGGTGCCCTGTGAAGAGAAGGACGCGGTGTGTTCCCTGGAACGAGCCTTTCAGGCCGCGTCACTGGAAGACCCGGATCGTGGAAGCAGGAGGCCTCCCGAGACCACCCCCAAGAAGAAGAAGACATCGTCCGGCCCGACCACTCAGGAGGCAGGCCCCTCTGGGCCCGCGCCTTCCCAGGGGGAGCCTCCCTCCATCGCATAGGAAAGCGTGCCCGGCGCCCTCCTCAGGCAGGGCTTGGGGGCTCTCCCCTGGAGGGCCACCGACCTGGCTAGGGTCATGAGGGAGGCGCTTGGGCACCACATGGAGGCATGTTTTGAAGCACGTTTCCCTCGAGAAGGAGCAAGGCAAGGAGATCCAGATCCTCAGGAGTTTGTCAGCAAGGCCATTCAGGAGCTACAGGAGGCAAGAGTCATGAAAGGCGGCCGCCGCTTGCCAGCAGTGGCCCCCCATACAGGCGAGGATGGTGGGCTGCGCGTCTGCATCGACATACCAGGGCTCAACCGGGTCGCCTCTCTGGAGCGCCTCTAGCCCTCGCGAGTGGGGCGCTGCGGAGGTCCACCCCACAGCTACGTTCGCATGCCTTACGGCTTGCCGAACGCGGCTGACGCATACCAGCGCCTCATGAGGGGCATCACAGAGGCACGAGAGGCCAGGCATCCCGCAGCCCTGGCAGAGATGGAGATGACCCGCGAGGAGCCGCCAGCGCCTCCGGAGCCTCCCGAGGCCCCTGGGCCTGGGGGCTCGTGAGGATCGGCTCCCGCAGCCCACCGAGCCTGCTACACCAACACCCCTTCATCCTCAACATCATCAGGTGACATCTTTCGAGTTTTACTTCCAGCTGGGAGCGCCCCCAGGGCTGCATTATTCCCAGGCCGTGTGGGTCCGTCCTTGCGGCGTGTATCCCTTTATTCCATGTTGTTAGCTTACCTTGTTGGGGGCGCCCCTCGGGCTGCATGACCCCCCCAAGTCGCTCGGGCCTGACCCAGTGATGTCCGCGTTCCCAACATCTCTTTGAACGAATCCACTCCTTCGCGGCTAATGTGTTTTACCCAGTTGCCTGCTCAGCTGACGCCAACTAACGAAGCTGCTCCCAAATGGCATGACGCTTGCGCATGGGTCCGTCCCTGCAATGCCGACAAACCTGGATGGCTGAGCTCTGGCTGCGGCAGCCCCGCATAGCGTCACCTCATCAAGCCTTCAGCGCCTCACTACCCCTCGGAAGCAACCCACGGCTGACCGTCAATTGTCATGGCAACCCTTTGCTTCTTCTATGATGGACCTGCAGGACCTTCCGAAGGAGCTGCGTCAGGCGAGGCCCTTGCGGTGTCTCCTTCGCTCTCGTCCGTGCGAACCGCTTGCACGTTAAAGGGGGGGGTGCCTGAGCATCGCGACTCGGGGCTCCTACTGGCTCTCCAGCCCTCACCCTCTGGCCTTGACCACGGCATCGCGACCTGGCATACCAGAGACGGCTGAGACTCGCTCGAGGGCCGGGACCCGAGGACGTAGAGCATAAAGGGGAGCAAAAGCGAGAGGGGAGAGATACACGAGGACGTCGCCAAGCAACCTCGCGCCTGCCGATGCACGGACCCGGCGACACACCAGGGAGCGGCCCCTTATCCTCGAGATAAGTCATCGCCCGGAAGTGCCAGCTACCGTGGCGCCATCCCCGCACCTAATGCTATCCCATGTTAGTGAAGCCGCTCTCCTTTCTCACCGAACGATGGCTGCTTGGGCGCCAAAGGGGACCTTCTGAGCATCGCGACTCAGGGGCTCTTACCGGACTCCGGGTCGCTCACCTCCTGGCCTTGACCACGGCATCGCGACCTGGCATACCAGCGACGGCTGAAGCCGCCTTGGGACTGGGACCTGTCGGCGCAGAGCACCAAGCCCTCGTGAGGTTCAAAAGGGAGGACTGAGCTAAGATGGAATGAGCAACTCGCGCAATTCTACGACAAGGGTTATATATACAAGACAAGATCACAGGCACCTTACAAGTCCCTACGGGACGCGTTTTTGATTCCTCACAGGGAACGGATCCTAAAGGGACACAAACTACGCACGTCCCTGCAAAAGACGCCATCATCAACAGTGGGCCGTCAAGCGCCGATGCCAACCCCATCCAGATCAGAGTCGGCGACGGCCTGACGAGCCCACCCTGCTCCAGGAGCGGCGCCGGCTCGGGTGCTCGTAGCTGTCGTCGCTCGTCTCCGGAGTCGCGAAGAGCTCCCCGGAGTCGCTGGAACCTCCGACGCCTCCACCGCCTCCACCGCCTGAGGAGCCTCCAAGGGAGTGGGTGGCATGCCCAGTCCTCATCACAGCAGGGCCCTGGCCACCTTCCCCGGGGCAGCACTCCAGCCGGCGCCCGCTCGCATCGAAGACCTTGAAGAGCATCACCGAAGCACCATCATAGTCCAAGTGGATCGCGAAGACTCCCCTTGTCCTGCAAACTCGGGCGATCTCCCTCCAGCCCCGGGTCATGTAGACCTCACCCGGGGCGACGACCGCGACCTCTACCTCGGTCGCGAGGGTGCTGCTGCCGGTGTGCTACAGCCAGAGCTCCAGGGGCTCCCCCTGTGGGATGATGGAGGCGAAGAAGGAAGGAAGGCGGATCCAAGACTGAAGAGGAATGGCGACGTGGAGCACGAACTCTTGGAAGGAGCCCTCGCTGTGGACCCCAGGGGGACGACCCACACCTTAGTGACCCGGCGCCGCCGACGGCGGCGCCGCCCGTGGCAGTCAGCCACAACTCCTTCGGGGCCCTCGATGTGGGCGTACAATGGAAGTGGGAACCCCGGAGGCGCCCGCTCGCCCCAAGGCCTCGGAACCACCTGAAGGGCCCCTTCGTCCGGGCCATGGGGGATGAGCCGTTTCTTTGGGGGGAGAGGGTCTGGCCCCTCTCGGGGAGCCTTTCCCTTCTCTGCCGTCGAGAACCGGTGGATCGAAGCCATCACGGCAAGACGGAGCAAGGATCGGGAAGAAGGAGAAGCAAGGAGGGGTGGACTGGAAGGGCGCGCGCCCTTCCATACTTATGGCCGGCGAAGGCCAACCGCCGGCCTCCACGATCGCAGGTAATCATGACATGTTTTTGCATGCAGGACTTGTCCCATCCGTGCAGTTGCCGAGGCGTCGTGGGGAAGTGGAGGCGCCCACGTCCAGTCAACCGCCATGCGGCGCCCAAGGCCGCAGGCTGTTAGGGCCCGCGGCGCTTTGCTCTTGCCCTTCCGCCTCCCTGCACGGCCAAGCCCGGGTGCGCCTTGGGCCCGGGGGCTACTGTCGGCGTTCTGGGAACGGGGGTCCCCAGACTTGCCTGCCTGCGGCCTGCGGCGTGGCTCAAAGGGGGGCCCAGCATGGCCCGTCTTCACCAACACAAACCCAAGACCCTCGCGAGGGGCCAAGCCTTGCGGGGCGGACGACGCGGAGCTTCCTCAGGCACGGCCTCGTCAGGCTGGCTCACGAGGAGGCGGAGAGATCAAGGAGGGGTACCTCACGATGTGCCCGTGACGCAAGCCATGACGACTCAGGGCACCAGGCGGGTGCCAGCCCGCGCAGCGTCCTCCTTCCCTCTTTGGTGCAAAGGGGGCAAGCGCAGCCGCGGAGTACCGAGGCATCAGGAAAAGGTTGCCATTTCGGTGCAACGAGACCAAGACCAGGAGGACTACGAGATGGAGGTCACCATGGAGCCCAAGACGGCGTCATCACCAGAGCTTTGCACAGGCGAAGACTGCTTTTGTCAGGATAGCTGATACTTGCTGTCCCCCTTCAAATTAGCCCGCCATTGTTGGCTCCCTTCCCGCTCAATATTTGGGGAGAGGACCAGGGCCTCTATAAATAGGACTAGCCACCCCCAGGGTAGGGAGGATCGAGAATCAGCCAACCCAGAAACAAACTGGGGTCGAAATCAGGGTCGGTCAGTTGGAGGAAAGTAGAGAGAGAGAGAGAAAAAGGTGACTGAACTCCACCGAGCAGTTCATCGCCCCAGCCAAGAACAGACCCTCGCGAGGCTGTTCTCCCTTGTATTGTTCATCATCATCAGCCCAAGAGGCAATCCACCACACCACACACTGGAGTAGGGTATTAGACCACAACGGTGGCCCGAACCAGTATAAACCATGTGTCTCTTGTGTTGTTCTTTCCTTAGTTTAGATCCTAGCATGGCGGAGGGGTGCAGGTAGGTAGGGGGCGAAATCTCCGCACGCACCCCAGTGTTCGAACCTCAAGGGTCTGCCGAAACCCGAAATCCGACAGGTGGCGTCGAGGTTATCTCACCAACAACTGCATAAAAGAGATTTTCGATGTCGGCGAAACTAAACTCAGGTATTCTAGAACTGCAACGATAAAATTGTGACCACAACACCTCACAGCTCAACTCCCCGGGACACTGCCACAACCCCTAAATGACAGGAGGCACCAAGAACAATGTTCTCGTCACAAAACCATCAGAACGATTCCAAGATACCCGTGTGATCCTAAATTTTTCTTTAGTGAAATTTGAGAAGAGAAGAGTCAAAACTCTACGTCGGGATGCCTCACCAGAGCGACGAAGGGACTGAGGAGTAAAAAGAAGTCCTAACTCTCTGATATATATAATTCCTAAATGACTCGAAACATTTCTAGACTCAATAACGCCAGCGATTCGATCAAGCAGGGGGCTTCTAAGGTCGGGGAAGGCTCTGATTACCAACTTGTAATGCCCTCGATGCGGCCATATCTCCCACGTGTCGAAGCATGACTTAGAGGCATAACCGCATTGAAAGCAATGTCGCAAGTGAGGTAATCTTCACACGGCCCATGTAATACATAAGGGGAAAAAAATACATAGTTGGCTGACAATCGCCACTTCACACAATTACAAGAATATAGCATTACAACAACCAGATACAACCAAGGTCCGACTACGGAACCAAATTAAAATAAGACTACCCCAAATGCTACACAGATCCCCGATCGACCCCAACTGGGCTCCACTACTGATCAACTGGAAACGGAAATGACACAAAGGATAAGATCTTCAACGAGCTCCTCCTTGAGCTTGGTTGTGTCACCTGCACGGTATCATCGGCACCTGCAAACTGGTTTTGGAAGTATATGTGAGTCACGGGGACTCAGCAATCTCACACCCTCGCGATCAAGACTATTTAAGCTTATGGGTAAGGTAAAAAGGTATGAGGTGGAGCTGCTGCAAGCGACTAGCATATATGGTGGCTAACATATGCAAATGAGAGCGAGAAGAGAAGGCAAAAGCACGGTCGAGAATCTGTGATCAAGAAGTGATCCTAGAGCAACCTACGTCAAGCATAACTCCAACCCCGTGTTCACTTCCCGGACCCCGCCGAGAAGAGACCATCACGGTTACACACGCGGTTGATGTATTTTAATTAAGGTCAACTTCAGGTTTTCTACAACCGGATATTAACAAATTCTCATCTGCCCATAACCGCGGGCACGGCTTTCGAAAGTTCAAACCCCTGCAGGGGTGTCCCAACTTAGCCCATCACAAGCTCTCACGGTCAACGAAGGATATTTCTTCTAGCGGGAAGACCCGATCAGACTCGGAATCTCGGTTACAAGACATTTCGACAATCGTAAAACAAGACCAGCAACACCGCTCAAATGTGCTGACAAATCCCGAT
This sequence comes from Triticum urartu, assembly GCF_003073215.2. Lineage (NCBI taxonomy): Eukaryota > Viridiplantae > Streptophyta > Magnoliopsida > Poales > Poaceae > Triticum > Triticum urartu. Next base: position 128,713,156 of record NC_053022.1, read on the forward strand.
AGGAGCTGCACATATCTCGTTCTCAGGGCACACTCAGATGAGCTCTCCATACAACTAAAACCAAACCTCGAGTTTCCCCGAGGGGGTGCTGCACAGGGCTCTAGTTTGGACCAACACTCAGAGGAGCACTGGCCTGGGGGGGTAAAATAATGATGACCCTCAGGAGCGTGACTCCCAAGGGAAAAGAAAAGGCTAGGTGGCGAATGGTAAAACCAATGTTGGGCATTGCTGGAGGAGTTTTATTCAAGGCGAACTGTCAAGGGGTTCCCATTGTAACCCAACCGCGTAAGGAACGCAAAATCTGGGAACATAACACCGATATGACGGAAACTAGGGCGGCAAGAGTGGAACAAAACACCAGGCATAAGGTCGCACCTTCCACCCTTTACCAAGTATATAGATGCATTAATTAGATAAGATATATTGTGATATCCCAACATAATATCCATGTTCCAAACATGGAACAAACTCTAATCTTCACCTGCAACTAACAACGCTATAAGAGGGGCTGATCAAAGCGGTAACATAGCCAGACAACGGTTTGCTAGGACAAGGTGGGTTAGAGGCTTGGTTTAACAATATGGGAGGCATGATAAGCAAGTGGGAGGTATCGCAGCATAGGCATAGCAAAAGAGCGAGCAACTAGCAAGCAGAGATAGAAGTGATTTCGAGGGTATGGTCATCTTGCCTGAAATCCCGCAAGGAAGAAGAAACGAGTCCATGAAGAAGACAAACGGACGTAGTCGAATGGGTCCTCACAAACGCGACATTATCGGAACCAACCCGAAGAAGCAACACCGGAAAGAAGCACACAACATAGTAAACAACCACCACATAAACATGGCATGATGCACAACTAAATATGATGCATGTCCGGATTAATGAGGCATGGCATGGCAAAGTGCACAAGCAATACTACAAATTAAGTGGAGCTCAATATGCAACGAGTTGCATATTGACGAAACACCACGACAAGTTATTTAGTTCGATCTCGTTTATGTACCCAACAATATTAAATGTTGTTAAACATGGCAAGAGGGAAAAGCAAAGTAAAACTACCTACCTGGTCAAGTTTAAATGAGGCCGGAAGCAACGAACAACAATTCTGGAAAATCCTCATATGCATTGCTTAGGTTTGGTACTGTTCTGCCCTAAACACAATTTTAGGGTTGTTAAACATGCAAAGAAAGGTCACCATGTTAAACTAGGCATTTTTCTACCCCATTTACATATAAAGATTATTAGAAACCGAGGTACGGTTAATTAGTTATGGAATAAATCATTTTAACATCGCATAGGAGCAAATTTAAACAAACATCATTTGAGACATTTTAAACATGGATGAAAGTGGCATATAATTAACCTACACATAATTCTAAGCATTTTTTATATATAATTCATTTTAATATGATGCACAGTTGATGAGTTTTTATATGCAAGAAGTGCAAGGGTTATTCTGCAAATCTGTAAATCCCTGGTTAAATACTAAATTCGCAGAACTGGGAAAAAAACCTACACGGGCCAAAACTAAAACTGGAGCAGGCCCAACAAAAGAAAGACAAAGGGGCACTGCGGCTCTCTCACCATGGGCCAAGCCCAGACGGTGGAAGAGGCAGGCCGGCGGGCGTTGGCTGGGCCTGACGCGGCCTCGGCGAAAACGGCAGGCGGCTTGGGCAGCGACGCGGTCAACGCGCTGGCACCAATTCAATCGGCTTTAGACAGGGGCGAAGCGGAGCAGGAGGCAGAACTTGGCGCTCGATGCAGAGACTTCGCGGGCGCAGGATCGGGTGAAGCAAGGGAGGGTTTCGACCGGTCGAAATTCGGCCGTGGAGACGTGCTGGCGTCGAGGTGCGGCGGCGCTCGTGAGGTCCAGCGAGGACACGTCTTGAGGCGGAGCGGCGCACCAGAGGAGGCAAGCAACGACGCCGGCTTGGATGGCACGAGGCTGAAGATGCCGGGGCGTGATGCGGGGCAGGGGGCTGAACTCCGGCTCCTCGACGCGAAGACCACCGGCATGACGACGGAGCTTGGCGAGGCGGCGACTCCGGCGGGCGATGCGGTCAACGGGGATGAGCAGCGAGCTGGATGGGCTGTAGGCGCGGGCTTCTCCTCGGCGGTGGCAGCGTGAAACCGAGGACGACGGACGCCGGCTTGGGGCGAAGCAGAGGAAGCGGGTCCGGGCGGAGAGGTCGATGTGGAGCTGCTGGGTGGCTGTCCATGGATGGGCAGTGTCGGCTGCGCGGTCTACGCTCGGAGCAGAGCGACGACGCGAGGAGGCGAGGCCGAGCTCTCCTGCTCGGGGCCTCGGGCAGGCGCACAACAGGCTCACGGGGATGGGGCGGCGCTAGGAAGAGGAGGACGTCGGCGAGCTTGCTCCCAAACGAGGTGGCCATGGCAGGGCATGCTCCTGTGGTGGCGACGAAGACGGGCGGCGGTGGTCCTGCTCAAATAGCGACAGAGCTCGAGAGATGAGAGGAGGGAGACCGCGAAGAAAGAAAAGGAGGGAGAAAGAAGAGAGGACCGACGAGGGTGAGGTGGCCCTCTGGTGGCCTGGCTGGCCGGGATGGTCGTCGGCGGGTCACCCGCGCGGCGGTTGGGTCGATCCAGGAGTGAGCGGGGGCTCCTCCTCGAGCAAACATGCTCGAGCAGAAGAGGGAGGCGGCGCTGAGCACCAGGTGGCTAGCTTGGAAGACTAGGAGAAGGTTGGTGGTGGCGGATCTGGAGACTAGGGGTGATTGGTGGGTTTGGATCGGGAGCAATCCCGAGGTGGAGAGAACTGGCGGCGGTGACTAGGAGGATTTGGAAGATGGGACAACTCTCCTAAAATCTAGGGTTTTGGACTGATATTTATAGCAGATGGATTTGGGAAGGGGCTACCTTGTCCCTCCGATCAAAATCGGATGGTCGAGAGAAAAAGAATAGGTAGGGAGTCCAAATGATAAAACGGTGATATTTTGTAGATGTTTGGGGATGATCCGGACCCAACGGTGACGACTGTCCGGGTCGGGTCCGGGACAGTTTCGGACGCGCGCGCGAGGAGGGCCGCGGGCTGACGAGAGAGGTTAGGCTAGGCCTGGCGGTAGGTAGTGGACTTTGCAGACGGTCTTGAGCTGAGAGAAAAGAAAAGAGAGAGGCCCGGCGATGGTTTCCGGAGACCGAAAACGTCCGACGATAGACCAGCTATATTGTCGCTATAGTTATCCGTTGGGGCATCAAACGATCTCCGAATGCGATGAAACTTGACAGGCGGTCGATCTACACTATAATAAGACCACAAGTCAACTCTCATCCCATTCCGAGAACATTTCCCAGCCACTTATAAAATACTATTTCGGACATGTCGCGGGCGCGTGCAAGTGTGGTTGGGCTCAGAACGGACAATGGAGAGAAATCGGAGAACCCGGACGAATGCAAGTTTTAAAACATGATGATGCAATGCACATGATGACATGATAAGATGCAACACGCAAGCAAATGACATGGCAACAACAGCGAATAACAGGAAGACACCTGGCACATCGGCCTCGGGGCGTTACACAGACACACTGTGGGCATATAAGACAGCTTATAAAAGACCAATTGGAATGTCACCATTTAGGTTAATATATGGAAAAGCATGCCATCTACCCGTTGAACTTGAACATAAAGCTCAATGGGCACTAAGGAAACTCAGTATGGACCTTGATACAGCAGGAAAACATAGAAAACTTCAACTCTGTGAAATGGAAGAACTGAGAGCTGACTCTTACGAGAGTGCAAGAATCTACAAAGAAAAGACCAAGATCTGGCATGACAAGCATATATTGAGGAAAGAATTTCATCTTGGACAGTTGGTATTGGTCTACGGTACTAGGTTTCATTTATTTCCCTGTAAATTCAAGTCAAGATGGTATGGCCCTTGCAAGGTGAAGAAGATTCTGAAAAGTGGTGCTATCCAAGTGCAAAGTTCTTCTGGAGGTCTCTTCCTTGTAAATGGTCAAAGACTAAAGCCTTACATCCCTGGAGACACACCTCTGATTTCTGAAGACGAGAATGCAAGCGAAGATCAAGACCTGGAGAAGGAAATTCAAGAAGGCGAGGGGAGCCAAGAGGTGGTATCAATCCCTGCAGGACCCTGACCCCACTGAAGAGACATGGTCGAGCTAAAGACCTAAAACAAGCACTTTTCAGGAGGCAATATGAATGCTTAATAAGTTCTTTTCCTTATTTAGTTTTCATAGAAAAGTTTTTATCTGTCTATGTCTTTCTTTTTCAGCGAATAAAGGCAAGGGGAGCACAAACAGGGAACACAAACAAAGAAGAGTGGAGAGAAGAAACTAGGGGAGAAGATTATACAAACACCAGGTGATTCTGTTCCACTTGAAGCAACCTTTAGAAAATTCAGTATGAGATGTGGCATTTAACCGCATTGAAAATCTTTCTTTTTCTGCATTGTGACACATTACTCATCACTTCAAAGTAGGATTCACCCCAAGAAGATTGTCAATTCTCTTAATACTAAAACTTTGAAGTTGTATTCTTCTTATGGTAAATTGTCATAATGAATATTTTATACCTCCGTGTAAATGTTCAATGGGAATGCCTTGAGTCTAAGTGAAACCTACTGATGAATTGACGTGCTGTGTCTGACTGTCCCAAGTTAAGCTAAGTAACTAGTGGCACTTAAGTAGTAACTATGATCTCTGGATCTATAGTCTGTGAAAATTAGTGCCATTAGCTATGGATTTCTCTTTCAATTACTCCTATTTTACTTAAGCTAAGTAATTTTCAAATAAATATATAATATGTTTATAGTAATTTAAGTCCGATCGACCTACAGTACCATGTCATGTTCCCTGGATCGGTGGCTTGTGAAATCTGGTAGATTGGACTGTAAAATTTTATATAAAAATGCTATAATTGTCGAACCAGGTGTATACCATGTACTCTGGATCGGTGGTATGTTCCTTTGGGGAGACAATAACAAAAAAAATCTAATAATTGGCTGAGCCAGGTGTATACCATGTTCTAGGTTTCGGTGGTATGTTCCTTTGATGAGACTGATATAATATCATCACTTGTGCTTTAAATTCAATAAGTAACTTGTTTTTCTAATTGATTTTGGGGTCCCAGCTTATCTTAGGGCTGAAGACACAGCTAGCTCTTGATTAATAGGATTCACTTTCACTCAAGACCATTGACTTGGAACATTACAGTGTGTTATAAATTATTGCTTATCGCAATTTAGCTTTAGTAGAGTACAATTTCCTAGTTCTAGTATTGTCGGAATTACTATCTATCCAAAAGTGCATCTTTACTAGGCAGTGTGGTTTGTGTCACCATCATTTTCCTTTACTTGAGGGAAACCAAAGATCTGGGTGTGGGGGAAATTGATAGCACATTCATTCATATAGTATTTCAAGCCTTTTTGCATAACAAATCAAACCTATGACCACAGTTTTTACTTATAAAGTATTCATTCTTATAGAAATATTCCTATTATGATATTTTTACAACACTTATTCATATCTTGCAGGACTGGTGCATTTAGGCACCCAAACTTCATTGAAAGTGTATACAACCTTCAAGCTAGGGATCATCTTGTGCGAAAAGATAGAACTAGAAGGGGCGAGCTGAAAAGAACCAGGGACTTGCGCACCTAGTCAGACAGAGAAGAAGAGATGTCTGCTCATGCGCGTGAGAGCTGGTCTGGCGCGACCATCCAAACACATGTCTGATCCTACGTGCGAGGCCACGAGAGAGCAGAGGAGTAGAGGGGGTTGAAGGAAAGAAAACCACCAGGGCCGGCTGCCTTTTTCTCTCCTCCTCCTCGCTGCCCTCCAGGGTGCTTACCAACCACCAGATCTACAGCAACGCAGAAAACAGGGATCGAGGGGAACGAGAGGGAGAACTAGATCGAGGTTTTCGGGAGGCTTGCGGCGTGATTGATCCACCGCGAGGCCTCTCCTTCCTGACCTTCAACCTCTGTTTCTTCTCTTCATCACTGATGTTCGTGCTGCTCTGCTCCAACTCCGACGACCGTCGCTGCGGCATCTCCTCGACACCAACAGTGGGACGCCGGACCCTGGTGGTGCTCTACTCTGGGTGGTTGGCTTACCTCCTTCGAAGGCCGCCACAATTACTTCTCAAGGCCGGGTCCTCCCCTGCTGATCTTCACCAAGACTTCTTCACCACGCTGTAGTTCTACCCCAAGGATCCTCTACTGCTACTCTTCTTTGCCTGCAACATCTACAGCTTGAACCTCTCTCTTCTCTTGTTCCTGTTCTCTGAATATATGCACTATTGGGTCTGAAATTTACTCTGTAACATGTGCATCTTTGCTGAACCCTCATGTATCCTTTCTGAATTGTCGTGACCCTTTGCTGGATATTAAGTTAGTAGTTATTCTCTTGTGAGCTGTTGTCACTTTATTTGGTCACATGAGTTGTGTGTGATGTCTGAACTATCTTCCATGTGCTAGTGTTACTTGTCTGATTGATTACAAGAAAATCACTAAAAACAGACAGTCTTATTTCTGAACCCTTTACCTTTGCTGCATATTATTTTGTTTTACCTTGTTCTAGTGGCTGCTTATTGTCACTACAGTTTGATTCATCTGTTCAGTTGTTCTGAATGTTTCGAATGTGTGCATCGAAGTTCTAGATCCCTGTGGATAACTCGACATCCGTAGTTTGGGCGCAAAAACCCTGCTATATTACTTCTGATCAATTACATAATCATTGTCTTGGATATCGTCATAACTTTGCGCTTTTCTATCAATTGCTTGACTGTAATTTGTTCACCCACTGTATTATTTGCCTTCAAGGGAGAAGCCTCTAGTGAAACCTATGGCCCACGGGTCTATTTTCCATCATATTAGTTGCCAATCTACTATTTTTGCAATCTTTTATTTTCAGATCTATAAACCAAAAAAGGCAAAAATATTTAGTTATCTTTTGTTTAATTTTATTTATCTCTCTCATATCTCACCTTTGCAAGTGACCGTGAAGGGATTGACACGCCTTTATCGCGTTGGGTGCAAGTGTTTGATTGTTTGTGCAGGTATTGGTGATTTGCGCGTTCTTCTCCTACTGGATTGATACCTTGGTTCTTAACTGAGGGAAATACTTACCTCTACGGTGCTGCATCACCCTTTCCTCATCAAGGGAAAAACCAAGGAAAGCCCAAGAAGTAGCATCCTCTCTCCTTCAATGCCTTCAGGTATCATCCTTCTCTCTCAGATCCACATTAGTTCATCCATTTTCATAGAGTTCATCGGTGTTCTTTTGAGTTCATCCCGCTTGTGTATAAAACCCGTATTTCAATCTAAAAATGCTATGAGAGTGACACGGTAGTAGTTTGGCTTTCCTCTTGTATCTAGAATAGATCCCTTCCTTTTTCGAATCAATACATAGCTTGCTAGTTCTTCCACTGCTGCGCTCTAGGTTTAGCAATTACTCACCTTTTTGTATTATTTGTAGATAAGTGAACATAGCTGCAAACTTGTGAAAGTTGTTTGTCCCATACTTAGCAAAATTTCAGCAATCTTGGATCCACAGACAATTGACCCGCCTTTCACCTTTTGGGCGGCTTAACACTGAATTTGTAAACCGCCAAGAGGCCCCAAAACTGCTTCTTTCAATTTACCCGCCAACATGTTGTCAGCTTATACTTTCATAGCTTAACCCGCGATATTCTCATAACCTGATAGTTACTTCACTCCATGGCCAGGGCGGCTTATAATTTCTTAATGGCTCACCACAATTTGTAGTCTTTTAACCATAACTAGCTCATTATTGCTGAAATGTCATGTAATTACTTGGGCAGCTTACCATTACAATTTTAACCTGCCATACCTTTATTCCTTGGTCATAGCTTTTTAACCCGGTCGATCATGACTAAGACTCCCACTTCTTGCGACAAGGTTGCTTCCAGAGTCTCATATCTTATGTTAAACGAGTATGTGGATATGGGGGTCTTGCCAGCTAAAGAGGTTATCCACTGGCAGGTTCCCGATCCTAAAACTACTCCTCAACCTACAGAGGGTGAAGTTGTCATTTTCTCAGATCACCTCCTTCGTGGATTTTCACCACCCAGGTCAAAATTCTTCCTGGACGACTTGCATTTTTACAACCTTCATCCCTAATACATTAGACCCAATTCCATCTCCAATCTATGTCACTTTCAAGTATTCTGTGAAGTGTACCTTCAAGTGGAGCCCACTTTTGACCTTTTCAAGGATTTATTTTATATCAACCGCCAAACTGAAATGACTGAAGGGCCCAGTTTAGAGCTTGGAGGTGTTTCCATCCAAAGGCGAAGAGATGTAACCTTCCCCTCAGCTACACTACCTAGCCACCCCAAGGACTAGAACTATACCTAGTTTTATTGCAGGGACACCTCTCCAGCTGGAGAAAATCCCTTGTTGGGTTATCGCCCCTACCGGCTCAACACCAACAGCGAGCTTCCGGGTCGGCTGACTGCCGCGGAACGCACCCAGTATGCCCGCACATTTTCAAAGATAAGGGCTTTAATAGCCAACGACATAACTGGAGTTGATTTGACCCGCTGCTGGGTCGCATGAAGGATTTTATCACTGAGCCGACGCAACGGCTTAATATGTCAATACACTGGTGATATGAAGGACTCACAGCGTTACAATCAAACACGTTTAACTGATAAAGAAATCAATGACACAGTTAAGACACCGCTTGGGGAGTCTCTAGAAAACTACAGTAAAGTGGGATTGAATCCTTTCTGACTCTTAACCCGGCTCCTCCTGTAAGTGTTCTGAATAAATCTTCATCTTGTTTATCTATCTCCCGTACTTCATTTCCTTTACACTATTGCGCATATATGTATATAGGCTGACTCTTATTTCTGGAAGAAGAAGTTGATTGCCACCCCGCCCACCAAAAATACAAAAGAAACGAAGTCTTGTGGCATGGGTCGCCGTAAAAAACAAACAACACAAGAGCTTCTCGAGCTAGATGAGTCGGAGGTAGAACTTGACTCCCTTGGTCTTCTTTTTATGCAACTTATTGATGTTGATTCCTCTTAGGAAGAAGTGGAAACAAGCCAGGCCAACATAGAAGTGGTAATTCCCATCTCCTCTGACTCAGAACCTTTGCCAAGAAAGAAAACACGGCGGGTTATCCGAAAAATAAGAGTTTCCACCCTCTTGCTCATTTGGACCCCAACTTTCTTTTGAAGAAGCAGCATCACGAGTCTAGGCATCTGACCCGGAGTGGCAACACTGAAGATCTCGTGGCCGACTTATCCAACACACCAGCTCCACGAAAATGCCGCAATGAGGTGCCTCATAGCCCGACTATATAACTTCCACAATCTAGTCTCATGCATCAACCTCTTAATCCTTCTGATTCAAACTATCAGGGAATGCCTCCATCATCCGAAGACTCAACTGGAACACAGCTTCCCGCTTTCGTTGTTGTCCACAGGTAAGTGTTTTCATTTGTTGATAAAAACTTATTGCCATATACTCATAAGCTTGTATACTTTTATCACAGGGCCAAGGCCAAGACTAGCAAGAAGCAGAAAGTGGATGGTTCTTCCAAGGCTCCCAAGCTTCTGAGCTAGAGAAGCAACTACTGGAAACCCTTGAGGGCCCAATCCAAGACCCTGAAGACCCTGCCAGCCAGCAAAATGACCCGCCTCCACAAACGGACGCTGCAACTCTTGAACCCATGGACACCAATGTTAACCTGGCGCCTAGCCATGACCCGCCAAGTCCTAAGCCTACTTCTCCTGCCCAATCAACTGAAGAAATCCCTCCTAAGAACTCTGATGATATTACTATTACTGGGACAGCTTATGTAGTGCCAGGAGCCTCCATGATGCTAGCCAAGCTTAGCACCAAAGATGAATCAGCTTCATTGGAGAAAGGCAAGGCCAAATTGGATCCGGAGAGCTACTCCTCATTCAACACAGGTGAGGTATATGCAGGCTATTTAAGCCGCCTTCACACAAGCCAGGACATGGAAGCCTGGTTAGTCCATTTGAGGAAGCAGAAATATGAGGTATGAATATATCAAACTCCTCTTTAGCCTTGCATATATATATGTTCATACTATCCCCCAAGTCTTAAGTATAGGAATAATATTGAGTATGCTCGAGACTTGTGAAAAATTCCAAAAGTATAGCCCCCAAGGGCCGGCTTATCTTGATAAAACGAGCCGGGTCTTGTAATCACTTCCAAGAACCAAATATGTAGCCCCAAGGGCCGACTTATTTTGATAAGATGAACCGGGTCTTATAATCACTTGTGAGAACCAAATATGCAGCCCCCAAGGCCGGCTTATCTTGAGATGGGTCCATAATATAAATTGAAATGACCTACATTAGCCCCCAAGTGCCAAGTATATTGCTTGCAATGTGCTTGGGACTTAAATACCATTGTTGAATATGAACTTAACCATCTTAACATTGCATGTCACCCTTGGCAGGAAGCTTTGAGTGTGAGCGAGTCAAACATCGCCGAGTTGAAGAAAAACCTGGAGACGCAGTAAAGTGAATGCGCCAACGCTGAATTAAGCCTAAAATCATCTTTGCAAATGTTGAGAAGATCAAGGCCAAATTTGATGAAGAAAGAGCCGCCTTGGAAACTGAGAAGGCCAATCTTCTGAAGAGAGCAGAAGATGTTGAAGCTCAGCTTAAACCGGTGACTGAAGAGTTATCCGGCTTAAAACAACATATCTCTGAAATGACAGCCACCATCTTTGGTAAGTTTAACGTGCATCGCATCATCTGCTTTAAAGTGCTTTAACCTGCCTGGTGACTCATAATATGTGATTTCTAACCCACCTGTTAACTCATGTGCAAAGTACTGAACAGGTGCAAGAAGTGCAAGCCTTGGTCAAAACATGCTTTTGAAGTTGAAGGAAGTTGGCAATCAGAGTTAGACCTGGAAGAGATGCCTGCCGGGTGTCCGGAGTTCAATGATGATGGGTCTATCTTTGAAGAGGCTGATTTCAATAGATGCGTCCGAGAGATGCGGCCCTTGGCGTGTAAACTTGCACAGGAGCTGGATTTGACCAACTATCAGCCGGCTTACGACAGAGACAACACTCGTATTAAGATGCCAATGCATGATATTGTGGACTTGATCCCTCAAAGGCGTAAGCATATCTTCGCTCCTGATATTGACCCTTACCTTATTCTTAACACTGAGGTGACCTTTGAAGCGTTAACTGGCATCAACTGGACATCGACTGATCTCCAGATGGTAGACGATGAAGAGCCGGCACGGGATGACCCAGAGACCTCTACCTCAAGGCGCCATGATGACAATAACCCGCCAGGACAGAACCTGGACGGCGCTGAGGCCGGCTCAACGGAGTGATGTAACTCCAGAAACACTTGATCAGAAAACTTTTGGGCTCAACTGTAGCTTTGTAATAGGTAGTTGAAAAACAGTTATCTGCTCTGCCATCCCTTCGTCCATGTTTTGCCAACTATGCTTCAACAACGTAATCTTTTTAATCTTGCCTTATATATGCACATTTGGCCTTTCAAATTTGCCAAAATTTCTTGAAAGCTTGATATATAATCTGTAAAAGATCCAACAGTGTCTTGTACTGGCGACTTATAGTCACAATCCAGGGCGAGTTAAATAACCCAGCAATCCAGGGCGACTTATAGGCATATCCAGTCTTTAAAAAGATCACTGTGGCAGCTTATAGCCTCGGTAAGCCCAATGTAGAGCAATATAACCCGGATCATATATGACCCAGAAAATTTTCATATGCAAAAACTTCTGCAAAACAGAAACATAGAGTATGTATGACTTAAATATATGTTAAGCTGGCTTCTAGGGCATGACCAAAACATATTGGTTTTTGAAAAACTCAGTTGTTTGCTTCAAAGAAGCTTGGCATGAAAGCCTATCATCTCATAAGCCGGCTCTCACGTGACATAAATCTTTCTTTCAAACTTTAACTAGTTCAGGGTCTTATTGAAAAGATTGACTATTAAGAGTACGAACGGGGCACATAGCGGAGAGACTAAAGCAGACAAGTGAGTTTATCCTAGCTCACTGTAAGCCGGCTCTCACGTGACATAAGCCGCCGTTGTAACCTTGGCGAGTTCAGGGTATTATTTAAAAGATTGACTATCAAGAGTACGGCGGGTCACCTAGTGGAGTAGCAAGTTGCAAACAGGCAGGTTCAACCCAGTTATGGCATGAAAGTCGGTCAAGTGGGTTATAAAAGCTATGCTCATAGAGCAGGATGCCCCCAAGCGACCTATGGCATGAAAACCGATCAAGAGGGTTATAAAAGCTATGCTCATAGAGTAGGAAGCCCCCAAATGACCTAGAATATGGCATGGAAGCCGATCAAGAGGGTTATAAAAGCTATGCTCATAGAGCGGGAAGCCCCCAAATGACCTAGAATATGGCATGAAAGCCGATCAAGAGGGTTATAAAAGCTATGCTCATAGAGTAGGAAGCCCCCAAATGACCTAAAATATGGCATGAAAGCCGATCAAGAGGGTTATAAAAGCTATGCTCATTGAGCAGGAAGCCCCCCAAATGACCTTATGACTAATCCATAATGACTCTTGCTCAAAAAAATTGAGATGAAACGACAAAGGCCCCGAAACTTGGGGATGCCGGCTTTATTGTACTGATCATAAAAAGGTAAGTACATCCATGAAGGTATATACAATGATGAGAGCCAAGGACTCAAGTGTAGTAAGGCCGAACATGAGCAATGTTCCACGGCCTGTTGGTCTCCTTCTCAGATGTGCGGGAATCTTTGTTCTCTCGTATGTCAATGATGCAGTAGGACCCGTTGTTGAGGTTTTTGCAGACCACAAAAGGTCCTTCCCAAGGTGGTGAAAGCTTATGCGTCCATGTCTAATCTTGAATCAAATGGAGCACTAAGTCTCCCACTTGAAAAGTCCGGCCTCGAACCCTACAACTGTGATAGCAACGTAGGTCTTGCTGATAGATTGCTGAACGAGCCACCGCAAGATCATGCTCTTCATCCAAAGAATCAAGTGCGTTCTGGCGTGTCGTCTCATTATCAGCTTCCACATCAGCCGCCACCCTGGGTGAGTCATGATGGATATCGCTTGGGAGAACCGGCTCTGCGCCATAAACCATGAAGAAAGGTGTATAGCCTGCTGATCTATTAGGGGTGGCTCTGATACTCCAAAGGACTGGAGGGAGCTCTTCAACCCAACAACCCGGCGTTCGCTCCAAAGGAACCATAAGCCGGGGCTTAATGCCTCTCAAAATTTCTTGGTTATCCCGTTCTGCTTGACCATTAGACTATGGATGAGCCACTGAGGAAACATCAAGACGTGGTATGCTCTCTTTGACATAACTCTTTCATAGCACCCTTATACAGATTAGTGCTATGCATTATCAGTGATGATACTATGGGGATAACCAAAATGGAAGATCAGCTTTTTAACAAACTGAACTGTAGTCACCGCATCACAATTGCTAACTGGCTCCGCCTCAACCCACTTGGTAAACTTGTCAACCGCCACCAGAAGGTGGGTCTTCTTATCCCTTAGATCTCTTGAACAATCCAACCATATCAAGCCCCCAGACCACAAACGACCAAGTTATTGGGATCATCCTCAATTCCTGAGCCGGCACATGAGCTTGTATGGAGAATCTCTTACACCCATCACAATTGCTAACAATATCCTCTGCATCAGCATGAGCCGTTAACTAGTAAAACCCATGACGAAAAGCTTTAGCCACCAAGGATTTTGAGTCGGCATGATGACCACAATCGCCTTCATGAATCTCTCGTAAAAGTTCATGGCCCTCCTTCGGAGAAACACAGTGTTGGAACACGCCTGTCACACTACATCGGTGTAACATGTTGTTGATAATAGTCATAGACTTAGACCTCCTGGTGATCTGTCACGTCAAAGTTTCATCCTCGGGTAACTCGCCCCGAGTCATATAAGCCAGATAAGACAACGTCCAGTCAGGAATAGCATGAAGAGTCACCACCAACTGTGCCTCCGGGTCAGGGACAGCAATGTCTTCCTCAGACAGTAACTTGACCAAAGGATTGTGTAACACGTCGAGGAATATATTAGGGGGCACCGACTTACGTTGAGATCCAAGTCGGGACAGTGCATCAGCCGCCTCATTTTTCCATCGATCAAGGTGATCTATCTGATAACCCTTAAAGTGACCAGCAATATTTTCAACCGCCCGGCGATAAGCCGCCATGAGCGGGTCTTTAGATTCCCACTTGCCGGAGACTTGCTACACCACAAGATCTGAGTCGCCCAGGCACCTGACCCGGCTTAAAGTCATTAATAGTACAAGGAAACATTAATCTTAAAACATAACTAAATTTTTCACCTCATGGGGACATTAGAATAACTCCATCCCCCGAGCCTTCCAACTGCCTGGATCCATCAAAGTGGATTGTCCAATATGTGTTGTCAGGCTTCTCCTCATGTGTCTGCAACTCTGTCCAATCATTATGAAGTCCACCAAAGCTTGAGACTTGATTGCTATTCTTGGCACATATTTCAAATTATGAGGTCCAAGTTCAATTGCCCACTTAGCAACACGGCTTGTGGCTTCTCTGTTTGGAATAATATCACCAAAAGGAGCAGAGCTAACCACAGTAATAGGATGACTAAGAAACTAATGCTTCAACTTGTGACTTGCCTTGAACACCCCAAACACCAGCTTCTGCCAATGTGGATATCATTCCTTGGACTCAGTTAATACCTCACTGACATAATAAGCCAGTTGCTGAACTGGGTACTCCTTACCCGCCTCCTTGCGCTCCGCAACAATTGCTATGTTGACTACCTTATTATTAGCCGCCACGTACAGGAGCAAAGGCTCTTTTTCAATGAGAGCGGCAAGGATGAGCGGCTCAGCTAATTTTTTCTTGAGTGCCTCAAATGCCTCATTGGTAGCATCACTGCAGACAAAGTGATCTCTCCTTTTCATCATCTAATATAAAGGAATTACCTTCTCTCCCAGATGACTTATGAACCAACTTAAAGCCACAATGTGACCCGCCAAACACTGGACGTCATTGACACATACCGGCTTAGAAAGCGAAGTGATGGCCTTAATCTTCTCTGGGTTAGCTTCGATTCCCCGTTCTGAAACCAGGAATCCTAGCAATTTACCTGTAGGCACACCAAAGACACACTTGGCCAGGTTAAGCATCATTTTGTAGACCAGGAGATTATCAAAAGTTTCTTTCAAATCATTGAGGAGAGTCTCCTTCTTCCTAGACTTAACCACAATATCATCCAGATAAGCATGAACGTTGCACCCAATCTGACTGTGAAAACAATTCTGAACAGAATGCTGATAAGTCACCTGAGCACTCTTGATCCCAAAAGGCATAGAAACATAGCAAAAAGCTCCAAAAGGTGTGATGAAAGCCTTCTTCTCTTGGCCTTTAAATGCCATCTTGACCTAATGATAACTAGAATAAGCATCCCGGAAGCATAAAATCTCACAACCTGCCGTTGCATTAATGATCTGGTCGATACGGGGGAGAGCAAACGGATCAACCAGACAAGCTTTGTTGAGATCTGTGTAATCAACACACATATGCCATGTGTCGTTCTTCTTGCGTACAAGCACAGGGTTAGCCAACCACTCCGGGTGAAAAACCTCTACGATAAACCCAGCCGCTAAGAGCCGGGCTACTTCTTCTCCAATAGCCTTACATCGCTCTTCATTGAAACAACGAAGGAACTGTTTGACTGGCTTAAACTTAGGATCCACATTAAGAGTGTGCTTAGTGAATTCTCTCGGTACACCCGGCATGTCAGAAGGTTTCCATGCAAATGTGTCCTGATTCTCAGGGATGAACTCGATGAGCGTGCTTTCCTATTTGGGATCCATGTTAGCCCCCATTGTGGACTACTAAGATGATTCACCAGGAATGAAATCCACTTGCTTGGTATCATTAGCCGACTTAAACTTCAACAGAGGGTCCTACTCAGTAGTTGGCTTTTCCAAAGTGGTCATATCAGTCAGGTCAGCATTATCTTTGTAGAACTTAAGCTCCTCAGTAGCACAAGTTGACTCTGCGTAAGTTGCATCTCCTTCCTCACATTCCAAGGCGACTTTCCGATCACCATGGACCGTAATCGTCCCTTTGCGCCCTGGCATATTGAGCTGTAAATAGACATAACAAGGGCGAGCCATAAACTTAGCATAAGTCGGACGTCCGAATAAAGCATGATGTGGACTCTTGATTTTGACCACTTCAAGCCACAATGTCTCTGCTATGTAATCCTAGTCATCACCAAAGGCTACTTCCAGGGAAAGTTTTCCTACAGGATACGCTGACTTACCAGGCACCAGACCATGGAAGACCGTGGAAGACGGCTTAAGATCCTTGTTAGTTAAATTCATCCGGTGAAACATATCATAATACAGAATATTGATGCTACTACAACCATTGTCCATCAGCACTTTGGAGAAATTATAGCCACCTACCCGAGGGGCGACTACTAATGCCAGATGACCCAGATTATCAACCCGGGGCGGGTGATCTTCCCAACTCCATGTGATCGTATGCTCCGACCATCGTAAGTACGGAGGTATTGCCGGCTCAACAGTGTTGACCAGTCGCTTATGAACCTTCCTGTCACGCTTACACGAGCTTGTAGTAAAGACGTGATACTAACCCCCGTTAAGCTGTATTGGATTACTCTGATACCCTGACTAATTACCTTGCCGCTGGTTACCCTGACCAGACTATTGATTGCTACTTCTTGAGCTTGCATTGGTTTTTCCCTTTAAGAGGAAAGGGTCATGCAGCAAAGTAGAGATAAGTATTTCCCTCGGTTTGAGAACCAAGGTATCAATCCAGTAGGATACAACACACTAATCACCTAATACCTGGACAAACAATCAAACAATTTGCACCCAACGCGATAAAGGGGTTGTCAATCCCTTCATAGTTACATGCAAAAGTGAGATTTGATAGAGTTAGATAAACAGTAAAGTGAATATTTTTGGTATTTTTGGTTTATAGATCGTAAAGTAAAAGATTGCAAAATAGTATATTGGAAACTAATATGATGGAAAATAGAAACTTATATGATGGAAAATAGACCCGGGGGCATAGGTTTCACTAGAGGCTTCTCTCATGATAGCAACTAATACGGTGGGTGAACAAATTACTGCCGAGCAATTGATAGAAAAGCACAAAGTTATGATGATATCTAAGGCAATGATCATGAATATAGGCATCACGTCTGTGTCAAGTAGACCAAAACGATTCTGCATCTACTACTATTACTCCACACATCGACTGACTCCTGCCTGCATCTAGAGTATTAAGTTCATGAAGAACAGAGTAACGCATTAAGTAAGATGACATGATGTAGAGGAATTAACTCAAGCAATATGATGAAAACCCATCTTTTTATCCTCGATGGAAACAATACAATACGCGCCTTGCTGCCTCTACTGTCACTAGGAAAGGACACCGCAAGATTGAACCCAATGCTGAGCACTTCTCCCATTGCAAGAAAACCAATCTAGTTGGCCAAACTAAACCGATAGTTCGAAGAGAATTACAAAGATACCAAATCATGCATATAAGAATTCAGAGAAGATTCAAATAATATTCATAGATAAGCTGATCATAAATCCACAATTCATCGGATCTCGGCAAACACACCGCAAAAGAATATTACATCGGATAGATCTCCAATAACATCGAGGAGAACATGGTATTGAGAATCAAAGAGAGAGGAGAAGCCATCTAGCTACTAGCTATGAACCCGTAGGTCTGAGGTAAACTACTCACGCTTCATCGGAAGGGAAATAGAGTTGATGTAGAAGCCCTCTGTGATTGAATACCCCAGCGGCAGGGCGCCGAAAAAGGTCCCTAGATGGGATCTCATGGGTACAGAAGGTTGTGGCGGTGGAAAAGTGTTTTCATGGATGCTTCTGGTAGTTTGGGAATATATGTGAATATATAGGCGAAGGAATTAGGTCAGGGGAGTCACGGGGGGCCCACAAGGGTGGGGGGTGCGCCCTACCCCCCTCGGCGCGCCTTCTGTCCTTGTGGCCGCCTCATGGCTCTTCCGACTTGATCTCCAAGTCTACTGGGTGTCTTCTGGTCCAAGAAAAATCATCGCGAAGGTTTCATTCCGTTTGGACTCAATTTGGTATTCCTTTTCTGCGAAACTAAAAAACAAGGAAAAAACAAAAACTGGCACCGGGCTCTAGGTTAATAGGTTAGTCCCAAAACAATACAAAATAGCATATTAATGCATATAAAACGTGCAAAACAGATAATATAATAGCATGGAAAAATCAAAAATTATAGATACGTTGGAGATGTATCAAGAATCCCCAAGCTTAATTCCTGCTCGTCCTCGAGTAGGTAAATTATAAAAACAGAATTTTTGATGTGGAATGCTACCTAACGTATTTATCCATGTATTTTTTCTTTATTGTGGCATGAATGTTCAGATCCATAAGATTCAAAACAAAAGTTTAATATTGACATAAAAGCAATAATACTTCAAGCATACTGCCAAGGCTATGTCTTCTCAAAATAACATGGTGAAGGAAAGCTTATCCCTACAAAATCATATAGTCTGGCAATGCTCCATCTTCATCACAGAAAATATTCAATTCATGCACAACCCCGATCACAAGCCAAGCAATTGTTTCATACTTTTGGTGTTCTCAAACCTTTTCAATTTTCACGCAATACATGAGCGTGATCCATGGACATAGCACTACAGGTGGAATAGAATATGGTGGTTGTTGTCGGATGTGGGGTTCCGGCAAACCCTTAAGGTTCAAACACTAGGGTGCGCGCAAAGTCTTTTCCTTCCACCGATCTACGCCCTAGCTCGCTAAGATCTCGCAGACGAACTCGACGAACTCACAACACGGAAAGACACAAGATTTATACTGGTTCGGGCCACCATTGTGGTGTAATACCCTACTCCAGTGTGGTGGTGGTGGATTGCCTCTTGGGCTGATGATGAACAATACGATGGGAATAACAGCCTCCTGAGGTTAAGGTGTTCTTGTGCTTGGCTAACTTGTGTGGGTGAGAGTGATCTAAGATCTCGTCGTCCCCTGTCTAAGGTGGTGGCTTGTTCTACTTATAGAGGCCCCGGTCCTCTTCCCAAATCTTGAGCGGGAAGGGAGCCAACAATGGCAGGCAAATTTTAAGGGGGACAACTAGTACAAGCTATCCTGACAAAAGCAGTCTTCGCCTGCCAAAGGCTCTGGTGGTGACGCCGTCTTGGGCTCCATGATGACCTCCGTCTTGCTGTCCTTCTGGTCTTGGTCTTGTTGCACCAAAATGGCAACCTTTGCCTGATGCCATGGTACTCCTCGCCTGCGCTGGTTCCCTTAGCACCAAAGAGTAAACAAGGACGCTGTGCACGCTAGCGCTCGCCTGGCGCCCGCCTGGTGTTGATCGTCATGGCTCACATCACGAGAGCCTCGTGAGGTTCGCCTCGCCTTGATATCTCTGCTCCTCGTGAGCCTGCCTGACTAGGCCGCTCCAAAGGAGGTCTTGTGTCATTCCCCTCGCGAGGCCTGGCCCCTCGCGAGGGTCTTTGATGCCTTGTTGATGAAGGTGGGCCGTACGGCCTGCTAGCTTAGCCACGCCGCGGGCCGCAGGCAGGCAAGCCTAGGGACCCCCATTCCCAGGACGCCGACAGTAGCCCCCGGGCCCAAGGTGCGCTCGGGCTTGGCTTCGCGGCGAAGCCAAGGGTCAAGTATGGAGCACCACGAGCCCAAAAGCCTGCAGCCTCGGTTGACGCGTGGCGGTTGATTGGACGCGGTAACTCCACTTCCCCGTGCTGCCTTGGCAACTACACGACTTGACGAGTCCCTGCGACATCCAAGGAAAACCATCATTACCTGCGATCGTGGGAGGTGCTGGTTGGCCTTCTCTTGCTATAAAAGGGGAGGGGGGCGGAGCCCCCGTTGCCCATCTCTTCCTGCCTTGCCCCCGTCTTCTTCCTCGATCCACTGCTCTTTGTGCCACCAATGGAGCCACGAAGGAAGTTATCCGCCGCTGAGAAGGTAAAGGCCCCTCGCGAGGGGCCCGGCTCGCCGGCGCCCAAGCGCGGACGTGGCCATCCGCGCAAGCACGCCACGTCCCTTGGCGCTGCCCATTGCCAGAGCGGCGCCACAGCACGCGGAGGGGGTTGCCCCAGCCATGGTGATCCAGTTGACGAGGGGAGGTGTGCTTTGGTGCCCCCCCCCGTCCGCGTTTCCACACGGTGGAGGTGTCACCGGTGTTTGTCGTCTGGTCGGAGAATCCGGCCGGCAACTGGCTCCAACTTCCGCGCTTCTTCGTCGACGAGCTGCCGGCCTTTGGTCCAGGTGGACTCTGGCTGCAGGCGGATGGTTGCTGTAGCAAGGCCTCTTGGGTTGCGGTCGCGACTTCCACCGCGGGCAGCGTAGCCCTGGCCCGCGGTTGGCAGACGTTCGCCCGCGCGTGCGGCTTGGGCTTGCGGTGCGCCCTCCACTTCAAGTACGACGGTGAATCAACCCTCTCCATGAGGGTGTTTGGGGAAGATGGTCGCCGCGCCGAGTGCTGCCCCGAGGCGAACAATGGTGGGGAGGTGCTTGATCTCGGGGACGGTTGTGACGAGGATGAGGGCGAGCCTGCCCTTGGGGGCGGCTATATCTTGTCCAGCTATGGCGGCTCTTCCTCCGGTGACAGCTCCAGCAGCAGTGGCCATGAACAGCCACCGCACCGCCGCGCCCGCTTTGAAGGCGACAGTGGGTCATCTCGTCGCCGCGCCTCCGTGAAGCGCGAAGAAGGATCCAGCTAGGCTCGGGGTGCCGCTAGGGGTCTTCCTCCGCAGATTGCCGCAATGCTGCTTTTGTTTTACTCTTTTTCCTGCATCAAGAATGTAACCAATTTGAGCCCAGGGGCGTGTATCAAACTATGGTTCCTCAGTTGTGGCACCGTGTGTGTTGTGTCGTCACTTCGTGCAAAGATAACTTAACCTGGTATATCCGGGGCACCCTCTTCCTCACGAGGTGCTCATTTCCTCGCGTCCATCTTGCCTTGGTGGCCTGCATTTGCTCGGGAACTGCAAAAGCTCATTAGGAAGTGTGTTAAAAGATTTACCATTCTCCCTGGCCCCGACCTGGCGCCTTGTATCGCGGTACCCGAGGGGCACGGACTAGGAGTGGCACGCCAGCTTTTGGGCTCGAACAAGGGTGGCTCACGAGAAGGCAGAGAAGGGAGAAAATGCTCGCGAGGGCACCTTCCCAGCCCCCTCGTGAGGCATGCGAGAGAGAGGACACGAGCTAACCCAAGCCGGAAAAAACGCAGCGAGAGGTGAGGGAGTTAACTCAGCAAGGAATGCCAAAAGCAAATTTCGATTAAGGAAAAGGAAGCCAAATACGGAAAGCAAATGAAAAGCCGCGTCCGGCACCTAATCTAGTCTTCAAGTCTTCTCACCAGCGCAGAGCTAAGTGCTGCCACTAGGCGTGGGCGGGAGCCCCAGGGCCTGAGACCTTAACCCCTGAGACTCCGGGGCATGTACAGCCCCAACTCATTATTACGTGAGAGTGTCATGGGCGGCGATTCTTCACAGGCACCGAGCCTTCTTCACAGGCTCTTAGCCTTTCTTCACAGGCTCTGGGCCTTGCTTCACAGGCTCTGGGCCTTGCTTTATGGGTAAAACTTCCGGAGGTGTTGGATGTTCCAGGCGTTTTGGACTGGTACTCTGTCTTGTGTCTCCAGGCGCACTGCGCCAGGCCCGGAGAGGTGGACGACCTTGAACGGGCCCTCCCACATTGGTGAAAGCTTATGAAGCCCTTCCCTGGAGAGGACCCGCCTCAGGACTAGGTCTCCCATCTCGAGTGTCCTGGAGCCGATGTTGCGGCAGTGGTATCGCCGCAGTGCTTGCTCGTACCTCGCCGCCCGCAGCGCAGCTTCGTGGCGACGTTCCTCCACCAACCCGAGGTCCATCCCCCGCATGGCGTCCTGCTGCGTTTCGTCGAACGCCAGGACCCGTGCGGAGCGATGCATGACCTCGTGATGGAAGACCGCTTCGGCTCCGTAGACGAGGAAGAATGGAGTCTCTCCCATTGGCTTGGTGGCGGTGGTCCGGATGGACCACGGTATGGACTGGAACTCGTCGTGCCAGCCCCTGCCGCAGGCCTACAGCTTCTTCTTGAAGGTCCTGGTCTTGAGGCCCCTCAGGACGTCCACGTTAGCACGTTCGGCCTGACCGTTGCTCCTGGGGTGGGCCACCGAAGCATAGCAGATCTGCGTTCCAAGGTTAGCACAATAGGTTTTGAAGAGGTTGCTAGTAAACTGCGAACCGTTATCTATGATGATGCGGTTGGGGACCCCGAAGCGGCTCATGAGGCCCTTGATGAACTTGACAGCAGAGCCGGCTGGGATGGTACGGACGGCTTCCACTTCCGCCCACTTGGTGAACTTATCGATGGCGACGTAGATGTAACGGTAGCCCCCTGGCGCCCGAGCGAACGGGCCTAGGATATCCAGCCCCCAGACCGCGAACGGCCATGTGAGCGGGATAGTTTGAAGGTGCTGAGCTGGTTGATGGATTTGTTTGGCGTGGAATTGGCAAGCTTCGCAAGACTTCACCAGCTCGGCTGCGTCGTTGAGTGCTGTAGGCCAGTAGAATCCACTATGGAACACCTTGCTGACGAGGGTCTGTGACGATGAGTGGTATCCGCAGTCCCCGCCCTGTATGTCAATCAGCAACTCCCTTCCTTGGTCGCTAGATATGCAGCGCAGTGTGACATCGTTCGGTCGCTTCCTATATAACTCGCCGTCTTGGATACAGTATGACGTGGCTTGTCGGGCCATGCGCTCCACCTCCTCTTCCTTTTGTGGCAACGTCCCATGCGTCAAGTACTCCTTGAATTCCTTTGTCCAGCATTCCTCCTGGGGCTCGAGCGCCAAGAGCAGCCGAGCTCCGGAGGTCGGTCCACATGTCGGGGCTCCCGCGGCCGGAGGCTGGGGGAGCTCCTCCCAAGGCTGAGTCATGCTTGAGAGAGGTGGCACAGCTGATGGCTCGAAGAGCCGGTCCTCAAAGACACCTGGCTCCTGAGTTTGCCGCTTGGATGCTCTCTTGGCGATGTCGTCGGCTTCCTTGTTGGTGCCTCGGGGCACGTGCTACAGCTCCAGGACCGAGAACTGTTTCTCCATCTAGCGCACCTCCGCGAGGTATGCCTCCATATGCTCGTCCTTCGGCTCATACACCTTGTTGGAGAAGTTGACGAGGAGTTGTGAGTCACCTCTGACGGTGAGGCGCTTCACCCCTAGGGCCGCTGCAACCTTCAGGTCGGCTATGAGGCCTTCGTATTCTGCGATGTTGTTGGAGACCTTCTCGCCGTGCTGAAAGCAGAGTTGCACGGCGTAGTAGAGCTTGTCCTGGGTGGGCGAGATGAGCACTGCTCCAGCCCCCACGCCCTGGTGTGCGAAGGCGCCATTGAAATACATGATCCAACCGTCCGGAGCCTCACTTCCTGGGGAGGTGGACCGGTCTTCTCCTTCCTCAAGTGTCGGGGCATCCGTCCATTCGGCCACAAAGTCAGCAAGTGCGGCCCCCTTGATGACCCTGGTAGTGCTGAACTCCAACTGGAACGCTTGCAACTTGATGTTCCACTCTACAACCCTTTCGGCTGAGTTAGGGCTCCTAAGTATTCTTTCAAGTGGGTAGGCTGAGACGACCTTGATGGGGTGGCCCTGGAAGTAGTGTCACAGCTTGCGGGAGGCCACCAGGAGGGCGAGCAGGAGTTTCTGGGGCATGGGGTAGCGCGCTCTTGCGTCCTGTAGTACGGTGCTAACAAAGTACACCGGGTGTTCGACGAGGGCTGGCACGCTGTCGAGGCTCGGTCCTATGGAGATCGGGGCATATCCTGAGGTGGAAGGGTCCCTGAGACCCGACTATCCTCAGGAGCTTCTGTGACATCACCCTGCCGAGCTTGGCCTTCCACCGCTGATGCCTTTGATGCGCCTTCCTGACCCCGCGCTGCTTCAGCCTTGGCCTGGCGGGGCGTGCCATTGGCTTGGTGCTCCTCCCGAACCGCCACCAACGCCGCGCTGGCGGAGTACGGGGTGGCAGCAAGGTAGAGTACCAGAGGCTCGAGAGGCCGTGGTGCCACCATCACTAGGGGGGCTAGTAAGGTATTTCTTGAGGTCTTGGAAGGCCCGGTCGGCCTCCGGGTTCCACTCGAACGGGCCCTTCCTCTTCATGAGCTTGAAGAATGGTAAGGCGCGCTCTCCCAGTTTGGAGATGAAACGCCCTAACGTGGTCACCCGCCCTGCCAGCTTCTGCATCTCTTTGAGGGTCTATGGCGGGCTCATGTCCTCGATAGCCTTGACCTTCTCCAGTTCGCCTCGATCCCCCTATGAGATACGAGGAATCCCAGCAGCTTGCCGGAGGGGACACCGAACACGCACTTCTCCGGGTTGAGCCTTAATTTCACTTGGCGCAGGCTCTCGAAGGTCTCCTCTAAGTCTTGAATCAATGTCCTTGCCTCGTGAGACTTGACCACTATGTCATCAATGTAACACTCTGCGTTCCTCCCGAGCTGTCGCCCCAGAGTGATGTGCATCAATCACTAAAAGGTCGTGCCCGCGTTGCACAGCCCGAAGGGCATGCATGTGTAGCAGTACACCCCACATGGTGTCAGGAAGGCCGTCTTCTCCACATCTTCCACCGCCATCTTGATTTGATGATACCCTGAGAACGCATCCAGGAAGCACAACAGGTCACACTCGGCAGTGGAGTCAACGATCTGGTCGATGCGCGGGAGTGGGAACGGGTCTTGAGGGCAGGCTTTGTTAAGATTAGTTAAGTCGACGCACATCCGTTCCTTCCCACCTTTTTTCGGCACCACGACAGGGTTCGCCAGCCATTCGGGGTATCGGACCTCTCGGATGGCACCTGCCGCTTCCAGCTTGCATGTCTCTTGGACGATGAAGGACTGCTTCTCAGTGGACTGTCGCCTTGCTCGCTGCTTCACGAGGCGGATGTTGGGGCATATCCTTAGATGATGCTGGATCACCTCCCTCGGGACCCCTACCAGCTGATTGGGCTCCCACGCGAATATCTCCTTGTTCGCGGGCAAGAACCTCACCAGGGCTTCTTCTTGTTCTGGGTCAAGGCCGACTCCTATGGTAAAGGTGGCTCCTGAAGACCCGTCCTCACTGATTGACACCTGCTTGGTTTCCTCCTTGTCCTAGGTGAACAACCGCTTCTTCTTGGTGGGCGCGGCCTCCCCGGCCATGGGGGCGCCGGAGTCGGCGGGTTGTGCTGCTGCCGTGGTCTTAGAGGCGAGCCTGAGTGCCATTACGGCCTCCTTAGTATCCCCCTTGATGATGAGGATGCCCCTGCTCCCTGGCATCTTCATGAGGTTGTAAGCCGGGTGAGTCACCGCCATGAACTGAGCGAGAGCCGGGTACCCAAGGATGGCATTGTACGGGAGACCGATGCGAGCGATGTCGAAGTCCACCAGCTCGGCGCGGTAGTTGTCGCGTGTGCCATAGGTGACAGGGAGGCGGATCTGTCCCAGGGAGTGGGCAGCTCCACCACCCACTCCCGAGAAGGGCTTACTGAGGCCGAGCCGCTCGAGTGGCACGTGGAGAAGGCTAAAGGCTTCCATGGAGAGCAAGTTGAGGCCAGCACCACCATCGATGAGGGTCTTGGTGACGGACATGTTGCAGATGGTGGGGGTGCAGAGCATCGGGAGCATTCCGGAGCCGACGGTGGAGTCGGGTGGTCTTCTGAGCCGAAGGTAAGGCCGGCCTCTGGCGCAACCCAGCCCGGCGGAGCCCCTGGGCGCCTGGTGGTGGCCCTGATCTGACGAAGGAATGGCTTGGCGTGGCAGTCTGATGGCGGTGCTTGAGAGCCGCCCAGCAGGGCCGCGACTGCGTGGTGCACCGGCACCGCGTAGCGAGCAGTGAAGAGGTCGTGGAGCTCCTCCCAAGATGCCACCGTGGGTCCGGGAAGGTTGAGCAGCCAGGCACGTGGCTCGCCGGCGAGGGCCACGGGAAGCCAGTTGGCCATGACCTTGTCGTCACCCCCGGCTTTGAGGACGGCCTCTTCGTACGCCAGCAGGAAAGTTGACAGGTCCGCCGCACCGTCATAGCGCGGCGGCATCTCCGGCCAGAACTTGGGCGACCACTGCACCTGCCGCAGGGCGGGGGCCAGGGCTTGGAGCCCCCTGACCCCGTTGTCAACGCTGACCGTCGGAGTTGGCAGCAGGGCGCCTGCCATGTGGGTTAAGCGCGGTGGCGACGGAGCGCAGATCGACAGAGGGGAAGCTATAGCGCACCCCTACCTGGCGCACCAACTGTCGAATGTGGGGTTCCGGCAAACCCTTAAGGTTCGAACACTGGGGTGCATGCGAAGTCTTTTCCTTCCACCAATCCACGCCCTAGCTAGCTAATATCTCGCGGACGAACTCGATGAACTCACACCACGCGCGGACACAAGATTTATACTGGTTCGGGTCACCATTGTGGTGTAATACCCTACTCCAGTGTGGTGGTGGTGGATTGCCTCTTGGGCTGATTATGAACAATACAATGGGAAGAACAGCCTCCTGAGGTTGAGGTGTTCTTGTGCTTGGCTAACTTGTGTGGGTGAGAGTGATCTAAGATCTCGTCGTCCCCTGCCTATGGTGGTGGCTAGTTCTACTTATAGAGGCCTTGGTCCTCTTCCCAAATCTTGAGCGGGAAGGGAGCCAACAATGGCGGGCAAATTTTAAGGGGGACAGCTAGTACAAGCTATCCTGACAAAAGTGGTCTTCGCCTGCCAAAGGCTCTGGTGGTGATGTCGTCTTGGGCTCCATGATGACCTCCATCTTGATGTCCTTCTGGTCTTGGTCTTGTTGCAACAAAATGGCAACCTTTGCCTGATGCCTCGGTACTGTTTACCTGCGCTGGTTCCCTTAGCACCAAAGAGGAAACAAGGATGATGTGCGCGCTGGCGCCCGCCTGGCACCTGCCTGGTGTTGATCATCATGGATCACGTCACGAGAGCCTCGTGAGGTTCTCCTCGCCTTGATATCTCCGCTCCTCGTGAGCCTGCCTGACTAGGCCACTCCAGAGGAGGTCTTGGGTCGTTCCCCTCGCGAGGCTTGGCCCCTCGCGAGGGTCTTGGATGGCTTGTTGATGAAGGTGGGCAATACGGCCTGCTAGCTTAGCCACGCCGCGGGCCGCAGGCAGGCAAGCCTGGGGACCCCCGTTCCCATGACGCCGACAGTTGTCGAGAAGACAAAAAGATGGAGATAGTCTCACATCAACTAGGCGTATCAATGGGCTATGGAGATGACCATCAATAGATATCAATGTGAGTGAGTAGGGATTGCCATGCAACGGATGAACTAGACCTATACGTGTATGAAAGCTCAGAAAGAAAACTAAGTGGGTGTGCATCCAACTTGCTTGCTCATGAAGACCTAGGGCATTTGAGGAAGCTCATCATTGGAATATACAAGACAAGTTCTATAATGAAAAATTCCCACTAGCAAATGAAAGTGACAACATAGGGGACTCTCTATCATGAAGATCATGGTTCTACTTTGAAGCACAAGTGTGGAATAAGGATAGTAATATTGCCCCTTCTCTCCTTTTCTCTCTCTTTTTTGTTAGGCTTCTTTTGGACTCTTTTTTTGTTGGCTTCTTTGGCCACTTTTATTTTTTTACTCTCGTAGGACAATGCTCTAATAATGAAGATCATCACACTTTTATTTACTTACAACTCGATACTAGAAAAGAATATGACTCTATATGAATGCCTCCGGCGGTCCACAGGGATGTGCAATGACTCAAGAGTGACATGTATAAAAAATGATGAAGGGTTGCTTTGCCACAAATACGATGTCAAATACATGATCATGCAAAGCAATACGACAATGATGGAACGTGTCATAATAAATAGAATGCATGGCAATATATCTCGGAATGGCTATGGAAATGCCATAATAGGTAGGTATGGTGGCTGTTTTGAGGAAGGTATATGGTGGGTTTAAGGTACCGGCTAAATTTGTGCGGTACTTGAGAGGCTAGCAATGGTGGAAGGGTGAGAGTGCATATCATCCATGGACTCAACGTTAGTCATAAAGAACTCACATACTTATTGCAAAAATCTATTAGTCATAGAAAAAAAGTACTACGTGCATGCTCCTAGGGGGTAGATTGGTAGGAAAAGACCATTGCTCGTCCCCGACCGCCACTCATAAGGAAGACAATCAAAAAATATCTCATGCTCCAACTTCGTTACATAACGGTTCACCATACATGCATGCTATGGAACTCACAAACCTTAACACAAGTATTTCTCAAATTCACAATTACTCACTAGCATGACACTAATATCACCATCTTTATATCTCAAAACAACCATAAGGAATCAAACTTCTCATAGTATTCAATGCACTTTATATGAAAGTTTTTATTATATCCCTCTTGGATGCCTATCATATTAGGACTGAATTGATAACCAAAGCAAATTACCATGCTGTTTGTAAACTCTCAAAATAATATACGTGAAGCATGAGAGTTCAATAATCTCTACAAAATAAAGCCACCGTCGTCCTCTAAAAAGATATAAGTAAAGCACTAGAGCAAAATTGCCTAGCTCAAAAGATATAAGTGAAGCACATAGAGTATTCTAATAAATTACGATTCATGTGTGTACCTCTCAAAAGGTGTGTACAACAAGGATGATTGGGGCAAACTAAAAAGCAAAGACTCATATCATACAAGACGCTCCAAGCAAAACACATATCATGTGGTGAATAAAAAATATAGCCTCAAGTAAATTTACCGATAGACGAAGATGAAAGAGGGGATGCCTTCCAGGGCATCCCCAAGCTTAGGCTCTTGGTTGTCCTTGAATATTACCTTGGGGTGCCTTGGGAATCCTCAAGCTTTCTCCTTATTCCATAGTCCATCAAATCCTTACCCAAAACTTGAAAACTTCACAACACAAAACTCAACAGAAAATCTCATAAGCCCCGTTAGTATAAGAAAATAAATCACCACTTTTGGTACTGTTATGAACTCATTATTTATTTATATTGGTGTAATATCTACTGTATTCCAACTTTTCCATGGTTCATACCCCCCGATACTACCCATAGATTCATCAAAATAAGCAAACAACAGAAAGAAAACAGAATCTGTCAAAAATAGAACAGTGTGTAGTAATATGTAACTCTCGAATACTTCTATAACTACAAAAATTCTGAAAACTTAGGACAACCTAAGATTTTTTTTATTAATCTTATGCAAAAGGAATCAGTATTTTATCGTGCTTCTGCTAAAAATGAGAATTATTTTCCTGAGCGCAAAAGTTTCTATTTTTTAGCGAGATCAAATCAACTATCACCGTAAGCCATCCTAAAGGTCTTACTTGTCACAAACACTAATTAAAACACAAAACCACATCTAACCAGAGGCTAGATGAATTATTTATTGCAAAACAGGACCTAATAAGCAAGTACAAAAATAAATTTGGGTTGCCTCCCAACAAGCACTATTATTTAACGCCCCTAGCTAGGCATAAAAACAAGAATGGATCTAGGTATAATCATAGTAATGATAAGGCAAATCTCTAAAGCTCATCTCATACTCCCTTCGTTCAGTAGCAAGTTTTATTTGTGGTAAGCAAAAGTAATCAAAAGGGCTAAATTTAATGGGATAAGGATCCCCAAGATCAAGCTCGGGAGGAATTGGTTCCTCCTTTGTTCCATCATATTGTATGACCAACTCATCATTGTAAGTGTTCTTTTGGCAAAAATTCATGAGCTTGTGTCCAAGAGAGAAACCCAATCCATTGTTTTGTGTAGAAAAGTTATCATTAAGTGCAGAAATCTTATCAACTAAAACATCGGTAGGGACCCGCTTTCTTAAATTTTCAGTGTAAGCAACATGATCTAGAGATCGTAAACGCATTATGTCCTCTTGGTTAAAGAGACCCCCCTCTATGGGAGGAAGACCACCATCTACCTTATAATGCGCGAAAATTTCACTAGCTTCATAATAAATCTAAACTCATGGGCTAGAAATATAGTGGTGGCGCGCTTAACAGAAGAATGCTCAATATTAGAAAACTCTAGAAAAATCCTTTGGATGGATGGATGTATATGAAAAAAATTGTATTTCAAGTTCAACCACGAGCAAAGATATAGCATCCACAAGACTACAAGTTTTATGGAGAATAGATCCACCTACAGAGGGAAGCGCACCGGCACAAGTAAAGAAATCTTGAATAACCCCTTTTCCAATAATATTGCCGCTACCTATGCGAAGTTTTTTAGTGTGTAAAATAGTAGATTCTTCATGAGGATTAGTATTAGCAAAAGCATCAAAGTTTCCCCCATCATTACTACTATCTTTTTTAGCGATAACATCCCAAATTTCAGAGATTATGGCAACAACCCAATCTAGCAAACAAGCAAGTCAAAAGCGAACGGAGAAGATGAATGGAAGAGGGGCAAAGAAAAGGCAAATCTTTTCGAAAATCATTTTAGAAGTGGGGGAGAGGAAAACGAGAGGTGAATGGCGAATAATGTAATGCAAGAGATGAGAGTTTCTGATGCGTACTTGGTATGTCTTGACTTGGCGTAGATCTCCCCAGCAACGGTGCCAAAAACATTCCTGCTACTTCTTGAGTTTGCATTGGTTTTTCCCTTGAAGAGGAAAGGGTGATGCAGCAAAGTAGAGATAAGTATTTCCCTCAGTTTGACAACCAAGGTATCAATCTAGTAGGATACAACGCACAAATCACCTAATACCTGGACAAACAATCAAACAATTTGCACCCAACGCGATAAAGGGGTTGTCAATCCCTTCACGGTTACTTGCAAAAGTGAGAACTGATAGAGTTAAATAAACAGTAAAGTGCATATTTTTGGTATTTTTGGTTTATAGATCGGAAAGTAAAAGATTGCAAAATAGTATATTGGAAACTAATATGATGGAAAATAGAAACTTATATGATGGAAAATAGACCTGGGGGCCATAGGTTTCACTAGAGGCTTCTCTCATGATAGCAACTAATACGGTGGGTGAACAAATTACTGCCGAGCAATTGATAGAAAAGCGCAAAGTTATGATGATATCTAAGGCAATGATCATGAATATAGGCATCACGTTTGTGTCAAGTAGACCAAAACGATTCTGCATCTACTACTATTACTCCACACATCGACCGACTCCTGCCTGCATCTAGAGTACTAAGTTCATGAAGAATAGAGTAACGCATTAAGTAAGATGACATGATGTAGAGGAATTAACTCAAGCAATATGATGACAACCCCATCTTTTTATCCTCGATGGAAACAATACAATACGCGCCTTGCTGCCCCTACTGTCATTGGGAAAGGACACCGCAAGATTGAACCCAAAGCTAAGCACTTCTCCCATTGCAAGAAAACCAATCTAGTTGGCCAAACTAAACTGATAGTTCGAAGAGAATTACAAAGATACCAAATCATGCATATAAAAATTCAGAGAAGATTCAAATAATATTCATAGATAAGTTGATCATAAATCCACAATTCATCGGATCTCGGCAAACACACCGCAAAAGAATATTACATCGGATAGATGTCCAATAACATCGAGGAGAACATGGTATTGAGAATCAAAGAGAGAGAGAAGAAGCCATCTAGCTACTAGCTATGGACCTGTAGCTCTGAGGTAAACTACTAACGCTTCATCAGAAGGGCAATAGAGTTGATGTAGAAGCCCTCCGTGATTGAATCCCCCTCCGACAGGGTGCCGCATAAGGTCCCTAGATGGGATCTCACAAGTACATAAGGTTGCGGCGGTGAAAAACTGTTTTCGTGGCTGCTTCTGGTGGTTTGGGAATATATGTGAATATATAGGCGAAGGAATTAGGTTAGGGGAGTCACAGGGGGCCCACAAGGGTGGGGGCGCACCCTACCCCCTGGGCGCGCCCTCCCTCCTTGTGGCCGCCTCGTGGCTCTTCTGACTTGATCTCCAAGTCTCCTGGGTGTCTTCTGGTCCGAGAAAAATCATCACAAAGGTTTCATTCCGTTTGGACTCCATTTGGTATTCCTTTTCTGCGAAACTCAAAAACAAGGAAAGAACCTAAACTGGCAATGGGCTCTAGGTTAATAGGTTAGTCCCAAAAATAATACTCCCTCCGTTCCAAATTACTCGTCGTGGTTTTCGTTCAAATTTGAACTAAAACCATGAGAAGTAATTTGGAACTAAGGGAGTATAAAATAGCATATTAATTCATATAAAACATCCAAAACAGATAATATAATATCCTGGAATAACAAAAAATTATAGATCCGTTGGAGACGTATCATTAATTATGACCACCATGGTTACCTTGATGTTGATAGCCCGAATTTGAGTCGCCCCCACCAAAGCCGGACCCCTGATAGCCGGATCCTGACCCGTAGGGCGGCCCATTATTATTGCCATGATTCTGACTGAGGCTTTAATTCCTGAACTCTCGCATAACCCAACAATCCTTCCAGGCATGAGTGGATGGATTGTTGGGAAGACTATGTTTCGGGCACGGGTCATTAAGCGCCGCCTTAAGATTAAAAGGCTTTGCACAACCTAAGGGCGGATTAGCATTACTATTGCGGCGCCGGTTCTTGTACCTAGTGTTGGTGTTAGCTACTAGATCTTACCCGCCATTGGGGTGTCTACGCTTACCACCGTTGCCCTGGCTGTTGCCATTATGCCCTGCCATATTCTGCTGCTGACCCTTACCATTACCATTCTTCTCGCCCTTGTTGGATTTCTCATCATCAGATCCAGGGTCTTTGGTGTTATCAGATCTTGGGTCTTTGGTGTTATCCAGTTTGCCCATGTCAATGCAATAATGCTTAAGCTGCCCGAGCTTCTTCTTAAGGGGGAGAAAGTGACAGTTCTTTTCCAAGACCATAACCGCCTGATGATACGACAATTTTTCATCATGTTTTCCTACTACTATTTATAATGTTTTTATGCATAATAATACTTTTGGGAGTAATTCTAGTGCCTTTTCTCTCATAATATGTAAGGTTTACACAAAGAGGGAGAATACCGGTAGCTAGAATTCTGGACGTGGAAAAGCTACGTCAGAGTTACCTATTCTGCACATCTCCAAATGAGCTGAAAATTTACGGAGAATTGTTTTGGAATATATGAAGAATATTGGAGCAAATAACTACGAGAGGGGTGATAAGTCTCCAACATATCTATAATTTTTGATTGTTCCATGCTATTATATTATCTGTTTTTGGAAGTTAATGGGCTTATTTATACACTTATATATTATTTTTGGGACTAACCTACTAACCCAAGGCCAAGTGCAAATTGCTATTTTTTTTCCTATTTCAGTGTTTCGCAGAAAAGGAATATCAAACAGAATCCAAACGGAATGAAACCTTCAGGAGAGTTATTTTTGGAACAAACATGATCCAGAGGACTTGGAGTGGACGTCAAGAAATCAACGAGGACGCCACGAGGTAGGGAGGCGCGCCTGCCCCCCTGGGCGAGCCCCCACCCTCGTGGGCCCCTCGTGGCTCCACCAACCTACTTCTTCCTCCTATATATGTTCATATACCCCGAAAACATCCAGGAGCACCACAAAACCCTATTTCCGCCGCCGCAACCTTCTGTACCCAAGAGATCCCATCTTGGGGCCTTTTCCGGAGCTCTGCTGGAGGGGGAATCGATCACGGAGGGCTTCTACATCAACACCATAGACTCTCCGATGATGTGTGAGTAGTTTACCACAGACCTTCGGGTCCATAGTTATTAGCTAGATGGCTTCTTCTCTCTCTTTGGATCTCAATACAAAGTTCTCCTTGATCTTCTTGGATATCTATTCGATGTAACTCTTTTTGCGGTGTGTTTGTCGAGATCCGATGAATTGTGGGTTTATGATCAAGTTTATCTATGAACAATATTTTATTCTTCTCTAAAATATTTTAAGTATGATTGGTTATCTATGCAAGTCTCTTCGAATTATCAGTTTGGTTTGGCCTACTAGATTGATCTTTCTTGCAATGGGAGAAGTGCTTAGCTTTGGGTTCAATCTTGCGGTGTCCTTTCCTAGTGACTACATGGGCAGCAAGGCACGTATTGTATTGTTGCCATCGAGGATAAAAGGATGGGGTTTATATCATATTGCTTGAGTTTATCCCTCTACATCATGTCATCTTGCCTAATGTGTTACTATATTCTTATGAACTTAATACTCTAGATGCATGCTGGATAGCGATCGATGTGTGGAGTAATAGTAGTAGATGCAGAATCGTTTCGGTCTACTTGTCGCGAACGTGATGCCTATATACATGATCATGCCTAGATATTCTCATAATTATGCACTTTTCTATCAATTGCTCGACAGTAATTCGTTCACCCGCCGTAATACTTATGCTCTCTTGAGAGAAGCCACTAGTGAAACCTATGGCCCCCGGGTCTATCTTTTATCATATAAGTTTCCAATCTATTTTATTTTGCAATCTTTACTTTCAATCTATATCATAAAAATACCAAAAATATTTATTTATCTTATTATCTCTATCGGATCTCACTCTCGTAAGTGACCGTGAAGGGATCGACAACCCCTATACCGCGTTGGTTGCGAGGTTCTTATTTGTTTGTGCAGGTACGAGGGACTTGCGTGTAGTCTCCTACTAGATTGATACCTTGGTTCTCAAAAACTGAGGAAAATACTTACTCTACTTTGCTGCATCACCCTTTCCTCTTCAAGGGAAAACCAACGCAGTGCTCAAGAGGTAGCAAGAAGGATTTCTGGCGCCGTTGCCGAGGAGATCTACACACAAGTCAAGACATACCAAGTACCCATCACAAACTCTTATCCCTCGCATTCAATTATTTGCCATTTTCCTCTCGTTTTCCTCTGCCCCACTTCTAAAACAATTTTCGAAAACCTTTGCCTTTTCTTCGCCTTCTTCTTGTATGTATCTTTGTTTGTGTTTCCATGTGCCTTCCATTTGCTTGCATCTTTGCTTGCTAAAAATCTATTGATATGGATCCACTTAAAGTGTTCTACTTGGATCATCTTTGATCCTTATGCGCTCATGCTTAAACCCCAACTAGCCTGGTTCATGGGAAATCTTTAGATGAGCATGCTCATTTTGTGCGTCACCGTTTGTCTGAAAAGGGAGACTCTTATGGGATCAAATAAACAGATTGCTGTGTTATATTTGGAATCTTTGTGAAATTTGCGATTTTACTTGTTGCTCTAAGAACCCTAAAAAACACCTCCCCTACCTATGTGAGTTTAATGAGAATGAAATATTATCCTCTTATGCAAAGGGTGTTTATAGTTACTACGATATCGAACAAATTGAAGAATTTGTTTCTTTTAAGGGTGCTTATGAAGTTGCTTCTTTGATTGAAAAGTATGATATTACTCTCTACGAATCTGGAAATTTTGACATACTTAAATATTGCTATGAAAACTATGCTCATAATGTGTATGCCAAAGAATTTATTGAAAGAATGACCGTTGAAAATAATGATATGCATGAATCTATAGATAATTATGATTCTGATGATTTGATTGGAATATCCCTTGATGAACATGATGCTTGCTATTCTTGTGGCCATGATGCCAATATTTATGAAGATGAATTTGCTATAGTTCCTTATGTTAAACATGAGATCGTTGCTATTGCACCCATACTTGATAGTTCCTTCAATGAAAAGCGTGATTGCAATGATGTTATTATAAATTCTCTTAATGTCAATCGTGTTAATGATATGCAAAACCTCAAGCTTGGGGATGCTATTTTTGCTATGACTACTATTTGTCGCAATGATCATGATTGGGGTGATTCTTCGTATGATCTTGAAAATTTATTTAAGCCTCATGATGAATATGAGATTGATAATAATGTTTGCAATAATATTGAAAGTGGGTTTGGACGAGTGTCAACTTTAGATCCCACATATTTGGAGAATGTTCAATCTTATGAAGTTTTTGATAAAGGTGGGTTTGGAAAGGTCATGACTTTAGTTAATGGTAATCCCACTATTTTGGAAGAGTGTCAACTTTGCATACATGTGGATCGTGTTAAGAATATGTTTTATGATAGCTATATTGTTGAATTTGCTTATGATCCTACATGTAATTATTATGAGAGAGGAAAATATGGTTGTGGAAATTTGTATGTTACTAAATTACCTCTCGTTATGTTGAGATTGATATTGTTTCTTTCTGCTTCCTTGCATATGCTAGTTTTTGCTTGCCTTGATAATTTGTTTGCCTATAAGATGCCTATGCACAGGAAGTATGTTAGACTTAGATGTGTTTGTCACGTTTTTTTATGCTCTCCTTGTGCTTCAATTCTTGTCTTTCATGCGAGCATCATTGAATCTTATGCCTAGCTAAAAGGCTTTAAAGAAAAGCACTTATTGGGAGACAACCCAATATTTTTCCTTACTATTATTCAATGAATAATTCATCTAGCCTCTGTTTAGATGTGTTTTTATGCTTTTAATTAGTGTTTGTGCCAAGTAGAACCTTTGGGAAGACTTAGGGAAAGTCTTTGCGATCTTGTTGTAAAAAACAGAAACTTTAGCACTCACGAGATTACTGGAGAGTGTGATTAGGTTGATTCTTTTTGCAGATAATTAATAGATAAATTCCTCACGTCCACCAATTTATTTTACAATTTTTGGGGTTACAAAAGTATTCGAAACCTACAGATTACTACACACTGTTCTGTTTTTGACAGATTTTGTTTTTCGTGTGTTGTTTGCTTATTTTGATGAATCTATGCCTAGTATCGGAGGGTATGAACCATAGAGAAGTTGGAATACATTGGGTTTAACACCATTATAAATAAAGAATGAGTTCATTACAGTACCTTAAGTGGTGGTTTGTTTTCTTATACTAATGGAGCTCATGAGATTTTCTGTTGAGTTTTGTGTTGTGAAGTTTTCAAGTTTTGGGTAAAGATTTGATGGATTATGGAATAAGGAGTGGCAAGAGCCTAAGCTTGGGGATGCCCAAGGCACCCCAAGGTAAAATTCAAGGACAACCAAAATCCTAAGCTTGGGGATGCCCCGGAAGGCATCCCCTCTTTCATCTTCTTCTATCGGTAACTTTACTTGAGGCTATATATTTATTCACCACATGATATGTGTTTTGCTTGGAGCGTCTTGTATGATTTGAGTCTTTGCTTTTTAGTTTACCACAATTATCCTTGCTGTACACACCTTTTGGGAGAGACACACATGAATTGGAATATATTAGAATACTCTATGTGCTTCACTTATATCTTTCGAGCTAGATAATTTTGCTCTAGTGCTCCACTTATATCTTTTTAGAGCACGGTGGTGGTTTTATTTTATAGAAATTATTTATCTCTCATGCTTCACTTATATTATTTTGAGAGTCTTTTAGAACAGCATGGTAATTTGCTTTGGTTATGAAACTAGTCCTAATATAATAGGCATCCAAGATGGGTATAATAAAAACTATCATAAAAGGTGCATTGAATACTATCAGAAGTTTGATACTTGATGATTGTTTTGAGATATGAAGATGGTGATATTAGAGTCATGCTAGTTGAGTAGTTATGAATTTGAGAAATACTTGTGTTAAAGTTTGTGATTCCCGTAGCATGCACGTATGGTGAACCGTTATGTGATGAAGTTGGAGCATGATTTATTTATTGATTGTCTTCCTTATGAGTGGCGGTCGGGGACGAGCGATGGTGTTTTCCTACCAATATATCCCCCTAGGAGCATGCTTGTAGTACTTTTTTTCGATAACTAATAAATTTTTGCAATAAGTATGTGAGTTCTTTATGACTAATGTTGAGTCCACGAATTATACGCACTCTCACCCTTCCACCATTGCTAGCCTCTCTAGTACCGCACAACTTTCGCCGGTACCATAAACCCACCATATACCTTCCTCAAAACAGCCACCATACCTACCTATTATGGCATTTCTGTAGCCATTCCAAGATATATTGCCATGCAACTTTCCACCGTTCCTTTTATTATGACATGCTTCATCATTCTCATATTGCTTGCATGATCATGTAATTGACGTTGTATTTGTGGCAAAGCCACCGTTCATAATTCTTTCATACATGTCACTCATGAGTCATTGCACATCCTGGTACACCACCGGTGTGAAAGTGCGTTAGGTCGACTAGAGGGGGGTGAATAGGCGATTTTTATGAATTCTTCACTAAGAAATTTCAGGGTGAGGAAATTCCTGAATGAAGAACTACTTGCAGCGGAATAAGTACTCAGATGCAAACATAATAGAACACAAGCATGGTCATCATGATGAAATGAAAATGATCACAGAGTACAGAAAGCGTAAACACAGGATAAATAGGATAAAGACAAACAGACTGAAGGAATTGAACTGAGGAAATTGAGAAAGTCTTCAGTCAAAGTATTCAAATAGATATGAACAAGCACACAACATGGTAATGAGGAAATGGAAGGGTTGAGGAAATAGAACCTGTAGGCTTGGTGAAGACAATGATTTGGTAGACCAGTTCCAACTGCTATGACAGTTGTACGTCTGGTTAGGGCGGCTAGGTATTCAAACCTGAGGACACACAGTCCCGGACACCCAGTCCTGAACACGCAGCTCAGGACACTTAGTCCTCACCGTATTCCCCTTGAGCTAAGGTCACACAGACCTCGCCCAATTACTCGTGGTAAGTCTTCAGGTGACTTCCAAACCTTCTAAGACTCGGTCACTTGGCGATCCATAATTTCCTCTTGGATGCTCTAGACCATGACGCCTAACCGTCTGGAAGATGCACAGTGTTCAAAGGTAACAAGCGTCGGATCCACGCAGGATCAATCGCTTCAGTGATGCTCAATCACTTTGGGTTTTTAGGTGTTTGGGATTGGGTTTTCCCCACTTGATGATTTTCGCTCAAAGTCCTCGGAGGATGGGATGCTCTCAAATGACAAGTGTCAGTTTCTCTCGGAGTAGCCAAGCAGCTAGTGGTTGTAGGGGGGCGGCTATTTATAGCCTAGGGAGCAGCCCGACATGATAAGTCATAAATGCCCTTAAATAATATGACTGTTATGTGGGAAGATATTTTGGGATAGCTGGCTCGTAGCACAGCAACAGTCGGAAATTTGACTATAAAATTCCTCAAGGCTATCATGATCCTCACTTGTAGGCAATCCGCACTGGCGAATTCCTAACTCCTCAGTCAGAACAAATTCCTCAGAGACCAGAAGAACTTCGTCTCTATCACTGAAGAAGTCGACTGAACAGCATGAGATTTCCAATGGCTTCACTCGAAGGGATTGGTAGGTATAGGATTTTGAGTTGAGCATCACTTGGAAACTTTTCCTTAGTTTTTCCTCGACCCCCTTTAACAGCACGGTGTTTCCTATGACTCAAGAAACAGAAAATGAAACTACAAAAACAGAAGTCTTCATGCTTCATGTTCCTCGAATGAATACCAAGTCTTTATGGTCACACCAATTTCTTCACTTTCAAAGTCTTCAGAAAGTCTTTAGAAATCCAAAGTCTTCTGTTGAAGAACTTCATTTTTAGGGGTCAACTTTCTCTGTAAATATCAAACTCCTCATAGACTTATAGTCCTGTGTACACTCACAAATGCATCAGTCCCTTGACCTATAAGTCTTCAATACACCAAAATCACTAAGGGACTCTAGATGCATGTAACACCCCCAGTGTCATGCTACAGTAACCCTCTATGATTAAACTAATCATTTTCCAAACAGTTCTTAATCACCTATGTTCAATTCCCATTTGGAAATTCCAGTCAAATCAAATTCAAGCGAAGTTTGAAGTTGCCCAAAAGTTGCTGGAAAAATGTTCATCATTTGTCAAAATTTCCATAACAATTATTTGTTAAGGAACACAACATCACTTTTGTCCAAAGATGGGCTTTAGCAATTATAACCACACCAATTCAGCATTTTAAAATGCTATCCTATTTATGAAAAATATCAAATGAATTATCTTGGTCTCCAAATTATTTGTGGCACTGTCTAAGATCGCCAGGGAATAAAAAGGGCACTTCCCATATTTTTCCTAAGTAAATAGAATGCCCATTATTTCTTACCCATCTCTGTTTATTTTAAAAAGGAAAAAAAAGAAAGGGTGGAGAGAGAGAGAAAGCCCCATGTCCCCTTTGGGCCTCGGCCCACATCCACTAGGCCACCAGGCCGGCCCGCACCATCGCCCAGCTGGCCCACCCCGCTCCCACCTTATCCCCCACATGACAGAAACCCTAACCGCTACCCCCCATTCCCCTCGATCCCCCACGTCTCGCTCCCTCTACCTCCCCCGATCTAGATCGAGTGGCACGGATCCCGGCGACCGCGCCGCCCCGCGCTCGGATGCCGATGCCCATCCCGGCGCTGCCCCTCGCCCTCCTTCCCGGATCCCCTCTCGCCGCGACACCCTCGCCTCTGCGTCGACCTAGGTGAACGTCGCCGGCGCCGCGCCGTTCGCCACCATCCTCCTCATCCCGCTGCCCCACCGGCCACCTCGAGCCCACTGCCATCCCCGTCCGGCTCCCGGTGAGCCGCGCCTGCCTCCCCCCTCTCGCGCTCGCCGCATCCAGCGCGCTCGGCCATGCTTGCCGCCCTCTGACCCCGCGCTCGCCGCGGCCAGGCTGCGCCCGGTGCCCGCTTCGGCCACGCCCACCACGCGCCCTGTCGCCAGTTGCGCCGCGTC
This sequence comes from Triticum urartu, assembly GCF_003073215.2. NCBI lineage: Eukaryota > Viridiplantae > Streptophyta > Magnoliopsida > Poales > Poaceae > Triticum > Triticum urartu. Next base: position 128,753,824 of record NC_053022.1, read on the forward strand.
GACCACGCCCGTCCGTGTCCACCCCTGTTGCGCCGCTCGTCGCCTCGCCGCCGCCTTGCGCACGCTCTCTCGCCAACCGCCGCCTCCCGCTACTGCCTCGCTCCCCGCCTTGTCGCATGGCCGCGCCCGCACCGTCCTTGCCCCGCCGCGGCTCTCGCTCCGCTCCGGCCGCCCCACCACCTCCAGCCGACGCCGCAGCTGCCCCGCTCGCCGGCTTCTCTGCTCTGCTGCACACCGTGCGCGTCGCCGCAGCCACTGCTCGCCCCGGCCATCCCTCCGCCGCCTCCCCTGGCCCTGGCCGCCGGCGCCGGCGTGCGCCGTGCGCGCCCAGCGCCCTTCGGGCTCGCGCCCGTTCGGGTGCCTCGCCCCGCTGCTCGCCCGAACCCATTTGGCCCGTAGGCCCTATGATATGTGGGGCCCAGCCCCTGGAACATTTAAAAAAAGAATAATTAAATAAATAAATGAATGGATAAATAATAATTAAAATAATTAGTTAATTAAGTTAATTAATCCTATTTAATTAATATAATTAACATGTTAGTTTAATTAAACAGTAATTAATTAACCTAACCCTAATTAACCTAAACAGAGAATGACAGGTGGGTCCCACGGGGCCCACACGTCAGGTTGACCAGGTCAACGGTCAACGTTGACTGCTGGCGTCATGTTGACGTCAGCATGCACTGTTCTGGATAATATTGATTTTAAATAATTAAATAAATCCTACAAATGATTTAAATCTTTTAAAATTAATAAAACAAACCGTAGCTCGGATGGAAAAACTTTGTAGATGAAAGTTGCTCAGAGCGACGAGACGAACTCAGATACGCAGCCCGTTCGTCCGCCATGCCTCCCTAACATAGAGAACACGCAACTTCCCCCTCCGGTTCATCTGTCCGAAAACGCGAAACACCGGGGATATTTTCCCGGATGTCCCCCCCCTTCACTGGTACCACCTCATACCGCGTTAGGGCACCCCCCTAGCACCGATACTTGTCATGTCATGCATCGCTATGGCTCTGTTTGCTTAATATTTATTGTTTCTTCCCCCTCTTCTCTCCGATAGACTACGGGACCGACGCCGCTGCTACCCAGTACGACTACGGTGTTGACGCCCCTCTCTCTTGCCAGAGCAACCAGGCAAGCAAACCCTCCTTGAGCATTCTGATATTGCCCATTTCTTTCCCTCTCATGCTTGCATTAGAACTACTACTGCTTTATGTATGATCCTACTCTGATCCATAGCTTGTTTTTGTTACCTGCTTTCATACCTTACCTGCTTATCCTAAATTGCTTAGTATAGGTTGGTTAGAGATCCATCAGTGACCACCACCTTGTCCCAGTTGCCCCGCTTTATGTTCGATGACTCGATCAACGTGATCGACGTCCAGGCCCCGACACCGCACATCACTTTCCCATTTTGTTGCTCGACTCTGCAGAGTTACCATCGAGTGTCGAGGGTGGAACCTCATACATCACTTCTGATGAGATCTCTGTAGTGTAGCTATCCGGTCGTGGTCATCGAGGGTGATTTCCTCCCTAACCACTTCCGTTACGGCTCTGTCGTGCAACCCCTCAAGTGTGAACCTCGAGGGTGGATCCTCTTACGTTCACCTTGATGATAACATCGAGTGGAATTCACCGGGGGTGATTCCTCGGGTTTTCCCCTTGGTGTTAGACACACAGTTACTATGCATACTATGACTTTACACTGATTCATGTTACTAAAGACGGGTCGGCCCTGAGGGGTACCCGCGTGAGCTTAATAGCGAGTGATGTGGAATCGGGTTGACCTGGAAGGTGCCCGCGAGATACTTATGAGGCGTGGCCGGGCATTCTTAGCCCTTGCCGCAAGTACTTGAGACGGGGCGACAGGGTCACATTGTTCGTGAGTCTCTGCTCGTTATTGTGTGCTCCTAATCCACTACGGTTTGGATATTTGATCCGAGGGGCCTCTGGCCTGATAGCACTAACCATCACGTGGGCATAGTATGGGCATTCTGCGTCGTATACATCAGCCGAAGCTTAATAGACGCCAGCGACTGAGCGGCGCGCACCGGGTTGGACTGCGTAAGCTCCTGCCTTGTTGAAGGAGGTAGCTAGGTCTGCTCACCGGCCGCGTACGCAACATGCAGGAGTTCCCGGGAAGATGGCCCATGACCCCTGGGGCATAGGCTTAGTCCGGCGTGTTGACCTCTCTATTAAGCCTAGGTCGAGTTGCGGCGTATTGTTTGGCCGAGGCCGGGCATGACCCAGGAAAGTGTGTCCGGTCAGAGTTAATTGAGCATGGTGGGTAAGTTGGTGCACCCCTGCAGGGAAGAAAACATCTATCGATAGCCTGTCCTACGGTAACAGACACTTGGAGTTGTATCCCGATCGATACAACTAGAACTGGATACTTGTGATGAGAAATGAATTGTGTATAAGAAATGGATAGTATGGCTCTGGGATTGCTTTCTCGTATGGAGTCGAGAAAGGATCTCTGGCCGAGGTTGATAACACTACTACTACTTTACATTATGTTGATCTGTACTCTTCTATATGCTGCAAGATGCTTGAAGATGCTAGTCTTCGATAGGCTAGGCTTTCCCCTTCTCTTCTGGCATTCTGCAGTTTAGTCCACAGATACAGCCCTTATCCTTTGATACAGATGCATACTTAGTTTAGATCTGATGTAAGTCTTGCGAGTACTTTGGATGAGTACTCATGGTTGATTTGCTACTTCTTTTTCCCCCATACCCGATTGTTGCAACCAGTTGACGGATCCCAGGAGCCAGACGACACCAATGATGATTACTGCTACCCCGAGGGTGCCTACTACTACGTGACAACCGCTGACGACTTGGAGTAGTTAGGAGGCTCCCAGGCAGGAGGCCTTGCCTTTTCGATCGATGTTGTTTTTGTGCTAGCCTTCTTAAGGCAAACTTGTTTAACTCATGTCTGTACTCAGATATTGTTGCTTCCGCTGACTCTTGTGTATTCGAGCTTATGTATTCGAGCCCTCGAGGCCCCTGGCTTGTAATATAAAGCTTGTATTGTTTTAATTTGTGTCTAGAGTTGTGTTGTGATATCTTCCCGTGAGTCCTTGATCTTGATCGTACACATTTGCGTGTATGATTAGTGTACGATTGAATCGAGGGTGTCACAATGCACTTACAATCTCCCCCTTTTTGGTGATTGATGACGATATAGGTTAAGTTTTCAACGGGGATAAACATATGAAGTGTAAATACTGATATTGAGGAATTTGATTTGCAAGATATAGAAGAACTCCCCCTGAATATGAGCATAGTTAGGAATTTGCTTTTGAAGCAATGCACACTTGAAGAGTACAATCATGGAGATCTCCCCCTATACCTTGTAATTCATACACGCATTTAACATATAATATGAAGAATTTGAAATGCATGATGAAATATGGTGACTGATGTAACTTAGCATGCGTGCATTAACATGTATGAGAAATAAGCATGCAGAAGAACACATCAAAAGTATCAGACCACCATCGGGATTAAGTTTACAACTCTATCCAGCAAAGTCTTCAAAAGAACGAGAGTTGTAACTTAGAAAAACGCCCATATAAGTAGCCCCTCTTGAAGACAAACTCAAATTTTTCCCTTTGTCATCGAATGACCAAAAGGGACTAAAAATGAGGACTAACGCCCTTGAAGACTATCATCACTGAGTCGATGAAGGAGCGCCAGCATTGTTGGGGTCGGTTGTTGAAGTAGGGCCTGCCGCGGTGTCGTCCAAGTCTTCATGTTCATGAGTCATGCGTGATGAAGAATATGAGCTGGCTACCAAGGAAGGAACTTTAGTCTTCTTGAATTTATTCGCCGGTGGCGACTGAGACCATTCGAAGTCCTACTTGAAACCCATTTGCTTCAGATCATCTTCACCATACAGATGTGACAGAACAGCCCAGGTGCGACCGAAGACTTCATGGAGGTAGTAATGGTTTTTATACACTGCATTGTGTGTAGCAGTCATGTTGTGAAGAATAGAACCAAGCTGACGCTTAAACCATTTGTGGTTGCGATCGACCTTCTGGTGAAGACTGAGGAGAAGCTCGCGATCAGTCGTCACCCTTGGAGCTGTGCCTTGAGGATTTTGCTTAGAAGCATTTGCGGCAGAGTCATGAGTGGCAGAGTCATCATTGGTGGAGTAGGATGCAACTTTGCAGAACAAACCATCCAATGGATGAATGCCTTCATCAATAATTGCAGTAGCCTTGCCCTTGTCATCATATGAGGAAAATGTCCGCCTGAGGACTTCAATGGGGGGCAAGTAACTGACATGATTCTGAAAATCAGCCTTGTAGTTGAGTGAAGACCTGGTCCTGAGGAATCTCATAATCCAAGGAGCATAAGGCTTCAACTCAAATGGAGAGAGGGAAACATTTGCAAGAGTCCTCATGAAGAAATCATGGTAGTTGATAGGAATGCCATGTATGATATTGAATAGCAGATTCTTCATGATGCCAACAACTTCTTCATCACTTGAATCATGGCCTTTGATTGGACTCAAAGTCTTCGTCAGAATGCGATAGACAGTTCGAGGCACAAACATCAATTCCTTCACGAGGAATTTGGTCCTTGGGGCTTGACCGGGCTGCAGCGGCTCCATCAACACTTGAATGTAGTCAGCAGTAAGTTCAGGTTCATGGTATATGCAATGAGCGCCTTCAAGGGGAGGACTGACAGGAAGGGCATGAAGTAATTCAGAGGCCGGTGCTTTGAAATGTGTGGTCTCTGTCATCCAGTCCAATACCCAAGTGTTCACATCTTCAGCTTCTCCTATGATGTGCAGCGTTGCATAGAACTGAAGAATTATCTCTTCATTCCAATCAACAATATCAGTGCAAAAGTTGAGCAGTCCAGCGTCATGAAGAACACTGAGGACTGGCGCGAAGCAAGGCAGTGATTCCATGTCCACGTGAGGAATATGCTCATGGTCGAAGACTTTGTCTTTGTTGAAAAGCAGCGAAGAATAGAAGTTTGCTTGGCTGGCAGTCCAGAAGCGCTTCCTTCTAACGCGAGTAGAGTCATAGGGGTTGTAGTCTGTGAAGAAAACATGCTCGTGGAAGAAGTCATCAGCCTTGAATTTTTGCTTCTTTGAGAAAGGATCCTTTGGCTTGGGGTGAGGAGTGTCAGTCAATTGCATCACAACCTCAGGAATCGTGATCTCAAGATCCGCAGGCTGAGGAATTTCAGTTTCTTCTTCAGTGGCAGCCTGGGTCTTCAATTCTTCAGCAGCAATGTCATTAGCACTAGTGGCTGGAATCTCTTCAGGGATAGATGGAGTGGGGTGTGGTTCTTCAGAACCCATTTGAACTTCAATAGTCACTGGGGACTGAGGAATTTGTTACAGAGGAGTGAACAAAGGAGAATTGGGGTGCTGACTTTCCCAAAAGTCATCATTCAGAACTAGCGTTGTGCACCCATTGTCCACATCCTCATCTTCTCCACTCATTTCTTCAGTGACGGTCTCTTTACCAGTGAACTGAGGCATGGGTGATGAAATAACTGGGGTTGAAGGGATTGCATCCACTTCAATTTCTTCATCCAACTGCTCTAAAGAGGCAGCAGAAGGAATGTCTTCATTGGATCCGCTTGGGATCACGTAATCTTCATCAAACGGAACGAGTTCCTTTGATGGCATGCTTGAGACTGGAACAACATCAATCGGATTTTTAAACGAGTTGGTCAATTTCTTCATCTTCCTCGGAGCTGAAGAGTCTGATGAAGTTGATGCTTTCCTTTTCTTCACAGCTGCACGCTCCACAGCCTTGGTCTTCTTCGCGTTTGATGCAGAAGGAAGAATTGGACTTGGTGCAGGTGCAGGAGGAGCAGAGAAAATTGGTTCCGTCGCTTCACGCACAACTGATGCAGTTGCCCTGGTAGAAGCAGTTTCTTCAGGCACAGCGGTTGAAGCTTCAGCTGACCTTGCAATTTCTTCAGGCGCAACACTAGTGGTTGCCCTGGCAGTTTCATCAGCGGCTGGAATGTAGTCATCAGCCCTGGTACTAACATTTTCTTCGGCAGCCTGAGTATCATGAGCAGTGCTGGCATTTTCTTCAGTAGGCTGAGCAGATGCTTCATCCTGAGGAAATTCTTGTTGCGTTGGGGCTGCAACATTGGTAGTGAAATTTTTAGTTATCTTTACAAATCTAACTTTGGCTCCAAGCCAGTCAGCATAGTAGCGATCAAATTCATCACTCAGTTTCTTGATCTCTGATTGCAGAGCTACAAGTTCTTCAGGTGAAAGCTTTAAGAAGTTTAGCTTCAGAAAGCACTCTTTCTTGTACTGCACTTTCTTCACCTTCCTCCCCTGTTCATATTTCCATTTTTCTTCATCAATGAAGTGAGTCAACACATGACTTTAACTGGGAGTGAGGTTCATCTCAGGAAGAGGTATGTTGGGGTCCTTGTGCCACAAGTTAATGAAGTCGGGGATCAACTTTGGATCCAGCATCAATGGCACATTACTGCCTTTGGCTCTAGTGGCCCTGTGCTGCCTATCTCTGATGATTTTAGCAAGTTCTTCATCATCAGCTTCGTCGTCATCGGACGGTACCTAGAAGGCTACCTGCTTCTTTTGAGAACTTGGTCTAGTGCCTCGTCCTGCAGTGGCCTTAGTCTTCAGCAGAGTGGGGCCAGTTGAAGAGTGCAGAGGAGCTGATGAACTTGTAGAGGCTCCTGAGGAAATAGAGATGCTTGTTGTCCTTTGGCACGAGGCGAGATGCGCAGGTGCTGAGGATTTGGACGGAGGAGCTAAGGATTTTGAAGGAGCTGGTGCGGCTTGAGGAATTGGCCGTGAGGGATTAGCAGAAATTGGCCGTGAGGGCTTAGCAGAAATTGGCCGTGAGGGCATTGCAGAGGAGCTTAGCCATGAGGGCATTGAAGAAGAAGAGGCACTGGGCTTGTGTGCGGGCTTCTTAGGCATGGACTTCTTCGGCTTGCTTGGAGAGGCCTCAGCAGCAGCAGAGTCTTCACTGAATTTCCTCACTGCTTCTTTTGCTACTCTGGCCAACTTAGCTTGACGCTTGGCCCATTCATCAGGATAGTCCTCACCACGCTTGAGGCTAGTGGGATTAGCTTCTTGGCCAGGTGCCAATGGAGGTTTTGGGCAAGGAGGGTGAAGAGCGAATTTCTTCATACACTTTGGAGTGACATAGCGATATTCTCTCCATTTCCATGCCCATCTCTTCTCTATCTTCTGTATGCGCACCTTGCGCTGATTTTTGGTCTCCATGCCATGTTTGGCCTCATCGGGAGTGCAATATTCATCATAGATATCCTCTGGGATTTCAAATGCAGTGTTGACCTCCAGTCTCTTGCCTCCCTTCTGAGGTTTCTTGCCATCTGCCATTTTCTTCAGCTGAGGGTTTTTGAACTATTGAGTTCTCTGAAGAGGTATGCAACTTTTCTTCGAGGAACGCTGCAAATGAGTTAAGTTGATGAGAACCTAGAGATTCAGCAGTGGACATGTGTACCTGTGAACAGAGTATAGGTGCGAAGAATTTGGAGAGGTCATATGCGTTCTCGGAAGTTTTTGCAAAAAGAACAAGTTTGAGGAATTTGACCAGATGAATCTTGAGGAATTTCAATAAGCGTTCTTTGACTTAGGTTCCAGAGTTGTACAGATTTGAAAATCCACATAATCGAGGAATCTTGAAGATAAATGTTGCTTAGAGAAATAGATCAAGAGCAGATGATGTGTGAGGTGTTTAGTGTGTGAAGAGTTGAGGAATAAACACCTTTCGAAGATTTGAAGAAAACATCAGAATCAACCAGGGCAGTAAAAGTAACTTTTAATTACCCTTGACAAAGAACACGACGAACTGTGTAGTGTAGATTGAGAAGCTCGTCAGTTCAGATCTTCCACACCCTAACTTGGCAGAGTAAGACGGCTACGGCGGTGGCGGGGTGAAGAAATCCGCAGCTGGCATGAGTATGACGGCGATGAGGTCAAGGCAGTGAAGCTCTTCCTCATCGACGATGATGGAAGTAGCGGCGGCGCTAGGGTTTGAGAGCTCGAGCGAGGGAGTGAGGTTGAGCGGAGTAAAAATGAAGTGAGGAAGGGAGAGGGTTATTTATAGGCGAAGTGAAAAACTGCTCCCCTGAGGAAATTGGACGAACGTGCCCCTGACCCTTCTCATTCGCGTGACATGTGTCACCCACGTACTGAGAGGTGACGATCGTGTGTGATCGTGGGTGAATAGGATAATATATCATGGAAGTGGAGCGCTTTGAGCGGCAAAAGCCGAAAATTCAGATCAGATAAGTTTAAAGTTCCGTTCGCAATTTCTTCAGCTGACAAGGACACGGTGAAGATTTTGAACGAGTTTCAAATAGAACACACATGAAGAATTTGCGAATAGACTTGGTTGAGTTTAGCATAGAGGGGGAAGGGTCCGATCACATTCACTTAGCAGAACAAGCAACTAGAAGTAATAGCAATAAGTGAATGTTGTAGAGGACATAAACTCATATATATACATAGCCAATGAAGAACAACAACGCAAAGAGTGAAGACATTGCAAAGTTGAAGAACAACTGAGGAATTTCATAAAGAAGAAAAAAACTCAGATTGAGGATTTTCAACTTTTGGTGGTGACGTGACCCACCATATAAGAATGATGATTTCAGACAGGGCGTACAATTTGTCGTAGGGTTCTGAGAATCAGATTCTTCATTAATTTCTTCACACTTAGAGGGTTAGTCTTCATTGATTGAAGAAAAACGTTACTTTGTGTGTTGCACATCGAAGTCATCAATTTTGCATAAGTTTTAGGATGTGTGTCCTTTTCAAAGGACATTCGAAGATTCTAAGATATTTAGCCCACACCTCAACTTGCTAAAACTCTTCTCATCCAAGGGCTTAGTGAAGATATCGGCTAGCTGTTCTTCAGTCTTCACATGATCAATAGAGATGTCGCCCTTCAACACATGATCACGAAGAAAATGATGACGAATCTGAATGTGCTCTGTCTTTGAGTGTTGAACAGGGTTATGAATAATCTTGATGGCACTCTCATTGTCATAGTAGAGAGGCACATTCTTCATGTTGACGCCGTAGTCCTTGAGGGTATGCTTCATCCATAGCAATTGAGCACAGCAAGAACCGGCAGCAATGTACTCAGCTTCAGCAGTAGACAGTGATACGCGGTTCTATTTCTTCGAGGACCAACCGACCAAGGATCATCCGAGGAAATGGCATGTTCCTGATGTTGACTTGCGGTCCACACGATCACCAGCATAGTCAGAATCTGAATATCCAATGAGATCAAAAGCCGAGCCCTTGGGATACCATAATCCAAGTGTTGGTGTGTGAGCTAGATATCGAAGAATATGCTTCACAGCCTTATGGTGTGATTCCTTCGGTGTAGCTTGAAATCGGGCACACATGCAAACACTAAGAATAAATACAGTAAAGAACCGATCATGGAGCGGTATACCTTTTGATCGAAGTCAATACCGTTTTCATCAGTGCATAGATGGCCATTTGCGGGCATATGGATTTTGACTCCTTTGCAATCTTGCATGCCGAATTTCCTCAATACATCCTTGAGGTATTTCTCCTGAGAAATGAATATGCCATTGTGCTGTTGACAAATCTAAAGACCTAAGAAGAATTTCAATTCTCCCATCATAGACATTTGATATTCTTCACTCATCATATAGGCAAATTCATCACTGTAATGTTGGTCAGTACAGCCGAAAATGATATCATCAACATATATTTGGCACACAAACAATTCACCATCATAAGATTTAGTGAAAAGAGTTGGGTTAAGTGAACCGGGTTTGAAGCCTTTCTTCATGAGGAATTCCTTCAAAGTATCATACCATGCCCGAGGGGCCTGATTGAGGCCATAGAGGGCCTTATTTAGTCTGAAGACTTTGTCAGGATGCTTTGTATCTTCAAAAACCGGGGGTTGAGCAACATATACTTATTCCTCAAGCTTACCATTGAGGAATGCACTTTTCACATCCATTTGATATAAGATGATGTCATTATGGTTAGCATAAGCAAGTAATATGCGAATAGCCACAAGTCTAGCAACAGGTGCAAAAGTTTCATCGAAATCAATTCCTTCAACCTGTGTGTAGCCTTGAGCAACAATTCGTGCCTTATTCCTCACCACAAGGCCATTTTCATCTTGCTTGTTGCGGTACATCCACTTTCTGCCAATGATATTGTGCTTGCGAGGATCTGGACGTTTGACCAGTTCCCAGACATTATTGAGCTCAAATTGATGTAATTCCTCTTGCATAGCTTGAATCCACTCAGGCTCTAGAAATGCTTCATCTACCTTAGTGGGCTCTGTGATAGAGATGAAAGGAAAGTGCCCACAAAAGTTAGATAAATGTGAAGCTCTTGAGCATGTGAGAGGACCTGGAATGTTGATGTTGCTGATGATTTTCTCAATCTGCACTTCATTTGCAACACGAGGATGAGCTGGTTGTCGTTGAGGAATTTGATCAGCATTTTCTTCAGCACCATTTTCCTCAGGTGCATCAGCATGATGTTCTTCACGTTCTGGAACGACTTCTTCAGTAGATTCTTCGGTAGGAATGACATCCTCAGTAGCCTTGAACTTAATAGATTCCTCAGGAGGTATTTCATCTGTCATAGGAGGTAGGTGCTCTCTTTGCGAGCCATTAGTTTCATCGAACCGCACATCTACAGTTTCAACAACCTTGTGGTGATAGGTGTTGAAGACTCTGTAGGTGTGCGAGTCCTTACCATAACCGAGCATAAAACCTTCATGTGATTTCAGTGCAAATTTAGAACTATGATGAGGATCTCTAATCCTGCATTTAGCACCAAAGACTTTGAAATAACTCACATTGGGTTTCTTGTCAGTGAGGAGTTCATATGCAGCCTTCTTGAAGAATTTGTGAAGATATACCCTGTTGATGATGTGGCAAGCAGTATCAATTGCCTCATGCCAGAAGCAAGTAGGCATCTTGTACTCATCAAGCATAGTGCGAGCCATCTCAACAAGAGTCATGTTCTTGCGCTCCATGACGCCATTCTGCTGAGGAGTATATGGAGCAGATAACTCATGAGTGATACCAAGTTCATCAAGATAGTCATCAAGACCAGTGTTCTTGAACTCAATTCCATTGTCACTTCTGATGTGCTTGATCTTCACACCAAAGTTGGTTGAAGCCCTCGAGGAAAATCGTCTGAAGACTTCCTGCACTTCAGTTTTGTAAGTGATGATATGCACCCCTATATATCGAGAATAATCAACAACAATGACAGAGCCATCTAAAGATGCAACATTAGTAAATGTGGCATAGTGAGTAGGGCCAAAGAGATCCATGTGAAGCAATTCAAATGGATGAGTGGTAGTCATGATGGTATTTGAGGGATGCTTGGCCTTGGTCATATTTCCGGCTTCACAAGCCCCACACAAATGGTCCTTTAGGAATTTGACACCCTCGATGCCAATGACATGCTTTCTTCTTCACGAGCGTGTGCAAGTTCCTCATCCCAGCATGACCAAGTCGTCGATGCAATAGCCGGCCTTCTGAAGCTTTTGCAAGTAGACATGTAGTAGGTTGTGATCCCGTAGAGAAATCAACAATATACAAATCTACTCTCCTAAAGCCTTCGAAGACTTCGGAATTTTCATCTTCCATGATCACAACACAATGATACTTGTCAAAGGCAACAACCATATCAAGATCACAAAGCATTGAGACAGACAGGAGGTTGAACCCTAAGGACTCGACAAGCATGACTTTGTCCATGTGTCGATCCTTTGAGATTGCAACCTTACCTAGACCCAATACCTTGCTTTTGCCTTTGTCAGCGTAGGTTATATGCTTCAAATGTGATGGAGATAAATCAGAGTCCATCAATAAGCTCCTATCACCAGTCATGTGATTTGTACATCCAATATCGAGGACACACTCGGTGGCTTTGGGTTGATCATCTTGCAGATGAATTGGTGTAGCTTACGAGCTCATATACTTCATCAGTGAAGAATATGATATCAATTTCACCAGATCAATTTCATCTAGCAATAGACAGATAAAGTAGTATGAGGATGTGAGAAATGAAAATTCATTTCTTCATGATTAGCTTGCGTCCTTTCAAGCATATTCAGGTCTCCAGCAAATTCTTCAGACATTTAAGTTCGTCTGGAGACCTGTCCCTGCATAAGAGATTAGTTCTTTTTATTCACCACCCACATCTGAAGGGGTGGCAAAGAGTTCATCATTCTGTGAGCTCCATAAGAGAAAGGTGGCATAGATGCCAATCCACATCGTTTCACATAAGAGCGGTTAGGGTAAGCATAAGAGTAAGCAGAGAAATTCTTTAAGGACTTATGAACATAATGATTTGAAGAATAATGCACATATCCATAATCCTTAGATCTTCCCTGCGAAACAGAAGGGTTAGCATGATGATGTTCATATGAGGATTGTTACTATTAAACTTTCTAATAGATACACCATCAAACCACTTGGAATTGTTAGAGATGTTGAAGTCTTGTGTGGGAAAATAAAATACCCTACTGATTTTCTAGTTCTTGGTTCCCCACAAGATGACTTCTGTCCCATTATCTTTGGCAGACCTTTCTTGAACACTGTCAACGCTACTATAGATTGTCATAAACAAATTGTCAGTGTTAGCTTTGGTGATCAGTCTCATGAGTTTAATTTTTCCAAGTTTAATAGACAACCTCACAAGAAAGAATTACCTAGTAAGGATAAAATAATTGGTCTTGCTTCTATTGCCGTGCCTCCTACTGATCCACAACAATATTTGCTTGACCATGAAAATGATATGCACATGCATGAAAGAAATGAGATAGATAAAATTTTCTTTGAACAACGACCTTTTCTCAAACATAATTTGCCTATTGAAACTCCAGGAGATCCTCCTCCACCAAAAGGTGATCCCGTGTTTTAATTGAAACAATTGCCTGACACTTTGAAGTATGCTTATCTCGATGAGAAAAAGATATATCATGTTATTATTTGTGCTAACCTTTCAGAACATGAAGAAGAAAGATTATTGAAAATTCTGAAGAAGCACTGTGCTGCTATTGGATATACTATTGATGATCTTAAAGGCATTAGTCCCACTCTTTGTCAGCACAAGATTAATATGGAACCTGGTGCTAAACCCATTGTTGACCACCAACGACGTTTGAACCCTAAGATGAAAGAAGTGGTGAGAACTAAAATATTAAAACTTCTGGAAGCTGGTATAATCTATCCCATAGCTGATAGTAGATGGGTAATTCTCGTTCATTGTGTCCCTAAGAAGGGAGGTATTACCGTTGTTCCTAATGATAAAAATGAACTCATTCCACAAAGAATTGTTACTAGCTATAGAATGGTTATTTATTTTAGAAAATTAAATGAAGCTACGAGAGAAGATCATTACCCTTTGCCTTTCATTGATCAAATGCTAGAAAGATTATCAAAGCACACACTTTTTCTTCCTAGATGGATATTCTGTTTTTTCACAAATACCTGTTTCACAACCTAATCAAGAGAAAACCACCTTTACTTGCGTTTTTGGAACTTATGCTTATAGACGTATGCCTTTTGGTTTATCCAATGCACCTGCTACTTTTCAAAGATGTGTGACTGCTATATTCTCTGATTTTTGTGAAAATATTGTTGAGGTTTTCATGGATGATTTTTCTATTTATGGAATTTCTTTTGATGATTGCTTGAGCAACCTTGATCGAGTTTTGCAGAGATGTGAGCAAACTAATCTTGTCTTGAATTGGGAGAAGTGTCACCTTATGGTTAATGAAGGTATTGTCTTGGGATCTTGGGACATAAAATTTATGAATGAGGTGTTGAGGTAGATAAAGCTAAAGTTGATGCAATTGAGAAAATGCCATGTACTAAAGATATTAAAGGTAATCATAGTTTTCTCGGTCATGCCGGTTTCTATAGGAGATTTATTAAAGAGTTCTCTAAAATTTCTAGGCCTCTTACAAATCTTTTACAAAAGGATGTTCCTTTTTTTATGATGATTGTGTAGAAGCCTTTGAAACACTTAAGAAAGCCCTAACTTCTACACCTATTGTTCAACCACCTGATTGGAACTTGCCTTTTGAAATTATGTGGGATGCTAGTGATTATGTTGTTGGTGATGTTCTAGGACAAAGAGTTGATAAGAAACTAAATGTTATTCATTATGCTAGTAAAACTCTAGACGGTGCCCAACGAAATTGTGCTACTACTGAAAAAGAATTTTTAGCAGTTGTGTTTGCCTGTGATAAATTCATATCTTACATTGTTGATTCTAAAATTACTGTTCACACCGATCATGCTGCTATTAAATATCTTATGGAAAAGAAAGATGCTAAACCTACACTCATTAGGTGGGTTCTCTTGCTACAAGAATTTGATTTACATATTACTGGTAGAAAAGGAGCTGAGAACCCCGTAGTTGATAACTTGTCTAGGTTAGAGAATATCCTTGATGACCTACTACCTATTGATGATAGCTTTCCTGATGGGCAATTAGTTGCAATAAATGTTTCTCATAACACTCCTTGGTATGATGACTATGATAAATATATTATTGCTAAATACATACCACCTAGTTTTGATGACCCACAAGTATAGGGGATCTATCATACTACTTTCGATAAGTAAGAGTGTCGAACCCAACGAGGAGCAGAAGGAAATTACAAGTGGTTTTCAGCAAGGTATTCTCTGCAAGCACTGAAATTATCGGTAACCAATAGTTTTGTTGTCGCAGGAAACCACGACCACCTATGGGACCAAGAGGCCCCTTGCTGGTTCGGTAGGGGAGCGACATGTTGCCCAAAGAGCAGACGAGCGTTGGGCAGCACGGCAGAGATCACAGAGGCGATTTTACCCAGGTTTGGGCCGCCACGAGGCGTAAAACCCTACTCCTGCTTTGGTGGATTGATGGTCGAAAGGTGGTGACGGAGCATAGTACACTTGCCGGCAGGGTTGCCTCGAGGCGGCAGTGGCTACGCGCGTATGGGGGTGTGAGTTATGCAATCTCCTAACCTTTTCTACGGTTGCCATGGGCCTCCTTTTATAGATCAAGGGGTTACCATAGTGGCAAAGTAGTCATTTATGCACTGATAAGATTGCAAACAGTGCTATCATACCTAACTCTGTGGGCTGACAGAGCGCATTAAATGCACCGCTTAGTGTCACATCGTTGGTTGCCCGGCAAGGCTTGCCTGGCTATCTTGCTAGCTCCGTGCTTGCTCGCTTGACACGTCGCAAGACGGGTGTCATCCGAGGGTCTCTCATGTAGAAAATGGCCGCCATGTGGTGAATGGCTGCCATTTAATCACTTTGCGGCTTGACACCGCACTGATCGACGACGTGGGTCGTGGTAGAGTGGTGGGTGAGGTGGTTTTTCTTCTGTGAGTCTCGGCAGGTCTTGTTGGGGTCCTTTGGTTTTCTATTTCTCGAGGTGGACTCGCCCCTTGCCGGGCTCGCCTGCCCGACAAGGGAGGCTTTTCTCTTAACGATACCCTGCTTCTCTGGTTTGATCTTGGTCCCTATGATCTGCATGTTGGTCCTTCGATGCTATTGGTTCCTTGCGCATCTTGGCCTGGTCTTGGCCTGTCCGTGCACGAGTCAGGGGAAAACATATACCCTTGTCTGTTTTCATCGACATAAGCCCCCGGGCCTAAGCCATACGTGTTGCGTGGCATGTTGGGTCAGGCCCCAAATAGTGCGCGGACATGTGGCAGGAGAAGGCTGCGCACGCCGGTTCACCATGGCAACTAGTCAATCCAATCTCCACTTTGGGTAATTATTGCGCGTCGTGGGGTTGTGGGACTGTTAAAGTTAAGGTAAAATGGTAACTTTCTGAAGCGTCGCGCCCCTGCTCCGCTTTTCCATCTTAAGAGCAGGAAAAATAGAGTGGCACGATTCACCTACCTCTCTCCCCGCTCTCCCCATCTTCTTCCTCCGCAAGCCAAGCGACGGTTTCTCCTCCTGCTCCCCCTTCCACCGCCGCTCTTCCCATTGAATCCCTCTCCCCTCCGTGTTGCTGCCGCGGGAATGGGGAAGAAACCCGCGGAGAAGAGAAAACCGATGATCGCGCCGAGGGAGGCTGCCGACGAGGGAAGCAAGAGGTCGGCGGAGCTGAACAAGAAATGGAGCGAAGGCGTCGTCTTCGTCCCGTCCACCTTGAGCCCTGTTCTTCAGGCGAGGCATGGATATCTGTGGGGGAGGCCCGTCGAAGGAGGGAACGGAGCACCCATGGTTTATGCGGCGGGGAAGGAAGATCCGCTGGATTCGTATCGAGTCTTCAGTTCTTACTTGATCTGCGGACTCTGTCCTCCCTTCTTTGAGTTCTTTGAGGCAATCATGAACATCTATGGATTCCACCTCCTCAACTTCACTCCAAATGCAATGGCGACCTTGGCCATCTTTGTGCACTTGTGTGAGGATTTCATTGGAGTGAGGCCCAATGTGGACCTGTTCCGTCATTACTTTGTCCCGTAGGTGGAGAGCAAAGTTAACCGCTCCGAAATCATCAGCTGGATGCCACGCGTGTTGAGGAAGATCTGGGCTTACCTCCCTGGGTACCAGCGCGAGAGGTGGGATGAATGGAGAGGGGATTGGTGCTGGATCCAGGATAAGGAAGCCCCCGAGTTCTGTGAGGCACGGAAGGAATCTATCGAGCGCGGCAAGGATTGGAGCGCCAAGGGCCTCTCTGAGGATAGGTTGTGCCCGACAATCAATAGGATCACCCGTTTGAGGACTGCTGGGTTAACCATTGAGCGTGTGGTGGCGGACATTCTTCTCCGCCGCATCTCACCGCTGCAGGAAAGGGACAAACCCGCGTGGTTGTATGGCGATGTTGCGGATAGGATGCGGTTGCTCCCATGGTTAGCCAATAACTTATCAGTTTATGGCCATGGCTGGTTGTGCGACCAACTGTTTGGTCGCTTCGAGTTGTTCAAGCTCCCGGCATTCTTCAGAACATCAATTCTGCCCGAGACCAGATACTGAAATGGATGCCGGACTGTAATTCCGAAGGGGTAGCGGGCACCTGACAGCTACCCACCCTGGATGAAGAGCTCCAGTGGTCGAGCACCCTGGTGGAGAAGGCCACCAGGACTGAAACTGGAATGTTTAAACGCACATTTGCTATGGAGGTGGCATATATCGTAAAGAGGGTCAACAAGGACAAGGCCGCCCGCCTCGCGGAGAAAGAGAAGGCCGCGAAGGCCGGGAAGGGCAAAGGGAAGGCAGAGAGCGGGAGCTCTGCCCACGGCGGCAGCGAGGCGCAAACCACGGAAGGGGCTGTCGGGGATAGCTTTGCCGAGCTAGAGGCCCTACCCACGGTAGCAATGGAGCTTCAGGAGGAGGAGGAGGAGGTTGGCGTGGTGGTGGATCCTGACGAAGAGTGGCTTGCGGCTGGGCCGCAAGCCCCTGAGCCGAACCCAGACCAACGCACCCGCAGGCGCGCCGCCGCTCATGGGGCGGCGACTTCCAACCTAGCTCTAGGTGATACGTCTCCAACGTATCTATAATTTTTGATTGCTCCATGCTATATTATCTACTGTTTTGGACTATATTGGGCTATATTTTCCACTTTTATATTATTTTCAGGACTAACCTATTAACCGGAGGCCCAACCCAGAATTGTTGTTTTTTTGCCTATTGCAGTGTTCCGAAGAAACGGAATATCAAACAGAGTCCAAACGGAATAAACCTTTCCGGAACGTGATTTTCTTCCCGAATATGACCCGGGAGACTTGGACCCTATGCCAAGGAAGCTTCGAGGTGGGCACGAGGTAGGGAGCGCGCCCTATACCCCCAGGCGCGCCCCCACCCTCGTGGGCCCACCGAAGCTCCACCGACGTACTTCTTCCTCCTATATATACCTACGTACCCCCAAACGAACAGAGACGGAGCCAAAAACCTAATTCCACCGCCGCAACTTTCTGTATCCACGAGATCCCATCTTGGGGTCTGTTCCAGAGCTCCGCCGGAGAGGGCCTTCATCACGGAGGGCTTCTACATCATCATAGCCTCTCCGATGAAGTGTGAGTAGTTTACCTCAGACCTTCGGGTCCATAGTTATTAGCTAGATGGCTTCTTCTCTCTCTTTGGATCTCAATACAAAGTTCTCCCCCTCTCTCGTGGAGATATATTCGATGTAATCTTCTTCTTTTTGCGGTGTGTTTGTTGAGACCGATGAATTGTGGGTTTATGATCAAGTCTATCTATGAATAATATTTGAATCTTCTCTGAATTCTTTTATGTATGATTGGTTATCTTTGCAAGTCTCTTCGAATTATCCGTTTGGTTTGGCCGACTAGATTGGTAGTTCTTGCCATGGGATAAGTGCTTAGCTTTGGGTTCGATCTTGCGGTGTCCTTTCCCAGTGACAGAAGGGGCAGCAAGGCACGTATTGCATCGTTGCCATCGAGGATAACAAGATGGGGTTTATTTCATATTGCATGAATTTATCTCTCTACATCATGTCATCTTGCTTAAAGCGTTACTCTGTTTTTAACTTAATACTCTAGATGCATACTAGATAGCGGTCGATGAGTGGAGTAATAGTAGTAGATGCAGAATCATTTCGGTCTACTTGTCACGGACGTGATGCTTATATACATGATCATGCCTAGATATTCTCATAACTATGCTCAATTCTGTCAATTGCTCAACAGTAATTTGTTCACCCACCGTAGAATACTTATGCTCTTAAGAGAAGCCACTAGTGAAACCTACGGCCCCCAGGTCTATTCTCATCATATCAATCTCCATCACTTTAATCTTGCTTTGCTTTTTTACTTTGCCTTTTACTTTTCACTTTGCATCTCTATACCAAAAATACCAAAAATATTATATCTATCAGATCTCACTCTCGTAAGTGACCGTGAAGGGATTGACAACCCCTAATCGCGTTGGTTGTGAGTAGCTATCGTTTTGTGCAGGTACGAGGGACTTGAGCATGGCCTCCTACTGGATTGATACCTTGGTTCTCAAAAACTAAGGGAAATACTTACGCTACTCTGCTGCATCATCCTAAGTGAGTAGCTCAAGAGGTAGCACTAGGCGTCAAGAGGGTGAAGAAGACCTCCTCCAAGGCCACCTAGGCAGAGGCAGCATGCCACCAGTCTCCTCATCTTGTTCAAGCTAAGGCTTCCTCCACTAAGTGGTCGGGGGATGCAGAGGCGGAGTCCAACCCCTGCTCTAGCTCGAGCTCCTTGCAGAGCTCGTCTTCCTCGGATCTCCTGGTGCCACGGCAAGCACCGAAGCTGCCGGGGAGTTCTACCCCTCCACCTCTAAAGAGAGGACGGGAGTCTCCACCTCCTGTGGAGTTCAATTTGAACTCCATGCTCATTGCAAAAGAGTGAGGGGAATTTTTTCTTTCGTTGATATCTTGTGCCTATCTGATTATTTTTTGCTGACTAGCCTCTTGTTCTTGTTGTTGCCGGCAGGGAAATGGAGGAGGACACGGAAACCCTCATCCACCATTCCCAGAAGAGGCTTCGGCGCCTCGGCTCGCTGAAGGGTGTGGTGAGCTCGGCCTTGGCAGAGGAGGATGCAGAAGACCCCATGCCAAGCCCCCAGTCCAGCCCTCGGCCCGGGAGCAGAGACTTGGTCCCATCCGCTGGAGGCGATGGGGACGGTCTCCCCATTCCTCCAGGCAGAGGAGGACATGAGGTGACGCAGGTTGAGCCCCTCCTCGAGGGGCGTGCTTCCCCCGCTGCTCAAGTTGAAGAACCTACCGCGGATCCCTCCATGGGTGAGGCTGCGCAGAAGGCTGCTGACACTTCCACAGCAGAAGGCGAAGCTCGTGGCCCGACAACAACTGTTGCCGGGGACACCGGGGTTCCTGCCCGGCAGACTTCCCCAGGTACCTTGCTTATTATATTTTTTTTCTCTTTCTTTCTTTTTGCTCTGACTATGTCTCCCAATTTCTCCATTCACTTGAAACTTCTACTTCCTCATCTTTTACTGGCCTTTTCATGCGTAGCCCCCCAAGCCGAGGAGCCAGAGCTGCTGAAGGTGGTGGCTGATATAGGAAAGGCTGCCACGGATGAGGCCGTGGAGATTGCTGCTGCTGAGGGACAGGATCTTGCTGCCGGGAATTGTAGGATCGAAAGTATGTCTAGAGGGGGGGTGATTAGACTACTTGACCAAATAAAAACTTAGCCTTTTCCCAATTTTAGTTCTTGGCAGATTTTAGCTATTGTAGGACAAGTCAAGCAATCATCTCACAATTCAAGCAAGCATGCAGAGAGTATATTGGCAGCGGAAAGTAAAGCATGCAACTTGCAAGAATGTAAAGGGAAGGGTTTGGAGAATTCAAACGCAATTGGAGACACGGATGTTTTTCCCGTGGTTCGGATAGGTGGTGCTATCCTACATCCACGTTGATGGAGACTTCAACCCACGAAGGGTAACGGTCGCGCGAGTCCACGGAGGGCTCCACCCACGAAGGGTAATGGTTGCGCGAGTCCACGGAGGGCTCCACCCACGAAGGGTCCACGAAGAAGCAACCACCCACGAAGGGTACATGAAGAAGCAACCTTGTCTATCCCACCATGGCCATCGCCCACGAAGGACTTGCCTCACTAGCGGTACATCTTCACGAAGTAGGCGATCTCCTTGCCCTTACAAACTCCTTGGTTCAACTCCACAATCTTGTCGGAGGCTCCCAAGTGACACCTAGCCAATCTAGGAGACACCACTCTCCAAGAAGTAACAAATGGTGTGTTGATGATGAACTCCTTGCTCTTGTGCTTCAAATGATAGTCTCCCCAACACTCAACTCTCTCTCATAGGATTTGGATTTTGTGGAAAGAAGATTTGAGTGGAAAGCAACTTGGGGAAGGCTAGAGATCAAGATTCATATGGTAGGAATGGAATATCTTGGTCTCAACACATGAGTAGGTGGTTCTCTCTCAGAACATATGAGTAGGAATTGTGTATGTGTTTTGATGGCTCTCTTCTCGAATGAAGAGGAGGTGGAGGGGTATATATAGCCTCCACACAAAATCCAACCGTTACACACAGTTTTCCAATCTCGGTGGGACCGAATCAACAAACTCGGTCGGACCGATAAGGTAAACCTAGTGACCGTTAGAGATTTTCGGTGGGACCGACTGGATCAACTTGGTGGGACCGATGTGCTAGGGTTAGGGTAAATCCAAAACTCGGTTTGACCGATTACTCAAACTCGGTGGGACCGAGTTGGGTAATAAGTGAAACAGAGAGTTGGCAATCCCATCTCGGTGAGACCGAGATCCCTATCGGTAGAACCGAATTGCTAGGGTTTGGCAGTGGCTTATGACAAGTGAAACTCGGTGGCGCCGGATAGAAAGAATCGGTAGGACCGAGTTTGGCTTAGGGTTTAGGTCATATGTGGATATGGGAAAGTAGTTGAGGGTTTTGGAGCATATCACTAAGCACATGAAGCAAGAGGCTCATTAAGCAACACCTCATCCCTCCTTGATAGTATTGGCTTTTCCTAAAGACTCAATGTGATCTTGGATCACTAAAATATAAAATGAAGAGTCTTGAGCTTTTGAGCTTGAGCCAATCCTTTGTCCTTAGCATTTTGAGGGTTCCACTTTCACATCCATGCCATGCCAATCATTGAGCTTTCCTGAAATAGTCATCTTGGAATAGCATTAGCTCAATGAGCTATATGTTGTTATGAATTACCAAAACCACCTAGGGATAGTTGCACTTTCAATCCCCCTTTTTGGTAATTGATGACAACATATAGATCAAAGCTTCGACAAATGATAATAAGCATGAAATATATCGTCGCTTTGAGAAGTATGTGACAAGTAAGAGCTCCCCCTAAATTTGTGCATATTTAAAATTTGCTTTGGACTGCAAATGCACAAAGAGTTAGAGTCATGGGTTACTCTTCCATGTCACATACATCTTGGTGGAGCGCTTAAAATGATAAGAATGAAATACATGCACTCATCACCAAGAATAGTGAATGATCACATAAGATAGATAAGATGATAATATTAAGCAAACATTACGTGTAGCTTATGATCAGACACATGATCATCAATGTCTCACGAGCAATGACATAGTATCAAAAAGCAACACTAAAAGTTCGAAAAACCACCAAATAAAACAAGAGAGAATAAAAGCAACACTAAAAGCAACACTCTCTCTCGAAGCCTATGATCTATACATTTTCTCCCCCTTTGGCAAAAAGTTACCAAAAAGTTCCTAGAAAATGCATAGTGCTAAGTCGACACTCAGGCTTGATCTTCAGGTGGTGGTGGAGTCCGGAGCACTCCAAGGACGAAGCCTTCTGTAGACGTGGTCGGAGTCGAGGCTGAAGTGGACGCTGGAGCTGGTGGAACTGAGGCTGTAGCTGGTGCAGACATGGTGGCTCTGGGGTCAGCAACTGGCACTGCAGACAACCTCGGACCTCGTGGCACTCTGGTAAAGGCATCAGTTGTAGTCTTGCCTCTCCTCTCCTGCATGTCATCCTGGAGCTGCTCCACTGCAGTCTGAATCTCTGTCACTTTGACATCCAAGTCATAGAACTTTTTGTTCCATGATCCTCTCTAAGCTTGCCCGGTTCTGAGTTAGGGTGGCTAGTCCTTGCTCAATCCACAGGGTGGATGCAATCAAGTAACCAAGCTTCTCTTGATTGGTTTTCAGGAAATATTCAGATGCCTCCTCTTGAGTAGGCATCTTGGCAGCTTTCTCCTTCCTCGCCTTCTCCTTCTTGGCTTGTGCTTGGGCAGATGCGGCACGTCAAAGATATGAAGCAAGTTGATCGCGTGTCCCCTGATCATCTTGTGATCTCCAGACTTGGGCAATAGGGTGTGCCTAAGAATCCAGTTGATGGTTGGCAGCCCTGACAGAAGATAGTGTACTGAGCCAAACTTGAACGTATCAAGTGCTTCATTTGGAATCTCCTTGTACATGTTTGACATTGAGTTGTGGTCCATCTTCTTCTTGGCATAAATGTCCAAGTCATTGTCATGCTCTTCTGGGGCATTAATCAGCTGAGCCCATTCAGCAACTGTAGACTGGTACCTCGTACCCTCTGACATCCATACAATCCTACCATCTGGATAGAAATGGGCTGTGGAGTAGAACTACATGATGAGTTCCTCGTTCCACTTTGTGAGCTTCTGCCCAACAAAGTCCTCTACTCCACATGCCTTGAAGCTGTCCTGCACTCCAGGGTAGTACTCTTCGTTGTCCTTGATGTATTGCCAATCAACCCATCTCATATCACAGACAATTGGCTTCTTGTCTAGCAGCACTGTCTCATAAAAGTCTTGCTGCTCCTTGGTGTGAAACCTGTAGTCAATTGCAGTCCTTCTCCTTGAAGCATACGGGTCTGCTTCTCTCCACTTCCGGAGCCCTGAATCTCTCCAGAGTTTCTGTCCTCAGCCACAGGATGAGCATCATTGTGGTCTGGGATCTTGGGCTTGAGCTTTCTAAGAACATTCTCTTCTTCTTCTTTTGCAGCTTCAGGCACTGGGGCCTTGTTCTTCTCAGTAGCTGGGATGCTTCTTGTGTTCCACTTTGGCTTTGGCTTTGGAGCTGGCTTGGCCATGGAAGCAGCTGCCCCTGTTCTTATGGCATCACCCATCAGCTTGGGTGCCTTAGGTGCTGGTGCAGCTACCTCTTCTTCTTCCTCCTCATCTTCCATGATGGAAGCCTTGCCAAGCACTCTGGCTACAGTTTTCTTCACCCTTTCTTTCCTCTTCTTGCCTTCAGCAGCAACTGGCTCAATGGGAGTGGGCTTCTCGGTTGAAGCTCTGGCCTTTGACATAGGCTGCCTGCCTGCTGGCCTTTTGATCTTCATCCCTGGTTTTATGCCATGTGCTGGCTCAACTCTTTTGGAAGTTGCTTCCTCTTCTGCCACATAATCCTCATCTTCTGAGTCTGAGGTTCTCTTCTTTCTCTGTCTTGTGGTAGCTTTAGGAAGATTGCTAGGGGTGCTCCTGCTGCCATCATCTGAGGAACTTGACGGACTAGTGCCCTCACTCATCTGCACTTGCTGCTCTGACAAGTTCTGGCTATCACTTTGGTCTGACATGATGCAAACTCTGACTGCTGACCCTGTGAATAGGTTATAGATGAGATAGAGTGGATAAGCATCACAAAATGCAGAGATTTTTGCAAAAGAATAATTCAAAAACTTAGTTTTAGTTTCCCACTGAAAGCATCTCGGATCTACCGATTTCTAAACTCAGTGATACCGAAGCAGTTTTGGCACCTAAACTAGTGAACTCGGTCAGACCGAGTCACAGTTCGGTGGCACCGAGACTGCTAGGGTTTCACAGAGTTCCAAAATCGGTCACACCGATAAGTAATTCTCGGTCAGACCGAGTCTCACTTGTGCAATGGCATAAGCCAAATCGGTGGGACCGAGTTTTTCAACTAGGTGGGTCCGAGATGGTTTCGGCGGAAACCTAACCCTAAAATTTTCGAATTAAACCTAATCTATGAGTTCATTGACTGGATAGAAGTTTAACAAACGTGGCAAGAATCATGATGATCACAATGTGCTAAGAATCGGATTGGGGAATAGCACAAAGATCGAGTCCATACCCTAGTTCGGCGGAGACTCGCTACGGCGGCAATGGCGGGGTTGGATTTCCGTTGACGGCGACGGAGACCAGCGACTGGAGGCGGCTGGCAGCGAGGAGACGATCCGGAGACCAAGTTCGCAGAGCAGGCTATCGCGCGGGCGAAGGCGTTCGGAGAAATTTCCAAATTTTTGCCCGTGACTATATATAGCCCGACCCTGTCAGTGTGACCGAGTGGAACAACTCGGTGGCACCGAGATGCAAAACTGTATACAGTTGTTGCAACTCGGTGTGACCGAATGGTTCAAAACGGTTGCACCGAGATCGAAAACCTAGATCAACTTAATGATCTCGGTAGGACCGAAAGTAGGGTATCGGTCAGACCGAGAATCATAAAGAGGTTTTGGAAGTTTAAGTCTATGACGAATCGGGGACTCCGAGCGCTCCTCACATAGAGTGGTTCGAATCTGACTTGATCAAATTTTGTGATGTAGCATGAATAGAGTTTGAGACGAGAAAAGCATAGATATCTAGAGGAGGTTCTTAGGCATTCTTGTCCATCCACTTGGCAAAAGGAAATAAAACCAAACAATCAAAACAAGTGGATGTCCTCGAATGAGTAAAATATGCAACCAGCATGCTCACACAATAAGATGGCAAATGAAATATGTGACAAGGCATGCACAACCAATTCTAGCATCTATCAAGCAATTTGCGATGACAAGGTCATCTATATATGAGTATATTGACTTAGGAGTCAAGTGAGGACACTTGATCATAGGTCATACTCATCATTTAAGCTCAAGTGGGGTTACCACTTTTACATAAAGCATTGTTGTGTTCACATCTTTAGAGTTGCTTTAGCTCAAGTCTTAGAGTAAAGCTCCCCCTAGATGTGATATCCCCCCTTAGAGGGATGAACTAACCTCGGGTTTTGTCGATGATGACTTCATGTAGATGTTGAAGATGTGGATGCTCAATGTTGATGTAGATCACTTGGAGCTATCCATTTGAGTGAATTGCACTTTCAATACCTACATGGGTTAGTCCCACAAGGAACAAACAAGGATATCCATAGACATAGAGTGATGCACACACAAGATGATGTCCATGAAAACTTTTAGGTTACCTTGTCCCTTGTCTTACCAACAAGAGGGTTTGTGACTCCTTGAACTAGTGCAAGATGTGGAAGTTGATTGCACTTGTTCTTGCCAAAATGATAAGAGTGAAGTATGTTGGCGGAGTCACCCTCAAGAACTCTCTAGTTCTTCTTCTTTTGGATCCACACCATCTTGATGGGAATCCTTGGAGTTGTAGTCGTACTTGATGAAGTGGAACTTGAAGTAGTCTTGGGAATCCACTTGACTAAGGTCTTAGGAGCTTCTTCAAATGCATCAATTTCCTCTTGAAGCTTGTCCTTGCCTTTTTGCTTGTAGTCTTGTGGTGGAAGATCATCTTGAGCTTGTGTCCCCTTGAAAGAAGTATCATACTTCTCTTGTTGAGGAACAAACTTTGTCTTGGGGTATTGATCTTCTTCCCACTCAACTCCATTGGCATTGAACTTTCATTCAAGACCAATACCTTGATTCTTCCAGTGCATTCCTTGCTTGCGCACAATTTCCTCGAATTGCTTACTCCCGGCAAGGCTTTTGTACACTCCTTTCTCTATAATTCCCTTCAATAAGCTATTTTCTTGCTCAAGTGTAACTTGGCTAAGAGAATCATTAGTGGAATCAAGAGAACTACTAGAAGCAACAATATTGGATTTAGCATGATCATTGTTACTGCTAGAGGAAGAATCTTTCTTGTTCTTGTTACTAGACTTGACTTGAGGCATGTAAGTGGATAAGAGTAAACGCTTGGCAATGTAAGAAGAACTTTTCTTGCGGAGATCATCATTGG